>NW_023270451.1:78619784-78773396 GCF_011800145.1 Mirounga leonina | reverse complement strand
TTTCCTGCCTTCCCAGGGGCACCTGCCCGCTCTCCTCTCCCTTTCCTTAGCAGAATTTTGGCACCAGGAGGTGTGGAGAGGGGACTAGTGTGCAGTGTGAAATGCCCCAGTCAGAGGACCGATTCAGCCGTGTGACCCCCAGCCCTTTCTCCCGTGTCCCTCTCCTTGCTGAGCCGGGGCAGAAAACATCAGGACTAAGGCAGCTCTGAGGCCAGAGGCTTCCCATCTACATGGCCATAATGGGGTGCCCTCTGAGGAGACAGGAGATGGACAAGGAGACCCCAAAGGGAGACTACCTGCCTCCCAGTAGGGGAACACGGACTTAGCATAGCCTGTCCATGAAATTACCGGAGATGGAGGCTGTCCCCGCCTGTCTGCATCAAGACAAGAATTCAGAGCTTTCTGATAGAAATGTGCTTTAATCTAAGCCTCCAAGATGGAGGCTACACGTGGACCCCTGCCCCTCCTTGTGGGTTCCCAGCCCTCTGCCCCGATGCACTTACCTACAACAGTGAGCCGGCTCCCCTCCCCAAAATGGAGGGTGTTTCAAAAGCACAGCCCCCCAGATCCACTTCAAAACCTCCCCGTCTTCAGCTGGGACTCGGGGACAGATTGGTGCATTCGTGGAACTCTTACCTCCCAGAGCCACCAGCCCTGCTTCATATTTTCCCCACTCCCTTCCAGAGCTTGCCCAGATCCCTGGACAGTTGGAAACAAGGAGCCACACAGTGTGGCTTCCTATGAAATCCAGAGCAAGGAAAGATAGGAAGCCCCTACAGAGAGTCCCAGTCCGTGAGGAAGACAGACCTGTGTCGATGCTCATTAATTGCCCTCTGGGCTTTCTCTAGGCTTCCCTCTGTCAGAGAACTACTCAGAGGGGCAGTACCATCTCCTTTTCCTCCTCTGCCTTAACCACTGAGGCTCAGCTCTGAGTTTACAGAGGACCCCCCAGTGGCTGGGTGGATTTGCCCTGACCGGGACCCTCCCATGTACTGGTTCCCAGAAAAGGAGATGACATCTCCTTAACCAGGATCCAAGACCTGGGCAATCCCTTCCCTCCCCCATCTCCCAGGATAGAATCCTCCCCATCACACCCTCCCTGGAGATCCCCCCACCTTACCGACAACTGTCAGCTTGGTCCCTGGGCCGAAGGTAAAATCATACACATCAGCATACGGTCACTCTAAAAACGGACGCTTTGGACCTACTTTCACCTACAAGGGGCCTGGAAAGACCCAGCGTATGTCTTACCTATTACTGTGAGCCTGGTGCCTTCTCCAAAGAAAAATTCAGTATTCACACAGTGACATGGAGCAAGGAAGCAAACAAATTTGAGGCATGGAAAGAAGAGGGGGCCCTGGTTGGTCTCTGGAGGACTCTGGTATAAGAAATCCCTCCTGTGCTTTATAGATATTGCACAGAAGAATAACTCTTGGGGCCACAGAGCATGGCCAGCATCTATCCAGTGGGCCCCACACTACTTTCTCAATTCTTTCTGAGGGTCCATCAAAAGGACATGGGTCGAGAGAGAAGAGGGCAGGGTCCTGGAGACAGTGACCAGGTCCATGGAGGGCCGGGATATTTCTGGCTTCTTCCTCTATAGGATGGGTCACCTTCCATGCACCTTCCCACTGACCTTGCCATGAGTTCTGTGGGGCTTAGGATGAAGGAGTTTCCCAGAGTCCTTCACCTGAGGGGCCACTGAGGCCTTCTTCTTACACCTGGGCTCTCTGTCTGCAAGCTTCAGTCCTGATCTAAGCCTGTCCTTATCCATGGTCTTGGCTTGACAGGTGAATAGGGGTGGGATGGAGGCATTCTGACTCACACCACCCTTGGGCCCATGACTCAGAAGAGTGGAGAAACTGGGGTTCGGGACAGGCAGAAAGGTTTTTGTAAAGCTTTCTCATAGAGTTGAATCACCGTGGCTCCCTGTCCTCACAATGTTACAGCTTTGTACAAAAAACGACCCCTCCCATGGTTCTGCCCGTCAGAGTCTGGAAGAAACCACCCGAGCAGGTGCTCCTTCCAGGGCATTGGAGGGCAGGTCGGTGACATCACTCCCCATGTTGTGAGGTGGTGGCAGGGTACAGATGAGGCCGGGAGTGGGGGCGCCCTCCTCACCCCCATGCCCTTTCTTCAGGACACTCTTGGCTCCCCAGAGCTGTGTGTCTTTGCGAGGCCAGTTGGCACAAGGGCTAGTTTTCCCTGGTATCCGCCCCTCTGTAAACTCATCACTCATTGTGGGGAGACACCCTCCCAAGAAGAAGTAGCCCCCTTTCTATCCAGGGCCTGCCCCTGAGACTGTGTCACTCAGAGGCCACAACTTTCATCTGGGAATGGGATCCTTCAATACTCAGACCGTCCCTTTGGCCAACTCTGGACCTCTAGGGTGGTCTGGAGGGGAACTGACATGAGCTACTCAGGGGTAGGTCTCCCTAGATAGAGACAAAATGACAGCTGAGAGCTCAGAGTATTTCCAAGGGGCTGCTGGTGTGGAGGGACTGGTGTGTTGTCAGCCCGCCTCTCTGCTCGTGGACTTCAGACATCAGGGTTAGGAAAAGGGAGCTGGGGAAGTGGATGTGGAGAGCTGCATATATAAAGTCACAGGAACACTCAAATGTAATCACGGTCACCGCCTTCCCCTCTTTTCCCTGAGGGGCAGACACATTTAAGATGCTGTCGATGTTTTATTTTCCTGCACAAGATGACCTTGAAATGTAACCTCCAGTTGAGTGGCCTAAATCTTATTTCACTCGATGGTGCTTCCTTTTATTGCCTTTCAAACTATAACTTAAAATCTAGAAGGAAAAAAAAAAGACAGACTTCATTACATAATGATGACACACTTTCACGGAAAAATATACACAGAATCAGAAAAGAAATGACAATATGGAAAGAACATCTGCAATCCTCATCCTAAGGGCTGATCTCCCCAGTAGATGATGAACTCCTAGAAATCAGTAAGGAAATAATCCAGCAGCACAACGAAAGTGGCAAAGAACAGACGGTTGAGAGAAAAAGAAATGCAAACGGTGCTTCACCATAGGGAAAAAATCTCGCAGACAAAAACTGCATTAAAATATCTGTTCACCAATGTGATTGACAACATTGAATTAGGGAAGACCATTAGCTATTGTGTGGTGGAATATACACTTCACAAAAAATGATACAACCTAAGTGGGGACCAATTTGGAAATATCTATGAAAATTACAAATGCATTTACCTTTTCACCTGGAAATCCCTCATCTGGGTGTTTATCCTATAATTATTCTTGCATACAAGTAAAAAAATGTAAAATATTTGCATTATCTGGGGTAGCAAAAAGATCAGGAAAACTCAAGTACCCAATCAGGAAGGGACTGGATAAATCACCTGGGATACATCCACAAAATGAAATATTATGCAATGTTAAAAAAGAACACAAATGTTTCCCTGCTGTGGGAAGGTAAGATATACTGTTAGCTGGAAGAAAAGCAAGCTGCAGATTAGCATTTCTGTACACCACCTTTTCTCCGGCAAAGGGGGAGCATAAGAATTATACATTTATTTGCTTGGTTCTGCACAAAGACACACTAGAAGGATACAAAAGAACTTGATCAAGGTGATTGCTTACTAAGACTGAGTGGAGGAGACAGAAACAAGATAGAAGTAAAAATAACATTTTTAGTTTCAACTTTATTGTTTCAATTTTTGAGCCATATAGCTATATTATCTATTTAAAATAAAACTTAATAAAAATTTTCAAGAAAATACCAACAAAGTATTGCTTTACGTAATATTTTGAAATGGGCTACTTAAAAAAACCTACTTGTTTCATTTACAAAGTCATTATTTTTCCAAAGAAGATCAGTTTATGTAAGAAGATGCGTTATGGTCCTGACTTTGCTTATCGGGGTCTCCAATCATTCAGGAAGCTTGTGAAAAATGCATATTTCTGAGTAGTCCTCAGGATCTTTTGCATTAAAAATCGCTAGTAGTGGGTTTATTGATATGCATTTAAATAAACAATCAAGCACAAAATTACCCTGGGTATTTCCATTTCAGCATGGGGCTTGGGACCCACTGCTTGCCCCTCGGGCAGGTGTCAGCCACGGAGAACGGAGAACATTAGAACGCTATCTGGTGGTGCCACGGGCTGGGTGCAACAACGTGGCTCCTGGAATTTAGGGAAAAAAGAAAAAGAGAGATAGTCTGTGCATTTTACTCAGGAATAGTGAAGGATCTCACAACACTCTGCCATTGCCTGGATAAAGAGTCATTGATTGCTTTCAACAAGTGGAAAGTGGAAAGCTTCTTCTTTAGTCCTTTCCCACCTTGAGGAACACTTTCATCAATGTAATGATTTATTTTGATCTATGTCCACATATTTTCCTGTCCCGTTTACCCCTTTTGTTTATCAGCAATTTACTCTCTAAGGAAGTTTCCTTTCGACCACCCCTCAACCCAACTGGCCTTACAAAGAATACCACTCTGTCTTGGTGTCGCAGCTACTTTCAATCCTGATGGAGTTTGTCCCATCTTTGCTACTCAGTCACACTGTCGATATGCCCAGAAACAGGCGCAGCTTTTCTTTTTTTCCCTTGTAGGAGGAGTTAGGCAGGTGGGATCATTCATCATCTTCATTCATCATCTTGGGCAGCAGGGGGCAGCCTGTCCTTATTTATTTTAGACTTAAATCGTTGCCATCTCGGGGTGGCCACTTGAGGGCGTAAGAATGTGGTTGGTGCTGGAGGGGACCCCCCCCTTCCACACACACACTCCGCAGGGGGAACTGTGTTACCTTCATGCCTTTCTTGAGGCTGAGACCTGGGAAGGAGATACACAAATTGAATCTCACGGTTGTAGTTCTTGCAACTATTTTTTTTAAAGATTTTAAAATTTATTTTACAGAGAGAGAGAGAAAATGTGCATGAGGGGGAGGGGCAGAGGGGAAGCAGACTCTCCCCTGAGCCTGGAACCCGGCCCTGGGCTCCATCTTCGGACCCTGAGATCATGAGCTGAGCTGAAACCACCAGTTAGAGGCTTAACCAACTGAGACACCCACGTGCCCCTTCCTGAAACTTTCGGACCACATTCATTGATTCATTTAAACCCCAAATTTGTCTCCTAATGTCCTCAGATGAAACTGCAACCTGAAGAGGCTAAGTGAGTTGTTCCTGTCATGGGACGTGATTGACATGACAGAGCTAGAACCAGCACCCGGGCCTCCATGTTTAAGTTCTGGGGCTCTGGTGGGACCACTGAGGCTCTGCCCCTCAGGGAAGCCCACCTCCCAAGGCCAGACTGCCCGGGTCTCCAGTCCTTTCGGTGAGGCCCAGCGCGAGCTGCTAAGCCTACCTTAGGGAGTTATGCAGAGATCTAAATCAGATAATACACATGAAGCTTCTGGTCCCTGAAAATAGTGAAAATGTGAGTGGCCACTGCTTCCCCAGAGACCACTGGCCCAGGGATACCCCCACTGCAATGGCTCTCAGGCTTCCGTGTCCATCAGAAGGATGTGGAATTCTTGGAAAATGCAAGTGGCCGGGCTCCATCTCAGAATTTCTGACTCAGTAGGTCTGGGTCAGAATTGGCACTGTTGAAGGTCTGAAGGAATAGGCACAGCTCCTAAATTCCCAGATGATTCTGGTGCCCCCCGGGGCCAGGGTCCACACTTGGAGAACCCGTGTTCTGGAAGGTGCTTTCTTTCTTCCATACATTCTCCTCCAATCCTAGCTCATACTTTAATCAATCATTCCACCACTGCCTAGTATATTGTGGGCATTGTTTAATCACTAGATATGCCAGGATGAGCAAGACAAGATTTCTTGCCTAAGGAGCTCACCGTTGGATGCCAGGTAGATGCATCCACAGTTACTAGGCAGCAGGAACAGGACTGCGGCAGTGGTAAGCATCCTCAGGAGGAGGACTCCTCGCTCAGACCACAGGACCAACAGGGCCAGCACAGGAGTGGGGAAGGAGGATCCCGGGGCAGAAGGAATCAGAAATGACTTTTCTGAAGAGGGTGAAGGGGCAGGTGGGAAGGGCGTCAAGCCAGATGGACCAGTAATGCCCAGGGCTAAAGATTCGAGGTCCATGGCTTGTTGGAGGAGCCCCTGGGATTTCTGAGCACTGGAGCAGAGATAGAGGGGAGGACTGGAGAGACGGAGGGGCAGAGAAGATGTAAGGCTCTTCCTTACATCTGCAGGATAAGGAGCTCTGGTTCTATTTTGGGAGTTGTGGGAGGTCAGGCAAGGTATTAATCAGGAATTGATGTAACGTGCAGCATCTCTCTGAGCACAGGGCCGGAAGAGGGCCAGGGACCAGAACCCTCATGAAGTACAGGGAGGCAGAGAATGGCCTGGAGAGCCATAGAGGAGCAGGGCTGAGGGCCAGGCAGCATCTCAGATCACCACTGCAGCAGGAGGGACGGTGGGGGGGACAGGGAGGGGGCAGGGAGGACACGGGCCTTGGGGCCAGCTAACGAGGAGCCAGACCTCAGGTTTACTGTCTGCTGGATGAGGGATCTGGTAAGCTGGCCATTTTCTTTGAGCCTCTGCTTTCTTGCTTGTACCACTGGGATAGTAACCACTTCAGAGGGGAGAAGGAACTTGAGTGAAAATGTCTGCAAAGTGCCCAGTGGGGTAGACACACATGGGTATCATTCTATGGGATGAATAAGAGGCAGATTTCCAAGGAGTGTGACGGATGGAGACCCAGGGAGCTAGGTTGTCTCCCTCAGACACACGAGCAGGTTGTGGGAAGGAGGGCCCAGGGCGGCCTTTTGCTGCCGGGAGGGAGTGCACGCTGGGCTAGAAAGAGCACGCGTATCAGGGGCTCAGCAGAGGCCACGGTGATCGGCACGAGTGTCTCCGAGATGATTTAGCTCTGGGTGCCAGCTACAGGAGGTGGTGAGGCCGCACAAGCCACAGGGTGGGTGGGCGCACATGAGCATGGCACTCCAGACCCCAGGGAAGTTCCAAGGTCAAGGAACCTCTTCAGTGCAGCCTTCTGAAATGTATTTTTCTCTAGAAAATAGTCCCCATGAGCCCCTGCTTATTATTTTTTTGGATTCCATCTCTTCACACACTGCTAATCTAGTATTCCATGGAACACATTTTGGGAAATGGGGCAGTCTGTTCATCTTTAAGAGGTAGAGCCCAGCCTGACCTCAGCTGGGAGGATGTTCCCAGGGGGTGGCGGCCGGAGGGAGCGGGCAGGGACGCAGACAATTGTAACAGGTGCACTTTATTAGCATAGTGACGGCAGAAGGACTGGGGGGCTTTAGCTGTTGGCAGCTATGGTCTGCTTAATCCAGCCTACAAACTTGCACACCTTGGTGTAGACTCCAGGCTTGTTCTTCTGGGCGCAGCCATAGCCCCAGGACACAATTCCCTGGAGCTCTCCATTGCAGACCACAGGGCCACCAGAGTCACCCTGGGGAGGAAGAAGATGGGACAAGTTTTATAAAGAAGGCGAAAAGGGCCAACAGCGCCCTATATCATCTGAACCTTTTAAGATTGCATTCTGGTCAGCTCTGTGGCTCTGCATGTCTCCCATGGTGGCCCGTTCTCTGTTCTGACGAAGGGGGTGACAGCCATGCGGTCTAGCCTTCCTCTCTTCTATATAAGTCCACTGCCTGGAGCCCTCCTGCACCAGCCCCACAGCCCTGGGTGTTCAAATCCTGCTCCCCAGGAGGCCATGTGTACCAGGGGTCTCAGCATAGGAAGGGTCAAGTCACCTGGCAGGAGTCCTTGCCTCCCTCGAGGAAGCCCACGCAAACCATGTTCTTTGTGATCTGGCCGGGGTAGGAGGCTTTGCACTGGGTCTGACTCAGCAGTGGGGCATCCAGGCACTGCAGCATTTCAGGGTAGTTGGCTTTGAGGAGCAGGGAGAGATCAAGGAAAGGAGGAATGTGAGTCAGGCCAGGATGGGGGACAGCAATCCAGTGCTCAACACTGAAGGCAGAGAGGACACCAAAGAATGTAAGCTCCAGCAAGGAACAATGGGTTTTAGTTTCCAGACTGATCCCTGCTGAACCCCTCCCTAGATGGCACAATAGCAAGTGCTATATTTGTCCTATATTTTGATTGTAGGGGGTCAACTCCTTAAAGCTTCGCCTCTTTTGAGGACCCAGCACAGAGTCCTGCGTGTAGTGGGGTTCAAGTTCAGGGGCAGGCCTGGTTCTGGGAAATGTGGGGAAGTTGGAGGATGAAATAGGGAGGGTCCTACTCACTGCCAGAGCTCAGGGTGTTGCCCCAACCGGAGATGAGGCACTGGGTGCCAGCAGCCGCACAGGCAGTGGGCAGAGATATGGTGGACACCTGCGTATTGAGGACGGCAGGCGAGGAGAGCTTGATGAGCATGATGTCATTGTCCAGGGTCCGGCTGCTATAGCCGGGGTGGCGGATGATTTTAGACGAGTTGATGAACTGCTCATCCCCCTCCTTGACATCGATGTTGTACTCTCCGAGCCTCACTTGGATGCGGCTGTTGGGAAGACAAGCATGGGGAGACCCTTTTCTCCATATGCCTGCTTTTCTCCAGGGTTTAAGATTGCATTCTGGTCAGCTCTGTGGCTCTGCATGTCTCCCATGGTGGCCCGTTCTCTGTTCTGATGAAGGGGGTGACAGCCATGCGGTCTAGCCTTCCTCTCTTCTATATAAGTCCACTGCCTGGAGCCCTCCTGCACCAGCCCCACAGACCTGGGTGTTCAAATCCTGCTCCCCAGGAGGCCATGTGTACCAGGGGTCTCAGCATAGGAAGGGTCAAGTCACCTGCTCATGGGTGGGAGTGTGGCAAAATCACCTGGCAGGAGAGGGGTGGTGGGTACAAGCAGGGGTGAGACCAAGAACTTTCTCCTTCAGAGGTAGGTGGTCATGGAGCGGGGATGACATGGGGACTGCTCCTCAGCCTGCTTTTCCAGCTACCTCCCCCACAACCCTCCCCCGCACCAGGCACCCCACCACAGGCACAAATGACCGACCTGAAGTCCCCCATATATTCCTCATCCTCTGTAATTTTGCTAACTACATGCAAGTGACTTCTACTCTCTCCCTTCTGGGTCTGATGAGCGCCATCATCCTGTATGACCTACTGCAGTGGTTCTCAAAGTGCTGCCCTGGGACCTGCAGCCAGAGCATCTCCCAGAAACTTGTTAGAAGTACAGTCTTGGTTCCTACCCCAGACCTGCTGAATCAGAAGCTCTGGGGTGGGACCCAGTGGTCTGTGTTTTAGCAAGCTTTGCAGGTGATTCCGATGCTCACTCAGGTTTGAGAACCCTTGGTCTAGGTAGTGATTCTCAGCTCTGCTACAGAGTCAAGTCACCAGAGGTGGAAAGCATTAACAACTCATGAAAATTCTGAGGTAAGTGCCCTGGGATCGGACCCAGGCATCAGTATTTTTTGAACATATCCTAGGTGGTTTTAGTGTGTAGCCAACTGGCAGAGGTTACTCGTACAAGGTCCTTGCGCTGCTTTCCCACTGGACCTCACCACCCCAAAAGAGTCCCTCCCTGCTGTTCTTTTTTTTTTTTAAAGATTTATTTATTCCTTTGAGAGAGTGAGAATGAGAGAGAGTACATGAGAGGGGGGAGGGTCCGAGGGAGAAGCAGACTCCCTGCCCAGCAGGGAGCCCGACGCGGGACTCATCCAGGGACTCCAGGATCATGACCTGAGCCGAAGACAGTCGCTTAACCAACTGAGCCACCCAGGCGCCCCTCCCTGCTATTCTGATCCATAGCCTTTGCTGTTTCATCTATTGGTTTTGGATGTGCGAGGCTTTCTGTTGAATGCCCCTCTTCGCCCCCTCATTCCTGTGAGCGGGGGTGGCCGGTGACAACTTCTTGTCCCCACCCACCCATTTTCCCCAACCTCCACACTCCCGGGCTGACCCCAGCTCTCAGAGAGGATTCTGGGAGACACAGCACTTACGACTTGTAGCAGTGAGCTGCGGACACCACCCACTGGTCACTGATGAGGGAGCCGCCACAGAAGTGGTAGCCTGAGTTCAAGGACACCTGGTAGGGGATGGATTTCTCCGCACAGGTGTAGCCACCAACGATCTTGTCATCGTCGTCAGTGGGGAAAGCAACTTGAGTGGAGACAGGAAGGGAGAAGCCAATTCAGCAGATGTGGGCGGGTGGAGTTCAGAGCCCTGTGGCTGGATAATGCAGATTAGAAGTCCTCAATAAGCACAGAGATGGTAGATTGGCAGGCGGGGAGCATCACATCCCTGGTAGGTGTCATAGCATGGAGCTCTCCTGAGTCTCTTGGTGTGTCTGCAGGGCACATGGCCAGGTTCCCACTGGGGCTTGGGCACAGACCTCTACTGGGGGCTCCGGGGCAAGGACACAATGCCCTCACAGTGCAGTCAACGTGACATGGGTCTGAATGCGGTATCTCATCCACTCAGTGCTTCTCTTTCTCATCACTGGTATACTCCTCATGGCTATTTGAGCCCCAGATTGTCAGGATGGGTTGGCCTAGCTGGGAAAATCTGGCTAAGTAGCCCTGGCTATACCCAGCTTTTCCCATCAATGAAAATCTGCCTGGTGCGCCCAGGGAGAGGAGCCCCCAGGCCCATTAGGCAGGACAAAGGTAGGCCAACTATCATTGGCCAAAGGAATGGTGGTTCTCAACCCTGGCTGCACACCTGGGGATCCTAAAATCATTTGGGAAACTTAAAAATTCAATGCACAGGTCACACCCCAAGCCAACTCAGAATTTCTAGGTCTAGGACTCTGGCATGAGTGTTCTTTCAGCTTCCCTCGGCGTACCTGGGGTTGAGGACAGCTCTAGGGGAACTATCCCAGAGCTGCCAGAACTAAGCCTCAAGACCTCTGGTTCATTGCATGGACCACCCGCACCTGGTCTCCCTTTCCAATCTCTCCCAAAGAAGTCCTGAAATAAAGGGATGAATGACAGGGTCGGGAGTGGGGTCAGCACAAGGTGGGAGGGGTGAGGCTTACAGAGCCCAAGCATGGGAAGGAGGGCTGCTGGACACAGGAGATAAACTCTCAGAGCCCAGGTAAATACAGATAAGCAGCAAGAGTGGAGCAGGGATCTCTTCTAGGAGGGGGGCGAGTGCGGCCTGAAGTCATGCATGGAACTCACCAGCAGCTCCCACAATAGCAAGAATCAGGAGTGGATTCATCATGGCAGAAGTATAGGAGCTGAGTGGCTGGTGGAGAGCCTTTATAGCTCCCAAAGTGAGGGAGAGGGTGGACGTGAGAGTGGAGGATTGCCGGTCCTCCCAGACAAACACACCTGTAGCTTTCCCTTCCCTCAGCCTTGTGTCAGCTCTGTTGTGTTTGGCCATCTATGGATTTGTGACCCACAGGTGATAAGAAAACTTACCTTGTGAGGGCAGAGAGGAAGACCAGCTGACTCCTGGGAGGATTCTGGGGTGTGGGGAAGAAGCCAAACCCCCATACATCACAGCTGGTCCTTCTTAGTCTGAGACGAGAAGAGGAGGAAGAACAGCCAGGTTCCTCTGACATGGAGATTTATTCATCTTACTCTAAGCAAAGGCTGATCCTGGAAGCAAACCTGGCTGCTAGTGACCGGGAGCCCCCGCAAGGGGAGAGAAGTCTTGTATCTGTAAGCATGAAGACCCTTCTCCCAAGTCGAAACCACTGCAGGAAGGTCACATTCGAGGCTTTGGGGAACCAGGATCCCACTGTCAAGAGGTGATGAGAAGGGAGAGGCAGAGTCTCGTGGGGGTCTGGGCTTTCAGCTGGCTTTCCTTCCCATCAAGGCTTGCAGACAGGAGCACTTGGAAAGAGGAGTTAAGTGGGCATTTGCCCGATACATTTGGACAATGGACAATACCACATTCTTCCTCTTCCTCACTATTAGGATCTTCGTCTTTCTCATCACTCACACTGTTGTGGGTTCTCTTTAAGCAGCTTCCTGGTTGCCCTGGGAGTCTGCACCAGTGGTGATTAAATTGCCCCCACCTGCTAGGGGCTGACAGCCTGAGCTCCGATTGTATGCTCCAGATCACACATTAGAAAGGGTCTGGACAATGGTAAATTCAGGTTCTGATCAGAGAATCAGCAGTTAAGTAAAGAGATTAGCACATAGTGAAAGGGTGGAGTATTTGGTAATCATTCACAACAATGAAAGGGGGGGGTATTCTCTAATTCTAGGTGCAGTGGGACTATTGTGCTGGGCTCAGTACAGAGTTAATCTTCCCAGAAATGACCTCAATTTGGGACCCTCCACGGCCACCGAGACACAACCCTGTAATTTACTGAAGCACAACTTGGCCAGAGGGGAATAGAGGTGGGACGAGTGTCTATGTTTTGCAAAGACACTTCTCCTTCCCAGCTCCTCTGAGCTCCGGGGTGGTGAAGGGCCAGAGGGCGCACAGTCCATGTTTGAATTCTCTGAAAGGTGGAAATGAGTAGATGTTCTGGAGGTGGTGAACAAAGTGAAAAAGGCCCAGAAGTCTGGCGATGAGACAGGAAGTAGGCTGGGGATTGAAGTAAATGAAAACTAGCAGAAGCTGGAGAAAATGCCACTGTGGGGCTCATGGGGTTGGGAGGGGCCCATAGGATGTCTTCTTCCAGTGCCTGGCATGGCTGGAGGCTGGTGTCCCCACAACAGGAGAGCCACTGCCCAGAGCCCTGGCCTCTCGGATGGCACCTCCTCTCATCCTGATGGGCTCACACCTCCGTGGGAAGGTGCCATATTTGTACCGTGCCTGACAGCTTTCAACAAGCCTTCACACACACAAACAGTGGTATGCAGATCTTCGTTGGCATTGAGTTCTGAATTTGACTGTTCACAAGTGTTCTAATTGTGAGACAGGCAGAATGAAATTATTTCCATTTACAGAGGAAGAGGCTGAGAACCAGCAAGGTTCTGTCCTGCCCACAAATACAGATCTAAAAATGGCAGAGACGGCCTCAAGGCTACCAGAAGACGTGGACAGTGTTGGAAGTTTGGGAATTGGTGCAGGTGTCATATAAGAGAAGGTTTATTTGGAATTGAGCCAGAGGTTTCCAGAGAACAAAATGTACCTCCCGGGCCCTCCTGATGCTTGGCTGCCTGGCAGAAATAGAAGATTGAATGAATCTTCCACTTGGCACCTGGTCTCAGAGCTTGACCTTGTCATGGCCCTGTTCCACTCTAGGCCACAACTAAGGAGCGGACGACATGTCTCTCTGTGCTCATGGGTAGCTGACTCAGGTTGTGGAGCCTCAATAATAGAGGCTTTCCCTGTAATGTCACCAGATAGGCTATTTAGTTTTGTCCCTTTGTCCTGGGGTGTTCCTAGGAAGTCCGGTGGTAGCAGATAAGAAGAGGAATACATAGCGGTGTTCCCTGGACAGGTACACTATGAGGAGGTGATCCTTGGTAGAAGATAGGAAATTGGGGAATAGGGAGGAAATTTTTGGCTAGGAGTTTGTGGCTTTGACTCTGTCTAAAAGGGAACACCCAAGAACTTGAGGGTTTTCCATGTCTAAAGCCTTAAGACTAGCTTTTGCCTGATATTTTGTGCTCCTCCTCAGAATACATTATTATACCCAAAATATGGTATGAAATCAGTTTTCTTGAACGTAGCAGGAATCACTTTATAGGCAGAGAAAATAGCTCTAAGTGAGAGTATGATGTCATGCTTTAAACTCAGACCTGTAGGATGGATTCAGGTCTACCTTTTCCCAAGTTCAACTGGATAAGTCTATGCAGCTCTTATGATCTTCCTTCTGAACCGTTTCTCTAAGACAGTCTCGTAGTTCATTAACAATTAGCCTATCAAACCACTGGGTTTTGTTTTTGTAAATATTTATTTATTTATTTATTTATCTGAAAGAGAGATAGAGTGGAGGGGCCAAAGGAGAGGGAGCAGACTCCTCGCTGAGTGCAGAGCCAGACTTGGGGCTCAATCCCAGCACTCTGAGATCATGAGCTGAAATCAAGAGTTGGCCGCTTAATGGACTGAGCCACCCAGGCGCCCCACCACTGGTTTTTAATTATGATAATAGTGAATAGTTTCTTCATGCTTACTATACCAAACATTGCCTAAGTCTTTCATGGATCTTTTTTCACTTTATTTTAACAACCACCTATGAGGTTGCCCATTTCATAGATGACAAAATGAGCCTTATAGAGGTGGAGTAACTTGTTCAAGGTCACACAGCCAGTACGTTGTAGAAATGGGATTTCAGCATGATAGTCAACTCTAGAGCCTGCCTGCTCTCTACCGGAGAACATTCAGCTTCCCTTCTCCTTGTTTGATCCCCAGGGCAGCCCCATGAGGTAGGCAGCAACGCCACTTTCTCAGGCTCTTGTGATGAGCACTGGGTGTTGTATGTGAGTGAGGAATCACTAAATTCTACTCCTGAAACCAATATCACCCTCTATGTTAACTAACTAGAATATAAATAAAAACTTGAAGCAAGCAAACAAAGGATCTGAAGTGCAGAGGTTAAGTGACTTCTCCTGGGTCACCTGGCTGATGAACATGGAGTTGACACCAGACCCTTTCTCTACTCAAACTAAGTTCATTCCCCATACTGTCGCTCCACACTGGGGGCTTTTGGACCTCTCAGTGGTCTGAAAAGTAGATTTTGGTCAGATTCCAAATCACTTGTCTTTTTTTTTTTATAACACTTTCACCCCAAGCCCCTCACTATTCCCCCACAACTTAGGTATTTCTCCTCCACTCATAGTCAACTCCACCTTGGGCCCCAGTGTCCCTCACTGCTCTTCAACCACATTGTCAAATTCTGAGCTGTCTTTTCTCTGACCTCCAGCTCCTTTCCTCCATTATTTTTTTCTAAACTACATATTTTCCCATGGCACAATTTCTTCTTGTCCAGTAAGAACTGTTTTCTTGACTCTCTGAGCCTGGGAGTCACTGACTCTGGATAGTGAAGGGTGGATTTGTGTGGTCCAGAAAAACACACTGAGACAGAGGTGTGGACGTGTAGACAGGCCACGGCCGTTTGGCTAAATGGGGGCATCTGCCCTTTCTCTCCCCCTCGTCCTGCTCCCCACCTTGAAGCCAAGGAAGACAGGCAAGTTTTGTGCCCAGAGCGAAGTTCCATTTGCATATTTTATCTATTCCTCAGACTTGAGGGGTGAGTGGAAAGTGTCTGGCAATGGAGACTTTAGCACTCTGACAAAAGACTGGTTCCCGTAAAGTAACGGTCTTTCTGCTCACATCTCCATCACTCCTTGTCCCATCCCTGGGCCTATTAAATCTGCTTAAACGGCTCCAGCATCTTCTGGGGGGTAGTAAGTGGAACAAAGGCAGGAGAGAGTCCAAGAGCAATACCCATGTGGGTTGTTATTATTGTAGTAGCCCTGACTTATTCCATGATACTCAGAGTTTAATAAGTGACATGCATATTTATTTTTCTAAATCATATTAGATCCAGATTGAGCTCCATAAGCCAAATTCAGTAATAAGTCCAATCAGTCCATTGGGCTCTCTCTGCTCATTTGACTTCTAAAAACTCTAGAATCTGTAGTCCATTTGGAAGGCAGCCACTGGTTAGTCCAATTCCTATTGGTCAGCCTGTCCAGGAGGATCTCCAAATGTCTTCCAAGGCTCGGCACTGAGTGCTCAGTCCACACAGGCATCAATACTGTTCCAGTTTGAGGACCCTCCACTGCAGGCCCACTGTGTTTGAGCAGGTTCTGGGCTTAGGTCTCTAGAACCCATAACATCTGTTCCCTTCCCCAGCCATGGGAACGCAGCAGAGTGAGCTGACACATTGTTGGGCCACCTTTCTATTCAAATATAAGTCAAAACACCTCTTCTGTCCCCATTAGGACAATTCGGTTCATTTGCTTATGGGCTTACATTGTCTAAAGTCAAATACTTTTGTAGACTTTTTCTCCAGGGAAATCCATACTGCTTGGCAAATTTTCCTCTTTTCTTTTGAATCATATTTATTTACTCAATGTATTAGTTTGCTCATGCTACCATAACAAAATTAACACAGGCTAGGTATCTTAAACTATAAAAATTGACTTTCTTCCAGTTCTTTTTTTATTTAAAGATTTTATTTATTTATTTGGCACACAGAGAGAGATAGCAAGAGCAGGAACACAAGCAGGGGGGAGCGGGAAAAGCAGGCTTCCAGCCTAGCAGGGAGCCCGATGCGGGGCTCGATCCCAGGACCCTGGGATCATGACCTGAGCTGAAGGCAGGTGCTTAATGACTGAGCCACCCAGGCGCCCCGACTTTCTTCCAGTTCTGAGAGCCAGAACTCTAGGATCAAGGTGTCAGCAGGGTTGGTTTCTCCTGAGAACTCTCTCCTTGGCTTGCAATGGCTTTCTCACCATGTCCTCATGTGACCTTTCCTCTGTGGGCACAACCCTAGTGTCTCTCCTAGGATGTCCTCATCTCTTCTGAAAAGGATACTGGCCAGATTGGATTAGGGCCACTCTAATGACCTCGTTTTTAAGTTAAAGACCAAATCTCCAAATATAGTCACATCTTAAAATAGTGGGGCTTAGGACTGTAATTGCATCAATTCTAGAGGAGCGCAATTCAGTCTGTAACCCTCAGTAAATACTGGCTGAATTCCTGTAATGTCCCTGCAGTTTTTCGAGGCTGTAAGGAAACAGCAATGAAGAAGATAGGAAATGTCCTTGCTTTCATGGCATTTATGTGTATTTTTGTGTGTGTCTACATGCATGTGAGGAGGCGTAGTGACAGGAAGCAGATAATAAATAAAAATATATATATTATGTGTATATAGTATATATATTTATATCAAACTGTGGTGGTTAGGTATTATTAAAACAGGATAAAGTGGTAATAGGTGTGAGTGACTGCTGGGTTGACCAGTGCTGTATTAGCTAAGGTGTCAGGAAAGATCTCTTTGGGGAGATGGTATTCAAGCTGAGAACTAACTACGAAGGGGCCAGTCATGTAAAGGGAGGGCTTTCATATTCCCTGCTGAGTCTGTAATGGAAATAAATCAGCACACATACCATTGCTTTTAAATTAAACAACGCTGTCATCTAGCATATGATATTTACCTTGCCATTAGTTTTGATGGTAAAATTGATATAAAGGATAGTCATCAATATATTGAAATAGTCCTATAAAAGTTAATGTAAAGTATATTTAAAAAATATTTTTTTGTTAAAGATTTTATTTAATTATTTGAGAGAGAGAGAGACAGAGAGAGAGAGAGAATACAAGAGCAAGGGGAGGGGCAGAGGGAGAGGGAGAAGCAGACTCCTCACTGAGCAGGGAGCCCAATGCAGGACTCAATCCCAGGATCCCAGGATCATGACCTGAGCTGAAGGCAGACGCTTAACTGACTGAGCCACCCAGGCACATGTAAAGTACATCTGTGATATGAAATGGTATTTATGAAATATTCTTGGGTTGAAAGAATAAATAATAAAACAGTATGTATCATATGATCTAATTTTATTTAAGTGAGTGATTTCAATTTTTATAATAATACATATTGACTTTGTAATTAAAATAGCTAAAAGAAAGAGAAACAATGGCAATAATAAATGAAATTTTCCCAGAGAGGGCAATACCCAGCCTTGAGGAAGGAATTGCTAGTGGTAAAATTTCAAATATTACAGTGAGAAAGAAATTTAGGCAGTATTAAATTAACTGTGTGTTTTGTCTCTACCAGGCACAGTATTATGTGTTTTATGTGGGTGATGTCATCTCATTCTTAAAACAAATTCTCGTTCCTCATTTTTTAATTTCGTGATTATCCTCGTTTTATATACGAGGATAAATATAATGAATCTGTGACACCTAGAGGTAAAGCAGTAGAACCAAGGTTTTTTTGTTTTGTTTTGTTTTATTTTTTTTAAAGATTTATTTATGGGATGCTTGGGTTGCTCAGTTGGTTAGGCGTCTGCCTTCAGCTCAGGTCATGATCCCAGGGTCCTGGGATCAAGTCCCACGTTGGGCTCCTTCTTCAATGGGGAGCCTGCTTCTCCCTCTGTCTGTCACTTCCCCTGCTTGTGCCCTCTCTCTCTCTCTGTCAAATAAATACATAAAATCTTAAAAAAAAAGATTTATTTATTTATTTGAGAGAGAGTGAGTGGAGGGAGGGGCAGAGGGAGAGGGAGCATCCTCAAGCAGACTCCCTGCTGAGTGCGGAGCCTTACTCGGGGCTCAATCCCAGGACCCTAATATCACGACCTGAGCTGAAGCCAAGAGTCGGCCACTTAACCAACTGAGCCACCCAAGCGCCAAGTTTTAAACTTAGGTCTGCCAGATGACGGAGACCAAGTTCCTCCCACGATACTGTACTGCTTCTTAAGAGACAATTTTTCTGCAATATCAGGTGCTGGCAATCTGAGGCTTATCTGTAGGTGAATTTGCAGGCTTCTTAGCCTTAAAATCTTTAAAAAAAAAATATTGGGTCTGTTACAACTCAGTTGGTTGACAGAAGCAAAAATAAGTATTTCCTGGAAAACCTCCTTTTAGCCCAGGTTTTAAGGAATTCCCAAAGATGAGTTATATAATGCACAACATCAAATTATATAATACATAAAAAAATAAGCCACCCTGAGTGACAGGAAGCAGAAGCTACAAACAAACAAACAAAAAGATGCAAAACATCATCAGATGTTGGCATTAACAGATAAAAGTTCCAAGCAGACATTTAATATCCTTAAAGAAAATAATTTAAAAATACACAAGGGGCAAGATGCTTTCAGAAATGACCACCCATATTTGTAAAAGATCCAAGTAGATTTACCAGAAATAAAAATATAATTTAAATAAACAAAGTTGACAGAAGGGTTGAATGGCTTACTGGAACAGAGGAGTGAATTAGTAAACTGGCCAGTAGTTCCAAAGAAAGGACCCAGAATGCAGTACAGAAGCAAAGAGGGAGAAAATGTGAGAGAACAGTCTAGATGGACACGTGACAGATGTCTCGATGACCCCAGGACATCTCGCCTCCCATAAAATGTGAACATCCAGATTTACGGGCTCAAGTTGTGGCCCTTGAGAGGATTTCCCTTCACCACTCCCTTTCGAAACCACACTTGTGTTAGACTCTATGGATGATTCCGGAGTAACGTGCAACCTGATCCAGAAAACAGGCCTGTGCTTTTTTGCCTGGAAATAGGAAATCCCCATGTACCCTTGGGCGTGGATTGACAGTGAAGGCGTGTGGGTCGGAGTGGATACCATGAGACTCACGCTTGCTTTTGAAATAGAATTGTGCCTTCCTCCAGCTGTGCTTGAGTCTGGTCCCATATATTTACCAGTTAATAACAGAATACTCTGTGCATGTCCAGCCTTATAGATTTGAGGGTCAGCTAACACACAGTTTGAAAGTCATGATGATGCATTAAATCAAGACCCAGGGGCAGCTTTTTAAAGGAAATGAAGTTGTTGGCAGGGTGAAGAGTATGGCTTTGCACTAAAACTCTTTGCATCTGCTTAGTGATTCTCTTATTGGGGAATGTCAGGGGCTCCCCAGAGAATCCCTATCTGCCACAGGCCCTTGGAGAACCACTGGGCCGCATTGGTTTATGGCCCAGCGCAGCTTTAATCACACCTTGTTCTGCTACAGAACCCCCCTCACACTGCCCCAGCCTACAGATGACACAAAAAATGGACCACAACTATACACTATAGTCCAGAGACACTCACTAAGCATTGCAGCTCTTTCTACTTGGCAGACGATGTGAGGTTCAGCAGCTCATCTCTCACTTCACAGGGTTTAATCCAACATGTCCCAGATCTTGGGCTACTCAGAAGCTCATCGATATGGCAGCTCCCTGAACTTCTGCAGACCTTATGTTGGTCTGGCATGTGTATGTCACGCTGAGGCATCGCGAGCACTAGTTCCTACTCCCTGAGAACATGCGGCATAATGCCATCAGTCTAATGGACCAGTACGGTATCAAGGTGACCAAGAGCCTTCTGAAGCATACTGATGGAAAGCAAGCTAAATAGAGCCTTGAGATAAAATAGTTAAAGGTCATTTCTGACCCTGCCACTTGAAGGCAAACTATATCCGATGGTCTTTAACCAAGTACTTCTCAACACTCTTTCGGAAGAAATTTTATCCTCAGCCTCCTGGTCGCCACACGTCCTGTGGTTCATCCTGCAGTCTGTCCTGCAGATTCTCTCCCCGTGGCCAGTCGACCCGTTCACACCCAGACCCGCCCACAAGCACGCGAACAGCTGGACCTGTGGTTGCCCGCTGCCAGGGGGGGACTCGACTGGGGCCTCGGGCTCATCTGGGTGGGAGCCGGGCAGGAGGTAGCTAGTTGAGGTTCTTGCTCAGCTCTCTGATCTGTGCGGGGCACTGTGTCTCTAGCACTGCAGAAGTAAAAGCTGCTGTCTTCGAGGCTCAGGTTGTTCACAGTCAGATTGGAGGACTTAGAGGTTGGGCCGCTGATGGCAAACTTGTCTTTGGTAAATCCACTTTCATAAGTGGCGTCCATGTCCTGGTTTGCAGTTGCGATCAGTGTCAAGCTCTGTCCTGGGAGCTGACGGTACCAGAACATCGACACGATCTGGGTATCGACCTCACACTGGATCTTCAAGGAGGTCCCACGTTGACGGATGTCCCTGCGTGGCTTTTGAGAGACGAGAACACCGAACACAGAGCCTAGTTTCAGAGAGAGAGGGAGAGAGAGGGAGGGCTGACAAGCTGGTCCCCAGGCAGGAAGGTCTTTTTACCGTTTGCTTCAGCGTCACCTCGGATCCCAAAGAACCCTGGCACTGCCTCCATTTTGTTCTTCCAACTGTTCTTCCACCTGTTATTCGGTCAGAATCCACTAACCTACTAATCCATTTCCCTCATCCTCCGATGGGCAGCCTCAGATCCTCTGCTCCTCTACTCGACATCAACATTACCCCCAAACTTCCCTGTGGGATTAGCTTCATACCTTGTCCCAGGAGAAGTAGCAGGCAAGGCAGCATCTTTAGGTGATAGCCCCTCACCTTCTTTGAGAAAAGGCAAACTCAAGTTCCTCTTTCCTCCCCAACGTGTTCTTCCTTCCCTACTGTTTCTGTTCCCCTCCTGTAGTAGGAGGATGAGCTTCTGCAGAATGTGGGGAAAATTCGTCTGCCCTCTAGTGGAGCTGTGTGGCTCTTCACCTAGGATGGATCTTCATTCGCAAGGCATCACAAGCAAGCAACGTCCACCACGTATCCACCACCACCTCCCCATCTATCGTTGAGCACCAATGTGTGCTACCTTTGGGTAATTGTCAGTGGGGAGGCCTGAAAGATCATGCATAGGCTTTAACCAGATCCCGCCTCCTCATAGAACCTTTACATTTCCATATGCATTTTAGAATTTGCTTTTTAGTTTCTAAAAAAAAAAAAAATCCAGTTGAGACAATAATTGGGATTTTATTGAATCTGTAGATCAATTTGGGGAGAACACTCATTTTAACAATATTCAGTCTTCCAATTCATGAACATGATATATATCTCCACTTTGTAAATTTGCCTTTCATTTCTCTTAGTACTGATTTTTAGATTTCAGTTTACAGCTCTCGCGTGCCTTTGTTAAGTCTGTTCTTAAATATGTTGGGTTTTTTACATTCTTTTAAATGCAAGTTTTAAAATCTAATTATCCCATTGTTTGCCACAATATATAAGATATATAATTGATTTTTGCCTGTTAATATTATAACCCATGCCCTTAAGAAATTCACTTATTAATTTTATAGGTTTCTTTTGATATATAATTGTAAAAGGTGATTTCATCTCTTAAAAGGTTTCAATTTATCACTTACTCTTCAGCCTTTTCATCTTTTTCTTTTCTTAATGTGCTGCCTAGTCCCTCCAGTAATGTGGAATAGAAGTGGTGTGAGTGAACATTATTGACTTGTTTATTATCTTAGAGCTAAAATATTTAACATTTCTGCCATTAAGTATGCTGTTCGTTGTTGGCTTCTTGCAGATGTCCTTCACTAGATTGACAAAGTTCTATTCTGTTCCCAATTTTCTGAGTGTTTTTATCATCAATGGGTATGGAATTTTGTTAAATGTTTTTTCCATCTCTAATAATAACTGTATAGTTTTTATACATGTGTTAATTAGGTTAATTACAATGACTGATGACATACAATGACTTGTATGTCACAAGTGTATGTTAAGAATTCAAATATAATTATTTGAAAAAAAATTTTTATTCTAGTTTCATTTGTTAACTATTGACATTTTAGATATATTTCTTTAATTTTTTTTAGTGACTGCTCTAAAAATTATCATATTCACTTTAACCTTTGTACAACTTACTTACAATTCATATGGTAAAGATTCACTTAAAATATAGAACTTTGCAACTAAATGGGTCTGTTTTCTTCATCCTCATCTTTAACATTATTATTGTCATCTTTAGTGTGTGTTTCTGCTACATGACCTACAAGACAATGCTGAAATTTTTGCTTTCACTAGTCCTACATATTACAAAGAATTTAAGAAAAATCTTTTTTTTTTTAAAGATTTTATTTATTTATTTATTTGCCAGAGAGAGAGAGAGAGAGGGAGAGTACAAGCAGGGGGAGTGGCAGGCAGAGGGAGAAGCAGGCTCCTTGCTTAGATCATGACCTGAGCCGAAGGCAGACGCTTGACAATCTGAGCCACCCAGGCGCCCCAAGAAAAGTCTTTAATATCTATCCACATTTCACCATTTTTGTGCTCTTCATTTCTACCTCAAAATCCAAGGTTTTTTTTTTTAAGATTTATTTATTTATTTATTTGAGAGAGAGTGTGTGTGTGCATGTGAGCAAGGGGAGGGGCAATGGGAGGGGAGAGAGAGAATCTTAAGTAGGCTCCACACTGGACCTCCAGCACAGAGCTCCATCTCACGAACCTGAGATCATGACCTGAGGCGAAACCAAGAGTTACCTGGATGCTTAACCGACTGAGCTACCCAGGTACCCCTCAAAATCCAAGTTTTTTTCCTTTTTTAAAAATATCTTATTTATTAATCTGTGAGAGAGAAAGAGAGAGAGAGCACGAGCAGGGGGAGTGGCAGAGGGAGAGGGAGAAACAGACTTCTCCCTGAGCAGGGAGACCGACGTGGGGCTCCACCCCAGGACCTGGAAATCATGACCTGAGCCAAGGAGTTTCTCATTTAGCATATCACAGTCTATGTTGTGACAGTATTTGAAAATGTACCCTAGAGTGTCCCTGCTTCCTTCTGGACTGGTTGCTAACCAGTTCTTCTGCACAGTTCTTATCTTGGGGCTTTTCTTTGTTGTTATTCTGAATTGGACTCCCTATTTCCTGAATCCTATGATTTCTTCTCTTTTTGATGTGTTCCTGCAGTTTGCTGAGACACATTATCCAAGAACTTCCTAAGAAAGGATGAAATGGAAATTTATTTAGTTTTCAGATCCTGGCAGAAATGAAAATTGCATTTTTTGGATAGCTTGGGTTAGCTGAGAAATGCAGGCTGAAAATTATTTTCTATCATGATTTCATAGTTATTTTACACCATTGTTTTCTGGCATTCAGTGTTGCTACTGAGAAATGTGAGCCGTTCTGTTTCTCATTTCTTTATTTACAGCTTGTTTTGGTTTTTAACATTTTTCTTTGTCTTGCATCACTTGAAGATCATTTTATCCACACTGTTCTGAAATTGAATGAAAATATGCCTTAGTTTCAGTTGTTTTATATTCCTTAAACACACAGCTGGCCTTTTTTATGGCTGTCTCTACTTGTCCATCAATAGGATGATGCCGTTTCTTCCCTTAACACGTCATTGTTCTATGTCGAGATAGAAATGTTGAAAGTTTATGCTACATCATGAAAAACGTCTTTGGTGCTGGATATGCTGCTGGTACAGAGATAAGAGACCCAAATCTTTGGCTGTATGAATTATATCTTTATACTAATGGTTGGATTTGAGAACCATTCAAGTGAGCATGGAAATTTACCCATCTTGGATTCGATTATCTGATCATTGCAAAAGCAATACGGGAACACTGATTTCTGCCATTAACTTATCAGCTGTGTAGCTTTGGGCAAGCTATTTAAATTTAGTTTCTTCATTTATAATTAGTAGAAAATAATCCTTGTATGTCACAAGTTATATGTTAAGATAAATTACTTGGGGATATCTCACTCTTGTCTAGAAAAAAAGGGGAGATGTTCTCTTCTCTAGCATTGACCTTGTTTATTATTTCAGTTCTCTTCTAGAAAAAAGGGGATATTCTCTCCTTCCCTTTCATTGCCCCTGTTTCTTAAGAAGCCATCTTCTCTTCCCCATCATGTCCTAGTAAAGCCTGTTTATATTTTCATTTAACACAGAATAATTTGTTCTATTTACCAGAGTCACAAAATTTTAAACCTTGCTTTCTTGGAGATTTAGGATAGCATTTTTCCTTCTGTGAATTTTTCAGGATCCTAATGTGATGTCTCTTTATCCAAAACAATGGTTTACATTTTCTGAGTGTTTCCTTGTGCTCTTATGGTAAACGTTGGTTAAAATTTTATGTGCTTTTGAGAGCGTATTCTGTGAACTCTCCTTAGAACACTTCATCCAATTTATTTCTAAGCTCAAGTCTCCTACCCCAATCTCCAATCCTTTCAACCTCTTTATATGTCTTGTATAACTCATTTGATGTACGATATTCAGTGTCTGCATATTTTCCATTTAATTCATGTGTGCCACCTCTCTGCTTGGGCGACAGCTCCTTAGGGAGGTGAGATGCATGGGAAGGAGCAGGTAGCACTGCATTAGGACAGAAACTGGGTCTGAGGTTGGTGCTCTTCCTATGAGGGTCTCTGTTGAGGTGAGGATGGTCCCAGGAAGCACCAGGAGTGAAACCACAGTGCTCGTCACTGTTCCCCTCTCTCGAAGTTCATCTTCTGAGTCGGTGCAATGCTTTTGGTGGGAAATAAAAACCTTATTGGAAATCACAGGACTCCCAGACACCCTGAGAGCCCACTGAAAATAGATGTTTGTAGACGTGTTCTGTCATTTAACATTATTCTGGGAAGGTGTGTGTTCTCTGTTCTAGACATTGGCCTCAGCTGGGAGACCTGTGATCCCTGCTTTTTCTCAGAGAAAGAATTCACTTTTTCATTCCAGCAGGATCTCTCACAGAAACATTGCAGGATATTTCTTTCTTTTGACACTTCCTCTTGCCTTTATTCTGATCTAAAATCAGCTCAGGTCCTATCTCTCATGTGAACTTAATCCTGAATACTGTAACACACATTGATTTACTCCTTTGAATTCTACAACATAAAAAATTGGCACTGAATCAAAACATCTTATATGACTGTTTTGTCTTGTTACTACTTTTGCAAATTCCCTGACATTTGGGATTTCCAATGCCCTTTACATTTCTTTTGCATTCCCAAAGCAGAATAGGCTCAGTTAATATTTACTGACAGGATAGTGTATGTCTCATTCCTAAAATAAACAAACGGATACTTTCTCCAGATGGTTGTGACTACAGGTATAGCCCGACCCATTCTTACCACCTTCTGCATTACAGTATACTCCTTCCCCGATCAGTACGTTCCAATAAAACACTATTGACCATTTCGAGAACCTCAGAAGGATGTATTTTTATCAGTGTTCTCTTTTTCAATGGAATGAACAGAATTCAAATTCCACAAACTTTCTCTTGAGTCAGCACATGGATAATAAAATTGATCTAAAGGAAGAGTTTAGAATGTGTGAGTGCCCTCCAGCGAAACGTCAGTCAAGAGCAAAGACACGGGGCAAAGTAGCCAACGGAGGGACAAGGATAGGAACGGGGAGGAGAGATGGGTAAACAATCGGAGAGCAGGGCGTGTCCAGTGTGAATACGTGAGAGACGTCTCCCGGTGGTTGGGGTGGGGTCTCATGAATTTAGGCTGGGGACCACAGGTAAGGTTGGGTGGGTTAAGTTCAGAAGGGCCCCTGACTTGGAGAGGGGTGGTGGTGAGTGGGGACTGAGATGTGTGCCTATGGCCTTGGTTCCTCCTTAGAGGCCACCTAGCCCTGAATTAGGGTCACTTCCCCCTGATACCTGCCCTTTTTGTGCAGAGAGGATGTGGCTGAGCCCCGCTGTGGATTCACTGCTGGCACAGAGGTACACAGATGTCTGGTTGGTGCTGGCAGACTCCAGAGTCAGGGGAAGGCCTCCTTCTTCTTCCTAGAGATGCCGTACCCGAAAGGGATGTCTCCTTGCTCAGTATCGTCAACATGATATGACCATTGCAGCAGCTGCAGCCCCAGACCCGGGCCTTGTCGATACCAGAACATTCTTTCGGGGTCCATATTTTGTGAACATTCCATCACAACTTTCGCTCCCACTTGTTTGATGAGATGTCTCAGGGTCTGGGTGACTTGTGCGTCCACAGGGCCTATGAGAGAAAGACAGATGAGGTGAAGCCAGAGGCCAGGAAGCCCGAGTGGGGAAAAGTCTCGTAGCAGGGCCTGGAAATATCAGCACTGGGGTTTGCTGCTAAGTCCCCGGACTCACCTACTCCCAGGAAGCAGAAGGCCACACCGCAGAGGAGCCTGATCCCCATGGCGGGCTGGGGGCAGGAGTGGCTCTTCGCTCAGGCTTAAGCTAGAGGCTGGTTGTCTGTGATGCCACCGTCCCTGCCCACACTCACCATCCCTTAGTCATCCTCTGGAGTCTAGAGAGTTTAGAGTTGCCAGAGTAAAAGCCAATGCTGTTCCACGTGGCAGGGTGTGTGTGCGTGTGCGTGTATGTGCGCCCACGCATGTGCGTGCATGTGTAGAAAACAGCTAACACGGTAGGCCTAAGGTGGCTATCTTCAGAAGGACCGGCTCCTGCAAGGTAGGCCCTCAGCTGGCATCTGGGAACTTGGATTTCGGGAGTGTTCCCACCGTTGAGTAACTGGTAAGTGTAGCTCATTTTGCCTAGACTCCTAGCACAATGCAGTGTATGTGAAACACCTGCTTTGTTTCTTCGAGTCTGGAATTCGGGTACATGTTAGGCAGAGAGTGCCTGTGAGGTCAGTTATGTTGCTTTCCTGGGGCTGCCATAATGTACCACAGACCAGGCGACTAACGCAACAGAAATTGGTTTTCTCACTATTCTAGAAGCTAGAAGTCCAAAGTCAAGGTGTTGGCAGGGTTGGTTTCCTCAGTGGCCTTGCTCCACAGCTTGTGGATGGTCTTCTTCTCCCTCTGTCTCCACACAGTCTTGCCTCTGTGAGCATCTGTGTCCTAATTCCCTCTTCTTATAGGGACACAGGTCATATTGGGAAAGGGCCACCCCCATGACATGAATTACCTCTTTAAAGAGGTTATCTGCAAATAATCACATCCTGAGGTACTGAGAGCTAGGACTCAACATATGAATTTTGAGGGGGCACAATTCAGCCCATAACACCAGCTGCCAGAAATGTCTGGGATGCTGAGTCTGTAATGGGCTCCCTGGGCAGAGCTGTGGCACGCAGGCTCTGCATTTTCCTCGCTGGGGAAGGTGTGCATCCTCCAGAGAGGGAGAGAGCAGGAGGATGTCTCCATGGATTCATCCAAACTCCGCCTTGTCTCTTTCCCTTACGATCTGCCTGTGTATCCTAACGAGGTCTGTGTAGTCAATCTTAAGCCACGTGGCCTGATATGCCGGGTCCCCTGGGTCCTCCTAGTGAGTCTCAGGAAGTGAATCTCCACAAGTGGGGATTTTTTTTTTTTCCCCTGACGAACTCTGATTGAGAAAACATTACTGTTTTTTCTCTCTCCCTCTCTCCCTCCCTCCCTCTCGATACATATTTCCTTCACAGCAATTTTAGTTTTTCAAACAATCTTATTTAATATTTATTTAATAACCATAATTAGTAGTATATTGGTTACAAGGGTAGGCTTTGGAGCTATACTGTCTGGGTTTGAAACCTGGCACTGTCATTAACTGGCTGTGACCATGGGCAAATTCTGGGCCTCAGTGCTCTTATATATAAAATGGGACTAATAAAAAAAGTACCAACTACTAATAAAAGTACCAACCAGTGCAAGAATGTGACAGGTTGGTACATATGAGCTGGTTGTAACATTGCAGGGCTCAATGGATGCAGCCATTAAATGCATTGAATCTTATCGCTACTACCATCATTTACCAAATACTAATTTTTTGTCAGGCAGTATGTGCAAATTCTTCATGGATATGTTTTCTTGAACTCATCCTTATGTTACCCTTTTGGGGAAAACCTTTGTCTTTTTATTTTGATTTCTTCAAAAATTTTAAAAAGATTTATTTATTTATTTGAGAGAGAGAGAGAGAGAGAAAAGAGAGCATGCACGTGAGCGAGAGGAGGGGCAAAGGGAGAGGGAGAGAGAATCCCCAAGCAGACTCCATGCTGAGTGCGATGTGGGGCTCGATCCCACGACCCTGAGATCATGACCTGAGCTGAAACCAAGAGTCAGACACTCATCCAACTGAGCCACCCAGACACCCCCAAATCATTGTCTTTTTAGATTTGCCTTCCAAAATATTTCTGCAGGAATTGTTTTTCAGTGAATTCAAGTCAATAAAACAAAGCACACTGAAAGCTATGCCCTCTTCAGCCACCATGGATAGTAAACTATGGTTCATTACCAAGTGTCCTACACCTTCCCTACTATCCCTTCTTTAACCTTCATGATACTTCTGTAATAGGGACCTCACTCAGACAGTGTCAGATCCTACTCACCCACTAGAAAGGAAAAGCTACAAAGTCCAGTGTAATTCTGATTCTGACTTAGCCATCAATTTCTTTCCCCTGAATTCCTGGTGAAGCCCATAACCAGAAGTGGTCAGAAGAAATATGCCTGACTTTGTGTTCTGGCACAAATTCTATCTTCATGTTGTGCTGTTCTCTGCTTTTGATATGATTAGCTTTAATGGTTAGGGGATTTTATCAGATTCCTGGTAGCCCCTCCCATCCCGAGCACATCCTTGTATCCAGGTGGCATCTCGTATTGCAAAGTATTACCAATCCTTCAGTTCTCATTTCTTACCTGTCTGTTTATAAAACACTTGCCTTTTCTGTCTGCTGTGTTGGTGATGGAGACACAATGGAGACACAATGGTGCCCACAGGCACATGTCCACCTGGCAATGTGGTGGAGACCAATGGTGGGGTGCAATCACTAGGGATGCAACGTCTGCAGAGACTTAGAAGAAGGAGAAGAAGAAGGATGAGGAGGAGGAGAAGAAGGAGGAGGAGGAGTAGAGGAAGAAGAAGAAGAAGAGGAGGAGGAGGAAGGGGAGGAAGAGGTAGGAGGGGGAAGAGACGGAAGAAGAATTTAAGAAATATGACAATCAAATGCAAAAACAAATATTTAAAAGGATATTTTCAAGGTAATTGGAGAAATTTAAATATAATTCTGGCAGCATATAATATTAAGGAATTACAAATAATTTTGTTAGGTGGGTAATATGATTGTATAACAAAATATTATTTTTTAGAGCCTACTAAAATCTGAAATAAAATATTATGATGTCTTGGAAATTGCTTCAAAATATATCCACCAAAAATGCTGGGCGAATGGAAGACAAAAGGATGGCAAGTGTTCATTATTGAATCTGGGCGATAGGGCTCATTGTATTATTCTCTCTGCTTTTGTGATTGACATTTTTCTTTAAAAAAAAAAGCTTGACAATGTTATACCAAGAAAAACGGGGAAAGTTCAAATTATTTTCATCTAAAGCTTCACCTTCAACATGCTTTACCACAATATTAAATTAAGACCATCTTCTATAAAGTAACTGATTTATACTCTTCAAAAGTATGGAATTACAAAGGACAGACTGAGGAGCTTTCCAGAGTAAAGAGAAATAACAACTAAATGCAAAATGTAATTCTGGATTGGATTATAGACCAGAATCTGTTTTCCTCTTTGTTATGAAGGACATTATTCGGACAATTGCCAAATATGAACAAAGTAACAAATACTGATGTAAAAAAAAAAACAACACAATAATAAAACCCAACTGAAAGTTGTTCTGCTTGTGTTATCACCATGTGCCAGAAATTCTAAACAATTTTGGTGATGAAAGGCTCCTTCTGTGTAATGTCTGTCCTTTGGTGACTGCCTTAATTCACTTAGCGCGGGGTTAAATACCTAGAAGCAGAGAGAAGAATGGCAGTTGCCAGGGGCTGGGGGAGGGGATACGGGAGTCTCTGTTGAACAGATACAGAGTTCCAGTCTTGCAAGATGGTTACATCTGTCCTACAACATTGTGCCTGGAGTTAAGGAGACTGGATTGTACGTTTAAACACTTAGTAAAAGGGACCTCGTTATAAGTGTTCTTATCACACACACACAATTTTAAAAAACAACTACAAAACAAAACAAATCCTCAGTGGGTGATTTGAGTGCACATTGAGATTCGTAATTACATACGTGACTGTTAATAAAAATAATATTGTTGTGTAAAGGAGGGGATGCTAAAATATCATTTGCTCTGGCAGCCAGATTGATGATACGCCATGGGCAGTAGGCAGAGGATTATGGCCCTTTCTGTTATTTGCTATGAAGAAGAGAAATTCCAAACTGAGAGATACTCAGATGAAGTTTCCTTCTACGTCGTCCCTTTGTCACAATCTTCTTCCTGTCCTCACAAGAGCAGTTTGGTGGCAGAGGATCCACATGCCACCTGCTCTGAGCTCAGTGACCAAGGCAGTTTTCACATGAGGGGCCTCTCTCCAGGAGAACGCACCTCCCCCACCCTGGGTCACCACAGCTCCTCTCTGGGACTGGAGCTGCTTGTGGAGTCTGTGACTAGGAAAGTCCGTCCCTGCACCCGTGATGGTGAGGGTGTTGCAGAAATGGGGCATGTCTGGAGCAGAAATTGGCAGCATCTATAATAATATAGTACAGCATCATCCAAGCAAAAAGCTTCCCTCTTAGAGAATTTATTCGTAAGCTTCGTTATCTAAGCTGCTTATTAAAAGGGCTCTTAGCTGGGAAAGAGAGATAAGGAAGACAAATCCTGATTAAAATTCTTGAAGTCCTCTTAGAATTCTTGCATTGATATTTCTTGACACTTGCTATGTGCCAGGCACCGGGAACACAGTCGCGGACCACAGAGGCATGCTCCATGCCTCATAGAGCTTCCATTCCTTTCACCATCCTCTGTATCAGGCACAGTCATGGTTTGGTGATACAAACATGGGAAGATACATGACCTTAAATCAGAGAACAGACGGCCCCAAAGGGAGACTTATAGCAAACACCACCACCGCAGTAAGACTACTGCAGAACTGAGACGTGTAGAAGGTGCGTGTGTTCAGGAAACGACCAGAGACATTCTGGGGAACGTGCAAAGCAATTGTGAGATCAGAAGAGTAAGAATGAGTTTGCCGGGCGGGCCTGGCAGCGCAATGGACAGGTGCAGTCGGAAGTTATTGTGGTACGTAGTTGGCAGTGACAGCTGACATGCAGTTATAAAATAACACCGAATAGGATGTTGAGCTCTGGAGCAATGAAATCTAGAGGCCAAGACCTGAAATTAGAAAGGCAGTTTGGGGTGCCTGGGTGGCTCAGTTGGTTAAGTGACTGCCTTCGGCTCAGGTCATGATCCTGGAGTCCCTGTATCGAGTCCCGCATCGGGCTCCCTGCTCAGTGGGGAGTCTGCTTCTCCCTCCGACCCTCCCCCCTTTCATGCTCTCTCTCTCTCAAATAAATAAATAAAATCTTAAAAAAAAAAAAAAAAGAAAGGCAGTTTGTCTAACGGTGGAGTGGAAGAGTTACACTGAACGTGGGCGATGGGGAGTAGGGCAGTGCACAGGGCTGGATGGCCCACAGCCCTGGATCCAGCCCCGAAGACCCGTGCATCTGGGCAGAATGACGCTCCCTCTAGCAGGTGGCACCAGGGAAGCCAAAATGGTACCAGGTGAGTTCTCTTAGGTGGTCTGGGCTGCACAAGCCCTGTGCCAACCCCAAAGGGAAGTGTGGGGGAGAGGACTGTGGCAGCTCATTCACAGGTGCCGTCCCCCACCACTGGCTCCTGTGGGCACCACCTCTCCCCTTGTGACAACCTTTTCTGTGCAGAGAGGAAGTGGCTGTGCAGCGCTGTGGGTTAACTGCTGGCAGAAATGTCTAGAAGGGCTGGACGTCTGAAGGCTGGGAGAAATGCTCAGTCTTATTTAAAAACACACCGTATCTCTTAGGGACTTCCTGTCTGTTGGTATTCTTGGCACCGAGTAAAAGATTAATTGTAGCGGGCGCCTGGGTGGCCCAGATGGTTAAGCGACTGCCTCTGCTCAGGTCATGATCCTGGAGTCCCTGGATCGAGTCCCGCATCGGGCTCCCTGCTCGGCGGGGAGTCTACTTCTCCCTCTGACCCTCCTCCCTCTCATGCTCTCTGTCTCTCATTCTCTCTCTCTCAAATAAAATAAATAAAATCTTAAAAAAAAAAAAAAAAAGAAAGAAAAGAACAGAGAGGGTGCCTGGGTGGCTCAGATGGTTAAGCGTCTGCCTTCGGCTCAGGTCATGATCTCGGGGTCCTGGGATCAAGTCCCGCATCGGGCTCCCTGCTCCTTGGGATCCTGCTTCTCCCTCTGCCTTTCTCTCTCGCTCTGTCTCTCATGAATAAAAAAAAAAATCTTTAAAAAAAAAAAAAAGATTAATTGTAGCCTCGTTCCTGGCTCTTGTCTGAATAAGCACAGGCGGGTCGTGGCACATATTTTGGTCACATCACAGAGTCACCTTTTTTTCTGACACTGGGATTTCAGTGACGCTAGCATCCATGGACACTGTGGACAAAAAGAGATGGTACCTCAAGGGAGAGAGCTTAGGAGGGACACCAATGTATAACCACCAGAGAAAGGCTTAATGTAGCGGTCTGGCAAAGCAGGTTCAAGAACATTCTACCTGTGTCCATGAACCACCTATCCCAAGGAGGATGTCACGGCAGGTGAATTCGTGGTGGGGTGTCCATGTTAGTTCTGGTGTTAGTGAAATATCCGGTGAGCTCACTTTTAAGGGAAGAGCATAGAAAGAGTAGTCTACCAATGACATTGACAATAAGTGAACCAAAATTTAATATATTTTTAAAAAAACTGCAACTAGTGTTCCAGATCTGAAAATTCATTAAATCTTGTATATATATATATATATATATATATATATATATATATATATATTTAAGATTTTATTTATTTATTTGAGAGAGAGTGAGAGAGCAAGAGAGCACAAGCAGAGGGGAGGAGCAGAGGGAGAGGGAGAAGCAGGCTCCCTGCTGAGTAGGGAGCCCAATGTGGGGCTCGATCCCATGACCGTGGGATCATGACCTGAGCCGAAGGCAGATGCTTAACCAACTGAGCCACCCAGGCGCCCCTGAATCTTGTAGATATTTCTTTAGCATGAGTGAGATTGGTTGAGGTGTGAGGCATCCGAAGCAGATTCCATGCAGCAGACTGAGGCTGCATGCCTCCAAGGAATGATGCAGAACCAGAGCTTGTTGGTCCTAGGAAACAAGGGTAACAAGCAGGGTAACCTGGTGCCTGAGGCAGGTCCAAGTGAAGAATCAGTGCATCCTAGCTCCGATCTCCAGGTCCGTGGCAGAGGGCTAGGTGTGTGGGATTCTACAGAAGTAGGAAGGTGTCTGTCTACATCATTGTCCCATGGGCTCCCATTCGATAGGGGGTCCCTTGAGATGACTTCCAGGAAATAAGAATAAGTCATTAGATGGTAGATACATTTCACAGGGAACAGTCTTTGGTCTTATAATCTCCACTTCCATCTCCGATTTAATTGGTGTAATTATATTTATACTGAGGATGTGAGAAAAGGTGTGATGGAAACTCAGCTTAGACCTGAGAAGCACCAATTTTTGTAGTTCAGAAATGTCGGGGCAGGTCTTTCAAAAAGGAGACATTGGTCCACTGGGAGCCCCTGTGTGTAACAGCGTAAAGTGCCTCCTGGAGGGAGCTCATCCTGAAGTAAGGACAAGGGGCCAGCAGGGTGGACCGACCCAGTAATACAGCCATAGCTCTTGGAGGGATGAGTGGATTCTGAGCTTAGCTGGGTTTTTGCTGGCTTTTGCATCCTGGGTGAGGTTCTCTCCATTCCCTCATTCCAGGACATAACTACTATTTTAGTGGTTGGTGAGGAATGTATGTAATTGGATGAGCCTTTGTGCTAAAGTCTGTGTAAGATATTGGGGCTCAAGATACAGAACTGTAGTTTTGCCCTTCCAACACAGAGAAGGAAGAGGAAAACCTTGAGCAAAAGTTTTCCTCTTGTGCTTCATTAATAGAGGTGCCACTCAGCAGGAAACGCTACCGGGGAGGGACGTTGGAGTCCACTGCCAGGAACAATAGAGTCTGCAGTATTATATTGCTTGGTGAATGACATGGCGCAGAGCAGAAGCGTAAGCAGTGGCTGGTAGGTAGTTTAGGGCCCATCAGAAAAAGAAAAGGATCCTATGGAAACAGGGGTACCCAGAGAGGCAACATCCTCATCAGGCTGACCTAGAGCACAGAGTAGGCAAGAGGCTGGAGTAGAAGAATAAATCTCTGTTAGAGCACATGATCTGTCTTGCTTCTATACACCTATGGAAAACCCCGGAATCTCCCCAAACTATGTGTAGGAGAGGACTTTGCAGGAGGCCCTTTTACTGGACTAGTCAGAGGGGTGTTGGGAAGAGGATTTGAGAGAAGCCTGATTCATGCATTCATTTAACACTACCGCTTGCAGGAACCCTGGTAATACAATAGAGGCATGATCCTTATTCTCTTTAACCTTAGTATTTATTAGCCTAAATGTTAAACAGTGAAGAATTGGGTGTGTTGATGGCCATGAGGATAGACGTTCAGGCTGTCATAAGATCACATGACAGAAGAGCTAACCCAGGCAGGGATTCAAGGAAATCTTTCTGGAGGAAATGACTTCTGAGTTAGGATCCAGAGGAATGATCCATCAGGTGACCAGGTAGGTAGGGAGAGGAAGGGTACTCTAGGGCAAGTGAATGTTATTGGTGAACACTAGGCAGTAAGTCAGCAGAGGACATACATGGGGACCCGTGGGAGGTGGAATATGTCTGGTAGTTGGGGGAACTGAAGGAATGAGGACGTTCACGTTAGGAAGGTAGATAGGTGCGCAAAGACCACATCATGGAGAGGCTTATAAAGCCTCAAGTTTATACTTGAGACTTCAGTGAGGTTCGGGAAAGACACTGATGGCTTTCGAGCCGAGAGAGTGGTTTGTGGATGGAGGCAGGCAGTAAACTGGGAAAAGGGGGTTGACTGCTTGGAAGGTGGAGAAGGAATCCAGGTGAGAGATGTTTGCTGGGCCACGGCGTTGTCAGTGACGTTAGAAACATTAGTAAAATTTGCAAGGGATGTGACATCTAGAAATATGCAGAGTGGGGGTTGATGGATTAGGTGTGGAAGGATAGTATCTGAGAGATGGTGGGGATGAGCCCTCCATTCCTGGCTTGGGCATTTCACCAGATGGCAGGACCATTTGCTGAGATGAGGAGAATGAGGGATGTCAGATTTTGTAAAGAACTCAGAGCCTGCTCTTCCCCCGGGGTGCAAACCTCCAGGAATAGGACATGGCATATGGGACAAAATTTTGCTGAGTGATTGGACTGAAAGTGGGGTGTTTCGTTTGGGCAACAATGAAGCCCGGTAAGGAGAAAGGATTGCAGGGTGCGTAAAGTTCCTTTTCTAGGAAAAGCTTCTCTTACCCCTGGCACTAGACCTATCACAGTCAGCTTGTCCTGCCTCAACTTTGACAAGCACCTTGGTCATGAGAGGTCTTGTGAGAGTAGCACACTGCAGGGGAGCTGCCTTGCTCAGAGTCCCCGGTGCTGGGGAGTCAGGGAAGGACTTCTATGGGCACTGATGGTGGGGGGAGTTTTCCTGCTGCTTGGGGCGGGCCCTCCAGGAAGGAGCCTCCTCGCTCTAGTGGTGCCCTTTTGGTGCAGAGAGCAGATGGCTGAGCAGCGCTGTGGATATACTGATGGCACAGAGGTACAGAGAGGTCTGGTTGGTGCCTGCCGACTTCAGGGTCAGGGGGAAATTCTTCTCTTTACGCAAGACAGTGAAGCCATGAGGGACATCTCCATCCTCAACAAACTCAACGTTCCGTGAATAGTAGATCAGCTTGAGACCCAGCCCTGGGTCTTGTCGATACCAGTACATAGCGTCGTGGTTCATATCCTGAAAACAATGCAATGTCAACTGCCTTCCGGTCCCTGTGATGAAGTATCTCGGGGTCTGGGTCACCTCGGCTTCCATGGGGCCTGTGAGGGAAGGAAACAGAGCTAGAGACAGCCAAGAAGGGCACAGCCTCTGGAAAAGAGCTGAGATCTGTGAGCTACGGCCAAGTTGCCCACGTGTCCTGAAACTCACCTGCTCCCAGGAGACACAGCACCACAAAGCCCAGGAGCCCGAAAGCCATGGCAGCGGACATGGGGGTCCGCCGGCCCCAGGGGCTGGGCTCTAGGCTGTTCTGTAGTGTCTCCCTCGCCGCAGCGACCTGGCTCTCATTTTCAGGGGGGAAGCCACTCCCCTTTCCTCGTGGTGCTGAGGAGAAACAGGGGCGGTGGTCGGTAGTGGCCGCTGGGGGCTGGCAAGCCTGGTGGTCCCGAACATTCCCCCGCTCTCCTTTGAGGCTGCTCCTTTCTGCGCCCCGGACAAAGTCTCACCAGTACACTCTTGTCAAACTTGGCAGATATTTGTGTATTTTGAATCCTTATGATGAAAACTGGTACAAACGATTTATCACTTAGAAATGTTGGAACATGAAACTTACACTCCATCCCAATTGCACTTTTATACTTTAGAAGTTGTCCCGTCTACTCTGCAGAAGAAATTCCAAGTATGTTCCTCTGCTTGTTTATCCACTGACATGTTTTTTAGCTGCTAGCCTTTGCAAGAGGCTCATGTGTACAAATCCAGTCCGCAGGTCCCCAGCATGGATTATTTTATGGGTCTGTAGCCAGTTCAAAATACCAGGTGCAGGCTCTTTCCTCATTAGCTGATTACACATAGTTGCAGGGCTAGTAGCTGCTTTCCTCCAGGTTGGTGTCTGGCATATCTTTCTTCCTTCTCCTCTCCTCTCTCCTTCTACAGGCAGGGACGACATCTGCTTACTTCAGTCACCTCACTTTTTTTTTCTAACCAGCCAACATGGTTTCTTTGTCTGCTGTGGGCATACAGCCTCTTTCTTTTTTTCTTTTTAAATTTTATTCTTATGTTAATCCCCATACATTACATCATTAGTTTTAGATGAAGTGTTCCATGATTCATTGTTTGTGCACAACACCCAGTGCTCCATGCAGAATGTGCCCTCCTCAATACCCACCACCAGGCTAACCCATCCTCCCACCCCCCTCCCCTCTAGAACCCTCCGTTTGTTTTTCAGAGTCCATCGTCTCTCACGGTTCACCTCCCCCTCCGATTTCCCCCCCTTCATTCTTCCCCTCCTGCTATCTTCTTCTTCTTCTTCTTTTTTTTTTTTCTTAACATATATTGCATTATTTGTTTCAGAGGTACAGATCTGAGATTCAACAGTCTTGCACAATTCACAGCGCTTACCAGAGCACATACCCTCTCCAGTGTCTACCACCCAGTCACCCCATCCCTCCCACCCCACCCCCCACTCCAGCAACCCTCAGTTTGTTTCCTGCGATTAAGAATTCCTCATATCAGTGAGATCATATGATACATGTCTTTCTCTGTTTGACTTATTTCACTCAACATGATACCCTCCAGTTCCATCCACGTCGTTGCAAATGGCAAGATTTCATTCCCTTTGATGGCTGCATAATATTCCATTGTATATATATACCACATCTTCTTTATCCATTCATCTGTCGATGGACATCTTGGCTCTTTCCACAGTTTGGCTATTGTGGACATTGCTGCTGTAAACATCGGGGTGCACGTACATACAGCCTCTTTCTTGCAGTCTCCCTATGCTGCCCCACACGGCAGCGTGGCTACGTCCCTGGATGCTGAGCGGCAGCTGGGCTGTGGATCCCAGCCCCAGGGAATTCTGTATGGGGCTCGGGGCATTAGGGTGTCTCTTCTGAGTTCTAGCTGCTCATATTGTTCCCTTTTCTGGGTCACTGTGTCCTTCCTGCGTTGAGGTGACTTTCCTGGGGTTGCCCAGATTATTCCCTGTCTTGGATACCTTTGAGTTTGTTTTGTGCTGTGTTGGAGCCAGAGTCTTCTTGGGGGGATGGGAGAGGAGGAGAGAGAAGAGACTGCCCCATCCCCCTTCATTGCTTCCAACCATGGCTAGGGCTTCACCGAGTCCTTCTTTATTTTGCCAAATCATTGTCATCTCCAGGCAAGAAGTGGGAGCTCATCCCGGTCTTGGGACAGCACTCAAACCTCAGAGATGGCTTTTTTGCTTGCAGTCCCCTTCGTGCTGGAGGTGCAGCTCCAACTGTCCCCACTTCAGGCCAGTGAGAGAGGCATGCTTGCTCTCAGGTCAGTAACTCTGCTCTAAGGAGGCGTGCTCTCTCTTCATATGTCGCTACGCATGTGGTTCCTTTCAGGAAAAGCATGGGGGTGGGCAGGCTTGGCTCCACTTCAGCCCTTGGTGTTTTTCTGTTGTCCTGGGAGTCCTCCATATTCTAGCTGTGGGACAGGTGTTCTCTGGGGAAAGAGAGCAGTTTTCATTCTCAAGAACCCTCCTCAAGTCAACAATTTCCTTATTACTTAGTAAAGCTCGTCGTCCTGAATTTCATCTTTAGACATCTTTCACAGTTTACCCACATCCACAAAGCTAAACCCACTATTCACTTATGGTCCTGACCAGTAGATTTTCCCAGGTTCCATGGTGCTTCCAACACCATAGAGATGGATAATTACAAGTCAAAGCTTTATAGTTTATCTCAAACATTCTCCATATTAGATTAACCCAAGATTCAGGAGGCATCTGATTCTGTATTCCTGTTCCCCAGCAGCTAGTTCACTCTCCTCAGACACAGGCTGCTCCCCTCCTCTGCACCCCATTAACAGGCTGCTCTGGTCTCTCCTTTCTTTCTCTATATCAGCCAAGACACTAAAGCAATGTCCCTGATATCCTTAGATCACGAGCCAGTTGCTGAACCTTCCCACGCTTCCCTTCTAGAATCTTCCTTCTGATCTCTCCTTCCCAAGGCCACCACATTCAAGAGTTTGGGAATGTTTCCCCAATGGGGGGCAGGCTTCTGTGTCCCTATGGGACTGGAAGAAAAGAGAATCCTGTAGGTGGCCAGGAGCCCCGAAACATCTCCCTCTGTCTTTTGTCCTTTAATGTAATGTGCTTCGTTCTGTGCTGTCCATCTGTCCCTGTCTCTCCCAGGCCTTCTTCGGTGTCTGCTCTCAAGCCCCCTCCTCAGAGGCACCACTTAGTAAATCTGCTGTGTCTCCATCCATCCTTCCTGGATAACAGTCTCTGGACAACAATATTCATGCTGGCCTCTACCCCACTGAGGAGCCCTTTCTTAGAAACCCCTGTAGAAGAACATACTTATCCCTTTAAGTGCACAGCAATATTTTTCCTGCGGGGGAATCCTGAGCCCATTTATAGACTATAGAATGTTCACCAAACTTCAAATCCTGTTTTACTTATGCTCAGGTCGTTTCCGTCCTGAGGAAGTTGCTCTACCCTCTATATTTTCCCGTTATATGCTTAACATTTGAAAAACCTCATGAGAGATATTTTTATACTGAGTTCTCTTTTGATTGGTGATACGGTGTTCAATTTTACCAAATTTTCTCGTTTATCATGATCTGAAATGTAACGTTCATAATAAAGAATGCGTTAGTGCCCTCTAGTGGCACTTCCCTGCAATAGGCAGAAAAAGGTCTCAAAGATGTTCTCATTTTAACCCCCACCGCCTGTGAATGTTTAGATTTGATTTAAAAGAGAATTAAGGTGGTGGATACAATTAGGGTTACTAATCAGCTGACCTTGAGCTAGGGAAGCCCAGTCTAATCACATGGGTCTTTACTTCTTTCAGATTTTATTTATTTATATGACAGAGAGAGGGGGAGAGGGAGAGGGAGAAGCAGGGGGAGAGGGAGAGGGAGAAGCAGGCTCCCCTCTGAGCAAGGAGCCCGATGCAGGACTCGATCCTAGGACCCTGGGATCATGACCTGAGCCAAAGGCAGACGCTTGACCAACTGAGCCACCCAGAGGGCCCTAATCACATGGGTCTTTAAAAGCAGGGAACCTTTCCCAGCTGTGTTTGGAGGGAGACATGAGTATGGAACAAGGGTCGGAGAGATGCAACGTTGCTGGTTGTGAAGATAGAGGAAGGAGGTCATGAGGCAAGGACGTTTGATGCTCTCCTAGAGCCTTCAGAAAGAAATGTAGTGCTGCCAATACGCTGGTTTTAGCTGAATGAGATTGGTACTGGACTTCTCACCTGCAGAACTGTAAGATAATAAATTTGTGTTGTTTTAAAGCCACTTGAGTGTGTGGTAACTTGTTATAGCAGCAACAGAAAACACGCAATCACCAAGACTAAAAATCCATGGCAAGATGTGGTAAGAAAGCAATTAAGGTGGGAGAAAGCAAAGGAAAGGCTGCTAACTGGGTGGGGCAGGGTGTCTGCACCTTCTTGTAGGTGGGGCTCGGGCTCACGAGGGCAGAGGCACTGCCTACCTTGGGTTTGCCATCTTTGTGCAGAGGACGCAGCTGCATTGATAAACTGCTGGTGCAGAGGGACTCGGGTGTCTGGTTACTGCTGGAACGTTCAAGGGTCAAGGGGAGATCACTCTTCTCCTTTCTCTCTCTCTTCTCTCTGTCTCCCTCTCCCGCCCTCTTTTTGCCTCTGCATGCTTGAGTGTGTGTGTGTGGTCACCTTGCAGGGGGATGGAAGCTGCAAAGGGAGTGGGCTTCTGTTGATATTCACAATGACAACAAATTCTAATTCCCTGCTATTTGGGAAGTGACTTCCTGTGCCCTGGGTCACAAGCAAGCCGCCTGCCTCAGCAGCAGCACCTCGCTGGCTCTGTGCTACTTAGCAGAGGCCGTGCCCACGGTGCCGGCACTGATGGTCAGACCAAAGGCAGGATTCTTCCCAAGAGAATAGGTCCTCTGAGGCTGGCAGTGACACCCTGCCGGAGCATTCTGAACCTAAGCCTGTGCAGAGGAGGTATTTGCAGAAATGGAGCATGCCAAGAGCAGAAACTGGCAGCATCTGATTCTGCATCTTTAACAACGGCATCATCTGATTCAAACTCTTGTCCTTATTATCCCTTTGCCTCTTCTTCCGCTTCTCCCAGAGTGGCTTTCATCAGCAGCAGCCTTCTTTCAGGGGCTCTGTGTTAGTTTTCTCCCACTGCTATAACGCAGTACCACAAACTCAGTGGCTTAAGACAACACAAGTTTATTATCTTACTGTACGTTAGAGGTTTGACGTGAGTCTCAGTGGTTGAACTCAAGGTGGGGTGGGGCTCTGTGCTCTTCTGGAGGCTCTGGGGACAATCCGTTTCTTTGCCTTTTCCAGGTCCTAGAGGCCGCCTACAGTCCGTGCCCCCTTCCTCCATCTTTGAAGAGAGCCACAGCAGGTGGAATCCCTCCCACATCACTCTGTAAGGACCCATGTGTTTAATTGGGCCCACCTGGATAATCCAGAATAATCTCACCATCTATCTCAAGGTCAACTGATTGGCAAATTTAACTGCATCTACAAATGTAATTCTCCTTTGCCATGCTGTAAGGCTGTATATTCACAGATTCTGAGGATTAGCAAATGAATATTTTGGGGGTGTTTTACTTGGCCTGTCAGGAACCCTTTGCCAGAAAAGAAGGTAAGTCTGGGAACTGATTAAACTTAAGACATAGAATTTTTAGGGTAGGAGAGCAGGCAAGCCCAGGGCCCAGTCATTGTAGACATTACTGAGCCATTTTATCCTTTCCTTTAATGGACGGATAATGAATATCAATTATGTGGCAGGTGCTGCTTTAGACTATGGGAACACAGACATGAACAAAAAAGACAACATCCCTGTCTCCATGCTGATAATATTTAATATTGATCTTTCATTGAACTTGTGTGCCATGCACGGGGGACAATTCTGGGGAAGGAATGATGGAAACACATACCTTCTTAAAGTAGTCCAGTGGGAAGTTAGCTGTCCCAGTAATCATTTCAATTTGGCATCTGCAGAAAGGAAGAATTGTGTAAGGTGCAGTGGGAGTACTGAGGAAGGAGCCCACGGTCTTGGGAAAACAGAGCACATTTCAGATATTGCTATTTTAAGTAATATTTTGAAGAGCAAAATGAGTTTGTCAGATGGGCCATTCGAGGAAAATATGTGCTGCGTGTTTGGAAATGGCTCGAGTTCAATGTTGCTGGAGTAGAGCATGTGAGAACGTGAGTGCTAGAAGGTGCGGCTGGATTTTCTCATAGGTTATCATTGTACCTTATATATGCAGGAAGTTTTGTCCACTGCCACATGCCTCCATCCTGGGTGGTTTACTTATGTCTCTTCCCCAAACCTACCACCATACTCAGGGCTCTGCTGGTCTGTATCAAGCTTGGGAACTAGAAAATGATTTGGTAGAACTTGTCGGCATAGTATACACATGCTTTAAGAGCTGGTAAACATGGAGACAGAGGGGTAATTATCTTGTGTGTCAATCAGGCTGGATCTGGTCAGGTCATTTGTTTTTCTCCTCCCATGAGAAGGCCTGAAGATTCTGAAGCACTGAGCCATTCCAACTACTCACAGCACATGGGTATGTCTTCCCTAGTGCCCAGCTGTGATGGACTTAATGGGGAAAGAGATCCATAACTCAAGAAGGAAAAATTAAGAACTCTTTATCATTATCCTAGGCTCTAATGAGAACCTGACATTCTAATACAAAGGTATCTTTTTGGTTAAGGGATTTAATTTCCTTCCTTTCAAAACATTAAAGGAATCATTGTAAGTTTCTTTCCATGACAGTAAGTTTAGATTTTTATGTCTGTTAGACCACAGAGAGCCAATGAAAGATACAGGGGAAGGGAGTGACATGGCCAGAGTTTTGCAATCAGGGAGATAGCACTTGGTACTGGGATGCTGACACTGCATTAGATGGGGGAGGCTGGAGCCTGAGATGTGGATAAAGAGGCTACTAAATTTACCTGCAGAGCTGATAAGAGCATAAACAGGACAGTGGTTGCATGGAGATAATGGATGAAGAGAAAAGTTATGTAGGCGTTAGCAATCAAAGCTCTTGAATACAGGTTGGCTGTCCACGGTAAAGGAGGAAGAGAAATGTAGCACAGCTTCAATCTCGTGCAAGTAAATGGCTCATACTTGAATTCGTCAAATCAGGAAACCAGAGGGTAGCTTGCAGGGCAAAGATGACATGTTGTGTTTCAACTCCAGGGGGAGGTGTCCTGAATGGACTTAAGTTCAAATTAGGAATCAGGGTGGAGAGGACAGATCTAGGACTCATCAATTAGGCAGTTGGATTCTTGTGCTCCCAGCCCCCATCTTGGGATAGTGGACAGCAGCCAGCTTGTAGAGAAAGACGAGACTGATGCCATCTCAGAGAGTACCTTTTCCCTCTAAGAAAGTACCTTTTCTCTCCTCTTCTAGTTATCACTCTCTCCAAGTATGGTAGCAGGTGGCACTTCAGTCCTGCTTAACTCATTAACTTAACTCATTAACGTAGGCTACCTGGACAAGAGCTCTGTGGTCTAATCTTGGAAGCTAGGTCAATTCACGAGATAGACAGTTTGCCACCCGAGACACTGATCCATATCCAGATGATCTCCAATTGCTCCAGGAAACTTTCACAAATTGGCTAATAACAAAACTAAAATCATACTAGATATTGTCCTGTTAACTGGATCCTGATATTTGTTGTTTTCCTGAGGCCCTGCCTTGAGGTTGTTAGTTTCCCAACACATTGGAATTTAGAAGGATTAAGCTACCTCCCCAAATAATCAATCAACTGATAAGATATTTCTACAGTAGGTTACCTCAAAATTCATAGGAATGAAGCTCATTATAGATTGTGTTCCCTCTGCCAACCAATTTTATTCTCTTCAAAAAAGTTCTTTCAACCTTCACTCCATCCCTTTCCCTGGTCTCATCTCTCATCCCTTTTCTCAACCCAGGGACAAAACAATTTGGTTCCTTATACTGAGGCTTTGGTGTCCTTCCGGTAAGAGCTAGATCTTTCCTCCTTACCTTTCCTTCGTATAACTTCCCTTTGCTCCCCTTACCAAAGGCCACACCACTCTACTTTTATACTGTGTTCTTGATAAAACAGTAGGAAGAAAACTTGATCTACTGTGTGGCCAGGACTCAGAAACATCTCTCAAGTACTTTTAAATTCTAATTCAATGTATTTGATTGCATGCCCTCTGAATTTCTTGTCCCGATATTCTTGGCATTTTTTCTCCTTTGGTGTGGTAGACAGAATTCTAAGAACAACCAGCAGTGACCCTTGCCCGTGTATGGTTCCCTCCCTTTTGAGTGTAGGAGGTACCTGTAAATATAATGACATCTTGCTCCTGTGATTGTGTTACATTATTTGGCAAAAGGGATATTATCCAGATGAGCCTGTCCTAATCCAATCACAAGAGCCCTTCAAGGCAGTTTTCTCCAGCTGGTAGCAGAAGGGGAGGTCACAGAGCTTTCTGAAGCATCAGAACGATTTGATGTGCATTTTTGTCCTTGAAGATGGAGGGGACCAGAGCGAGACTGCAAGGAACTTCAGGCAACCCCCCAGTGACCACCAACAAGGAAACAGGGCCCTCACTCCTACCACCACAAGTAACTGAGTTCTGCCAATAATAAGACTGAGTGGGAAGGGGAGTGGGCTCCAGAAGAAACTGCAACCAGATGATAATGTGATCTCAGCAGACCTTGAGCAGAGAACCCAGGCCAACCATCCTGGTCTTCTGAAACACAGAACTGTGGGATGATAAACTGCCTCATTTGCACTATTTGTTACACAGCAACGGAAAACAAATACAGTTGGTTATCACCCAACATTTTCCTTTGGGGAACGACCCAGTGACCCTTTTGTATCTCTGATCTGTCTACTCGGCATCACAGGCTTTGATTTTAAAAATTACACCTGTATCTACCAGCAGGTGAGGTTCTGCTCCCTAACAATCCCTGTGAACAAACACATTTCATGTCTCTTATTACCAACCCCCCTCCCCTCCACTAACTTTTTCCACATTCTCGGTAATCCTGGGTTCATGAGTTGTCTGAAAACTGGTCTTGACCCTCTGCATCCTCTGTTACTCATGCTCAGGATTCCACATCTGAGGAAGCCCTGCTTCCTGCTGATTTTCCCGTATGACTCCATTAGTCATCGAGAGACGCCATTGTAGAATCTTTGAAGGATCTTTGTAAATCTGAGGGGTTTTTTCATTTACTTGACCAGAATTCAGTTTTATCAAAAATTTCCCCATGTCTGTATCTGAGAATTGAAGTTTGGCTTAGGAAATAGTCACTTTGGGTTAATCACTTCTAGTCTAGTGCAATATCAGCCAGGGGTGAAGACTTGGATTACAACAGGAAAGATGTCTTGGAGGGACAAGAACGGGGAAAAAGTAAGGAATATTACAGTCAAAGCTGTGCTTCAGTGCAATCTTGTGAGAAAACTTCTCCTAATTTGGGTCAGGAATCTTGAGGGCGGGGTCCCCTCACTCCCTGGTTTGCCCCTTTCTTGGGCAGAGAGGATATGGCTGTGCACCACTGTGACTCACTGCTGGCGCAGAAGGACACAGATGTCTGGTTGGTGCTGGCAGACTCCAGGGTCAGGGAAAAAGATGGCAACTCATTTCAAGAGATACCATACCCCTAAGGGACATCTCCTTTTTCAAAGGGGTTAGTACCAGTTGAGTAGTAGATCAGCCACAGTCCAAACCCCGGGTCTTGGCAATACCAGAACATTGAAACATAGTTCATACCCTGAGAACACTGTAGGGTTAATTCCTTTCCTGTCCCCAAGATCCTATGTCTTGGGAACTGTGTGACCACAGCATCCTTGAAACCTGTGGCAGGAAAAAAATAAATGTGGTCAAATAAAGACAGAGCCCAGGGAGGGGAGACTGATGTTACCAGCCTGCAGAAATGTCCTGTAGTTGGAGCCCAGGAAGTCTGTGACAGGTGTCCGGAACCCACCTACTCTGACGAGACAAATGACAACACAGCGGAGGAACCTGTTGCTCACGGCAGCGTTGGATGAAGAATGCTGGCCCATGCCGTGATGCATTTAGTCTCTGAGGCCAACGCTTTTCATCTACTCCCGGCCAGAGACCACAGCCTTGTCCCTCACTTCTTCAAAAAAGAATCAAAAGCCTCTGAGATGTAACACAATGTGGCCGGTTTCATTTTTCCAGGTCACATAATTGTTTATGATGTTCTCTTAAAGAATTCGCATGGAAGTTTTTTCCTCTGAATTCTAATTTCCCTTATATGATATATCCTTTGTGATATGGTGGGTTTGTGTCTTTTGAATTCTTACTAGACTCTTATGGTAAGTTGAGTACTGTTGCATGGACCCTTGAGGGTTTTCTCCAAACACTTCTCTGGAAACTCTTTCCCATTTTATCCCTCTACCCAACTTGAAATTTTACTCTAAAAGCACTCTAATCTTTAGCCAGCCTAATCTTATTCATTTCCATGAATTTCCACTATATAATCTCGGCATGCTTTCCATATAATGCCTGTGTCCCTTCTTTTTCTGTGGGCCTCCTCATAAGGGAGTGAACAGGTGTGGTGGAGGGAATGGAGCAACTAAATATACACAAACCCAGGAAAATCTGGTAGGTACCTAGAACATGCTCTCAGGTGATTTGGATCTGGTGTAGGAACTCATCTTACTGGAGGTTCCACCAGATAGCACTGGGTGTGGACAAACACTATGCAGGCACTTGTAGCTTCCGATCCCTTTGAGTGATCTAGTAACTGCTTTCAGAACCACTTGCTTGGGGGAGAAAAGCATTTTGGGGAAACTGTGAGATGCGAGTCGCCACAGATGAACTGAAGTTCAAATGTCATAGATGTGGCTTTTTGCTATTTAACATTATTTCTAGGAAGATTTTTTTTTTTTCTCAAATGCTAGGCCACCTGAGGATGTGGCTGTAGATTGCTGTAGATAATCCTAGCACAGAAGTGTGGAGGTGTCTCCAGGGCCTGAAGAAAGCCTCCTCCTTCATCCAGGAGACACCGTGCGCATCAGGGGACCTTTTTCAGTCCTGCCAGCAACAAGTGAACAGTGGATCAGCTGTCGCCCCAATGCTGGGACTTGGTCACACCAGAGTATTCCGTTATGAACAAAGTCCTAAAGACATTCAAACAAAAGCTTTCGCCTACCCCTGTTCTGTTTTATATCTAGATTCTGGATTACTCTAATATCCAAGTGACCTGTGGGAGAAGGATGCAGAAGTTACAGGCAGTGCCCACCATTTTGGCCATGAAAAGAAAAATAAATAAAAGCCTTGTGCTAGAGCCTAGAAATCCCAGTATATGATTGTTCCTGTGCTCCATGATCTCACCTGCTGCAAGGAGAAAAAAAGTTTAGTCTTCAGAAGGGCCTGATATCTAGGGCAGAATAGGAGAAGGAGCAGGTCTTCTTCCAGCTCTTGTCAGCCTGTAGGTAGTTTGCCTGTGACGTCACATATAGCAACCACTCATGAAGATTTAGCTCTCAAAATGGTTAACTATTACTAGTTAGTTAACTAGTTAACTAGTACACAGCTACTAATATTACTGCTACTGACATCTATTATTGAGTCTAATTTCTATGCTGGGGATTTTGTTAGGCAATCTACATACATTTTCTTGACCTAATAAACCTCTGGGAGCCATATATTACTGATTCTATTTTATAGACTAGGAAATTATCTTTAGAGAGGTTCAGTAACTTGGCAAACTAGAAAGTGACCAGGTAAGTCTAATTCCCAAACCCGTATTTTCAACAACTAATAATGAATTTCTTCAAGATTCTTTCTCTCTCTCTCTCTCTTAAGAGTTTGATGGGAGCCTTATTCCTGCAGGAATTATTTTTCAATTTACTCTAACTTCTAAATCTAAAACCACACTTGGCATGCCATCCCCTATCTGCCTGAAATGCAAAATATCCTTTACTCTCAGGTATCTTAGGCTAGATCTCTCTATTCTTGTTGAAAACCTCGAGCATACTTTTAGCAGGTAGCTGACTCAAGCCCAATTTTTTTTTTTTCTGAATTCTAAATTCTAAATTCTTGGTGGATTTCTTTTCTACAGGTCTGTCGCTGTCAATTTCTAGGTTCTGTCCTTTAGTTGACCTATTTCTTATTTCTGAATAAATTTCCTTTAGCATTTAGCAAGTCTTAAGTGATTCCAAGTACTTTCTTAACACTCGGAATCATCCTTATAACCAGGTTGGTCTCTTATTAGGAGAATTAGGAGAGAATTCTGAAGAATTTTGTCTTCATGTAAACATTTCTATTTATAGTAAATATTTCATCCAACTGAACATATTTTTGTTTTAGCTATTTCTGTTCTTTTGGCTACCAGTTTGCTTCCAGTAAAGGAGATAATTTCAGGGAATGTGATTCTGGGAATGTACATACTGTCAAATGCACCATAAACTCTCCTCCCACCTTTCATTTTCATTGCTGCTGGGATGGTTGTTGGGATGGTGACAGTGCATGTATTTCTCTTATAGCCATTAACCATTGTTCTGCTTAGACTTTCTATCTGCGTTAGAGTTAGTTTTGTGAAACTGTATTTTCCGAAAATGTGATCCATTTAGGCTTGGAAGTTACTTGTAGAAAATTGTACAAAATATTGTTTTAAGAAATGTACTATATTTCCCCTTGTCATTCCTTATTTAGTATATTTGTTCTCTCTGTCTTTTAGTTAGCACTCAATTTTCTATTTTTCAAAATTTGCTACCTCATTAACTTCTGCTTTTATGTTTATCTATCATCTATCTATCTATTGATCTATCATTCCTTTTTTTTTTTTAAAGATTTATTTATTTGACAGAGAGAGATAGTGAGAGAAGGAACACAAACAGGGGGAGTGGGAGAGGGAGAAGCAGGCTTCCCGCGGAGCAGGGATCCCAATGTGGGGCTCGATCCCAGGACCCTGGGATCATGACCTGAGCCGAAGGCAGACGCTTAACGACTGAGCCACCCAGGCGCCCCATCATTCCTTTTATATTTACTCTTTTCAGATGCTTTTTATTTCTTCCTGTGGATTCAAGGAACTGTTAGTGTCATTTTCTTTCAGGCTGATGACTTTAATTTTTTCTGTAAGGCAAGTCTGCTAACTATGAAATCTCTTATTTTTTGCTTATCTGGGGATGTCTTTATTTCACCTTTATTTTTAAAGGATAGCTTTGTTGGGTATAGAATTCTTGGTGACTTTTGTTTGTTTCTTGATGCACTTCACAGTATCTTCTGACCTCCATCATTTCTGGTGAAAGGTCAGGAGTCAGCCATATTGCCAGTCTCCTGCACATGACAAGTCATTTACTCCCATTTTGCATATATTGGTAAACTTGGTGGCATCCCACAAATCTCTAAATTTAGTTCATTTTTGTGTAGAGAGCATTTGCCTGGGCAGCACCGTGGGGGGATCTCCTGACACAAACCAACAGAGTTCCAAAATACATGAAGTAGAAGCTGACAGAAATGACAGAAGAAATGAACATATCAAAACTATAGTTGATGGTTTCAATACTCCACCTTCAAAAACTGATCATACCAACTAGACAGAGAACAAGTCAGGGTAAAGAGACCTGAAAAACACTATCAACCAAGCTGATCTAACTGATGTTTTAGAACACTCTACTCAACAACCACAGAATATGCATTGTTTTCAAAAACATGTAGAATGTTTTCTAGTATAGACCACATATTATGCCAAAAATAATCTCAGCATATATAAAAGGATTGAGAAAATGCAAAGTATCTTCTCTGATCAAACTATTTCGAGATAAACAACAGAAAGAAATTTGAGAAATGCCCCAATACTTGCAAATTTGACAACATACTCTTAAATGATTCATGGATTACAGAAGAAATCTCAAGGAAAATTATATTTTTAACTGAATTAAGGCAGAAATATATCCATCACAGGGAATGCAGCAGGGACTAAGGGGATATTTATAGTCTTAAATGACTCCATGAGAGAGAAAAAACAAAGGTCTGCATTATAATCTAAATTTCTACCTTCGGAAACTATAAAGAGAAGCAAAAAGTAAACAACAACAAAAAAGAATAAGGAAGGAATAATAAAGATCAAATTTGGAATCAATCAAATAGAAATCCGTGGCGCTAAAAGTTGGTTACTTAAAACCATCCACAGAATTGACGAACCAAGATGCAGGGGAGAAATCAGTCCCTGACTGTGGACTGGGCCATGCCCCAGCTTGGTAGAGACTGACCCAGGATTAGTTTTCTACCCAGACTGTTGCTCAGACCACACTGCCTTCTCGGGGCTGAGGAGTCTGGGAAGATTTGCAGTGGCTTTTGTAGTTTCCGATGAGGTTAGGTGGGGCTTCCTCACTTTTGTGACTACCCTTTTTATGCAGGCTATCGGTGCCTGTGAAGCACTGTGTATTCACTGATGGCACAGAAGTACAGAGATGTCTGTGAGGGGCTGGCAGACTCCAGGGTTAGGGGAAAATGCTCCTTCTTTATTCTAGAGACAGTTGATCCAGAGGAGAACTCTGTTTTCTCTGTGGTATTAACACCATATGAATAATGGATCAGCTGCAGTGCCTTTCCTGGGTCTTGTCGATACCAGTACATGTTGTCATAGCCCATAGTTTGAGAACAGTTCAGAGCAATCTTCTTTCCTGTCCCTGAAACACAGTGTCTTGGGGTCTGGGAGACACTAGCATCCATGAGGCCTGAGAAAAAGGAGACAAAAATTAGCAACAGAGGCCTTGATGCCGGAACCAGGTACAGAACCAGAACAAGGGAAAATGTTCCTTTCTAATTCTAGAGAAATCTGTGTCTATGACTTACCCACCTCCAGAAGGTAAAGGGCCACATAACAGAGGAGCCTGACAGCCATGGCACAGTCAGGGCCAGAAGGGTGTCTCCCAGTTCTGGGGAAGTGGGATGGGCTCTTGATGAAGTCATCGTGTGACAACACAGTCCCTGCAAACTATCTGGGCCCCACAGCCATCCTGTTGATATCCTGTATCCCTTTACCCATCAAAGGACTAATATTTTTGTTTACTTCTCTCATCCAAAGTAGGCTACATGCTTTGCTCATTTGTCTTAACTCAAGTCTCTACTCTTTTTTTGCAAAACATTAAATTGCAACCATTTTACAAGCTATGAAAGTGAGGACTGCAGAGCTTTGAAAGGCTGTAATAGGAAGATTTGACCAAATTGGGAAGGTTGGGAAAGGAAGTGGTGTTTGAGTTGAGTTCTGAAGGGTGAATTGGAATGAATTCCTCTGCAAAGCTGCAAGAGGGGTCCAGTGGACAGGGCAGCTCCATCAGATAGACACTAGAGACCACGTTGGGAGGATTACATGAGGGAACCCATTTCGGTAACGTGTGAAGGGCTTAGGGCAGGGACTGACATTTGCTGAGTTCTCAGAAAATTTGTTGTTTTTATTGTATGATAATTACACCACTTTCTCAGTCTCATTTCTCATCAATTCAGGGTTCAGATTTCACCAACTTTATCAACTTAGGCTCCTTTATATTCAGTTCGTCTTTCTCTTAACTGCACCATCAATCATGACAGAAGAGAAAATTCAGACCTGCAGTTCTTTCCATTACATGCTTTGGTAACAGCGACTAAAGTATTTTGGGTGCTGCTACAGTAAACAACCTCCAAACCAAGTGCCATCCTCTCTCCTCCCTTTTCCTCATTTCTTTTCTTTCTTTCCTTTTTTTTTATTTTATTTTATTTATTTATTTGACAGAGAGATAGAGAGCACAAGTAGGCAGAGTGGCAGGCAGAGGGAGAGGGAGAAGCAGGCTCTCCGCTGAGCAGGGAGCCGGACGTGGGGCTCGATCCCAGGACCCCAGGATCATGACCTGAGCCAAAGGCAGCCGCTTAACCGACTGAGCCACCCAGGCGCCCCTCCTCATTTCTTTTCAACAGAAAAGTCTTTAGCTTTAGTCGTGAGTCACAAAGATGAATCCCGGGATCCCTTACCCCTTCGTCCGCTCCCTTTGCCCTAGTTCACTGAGATCCACAGTTGACATTCAGTCAAATTCTTGCTGAGCTGCTGCTGACCTGGGGGGTTTGAATTTGACTATTGTGGCTCTACTATTTGAGGATCACCTTTATGTGTTTTATGTATGTCAGCTGCAGGCTCCTGCTCACTCTTGCTCTCTCCTATGTCTCAAAAGGATATAACAATTTTGACTTACCAAACCCTGAAATATTCTTATCTCATTAAAGACTTCTTTAAGACAAGGCTAATCATGAAAATTGAATGACATTTGTTCTTTCTTCTTACTTTGAAAGCTGGTCTTACCTTAATAGGTAGCATCCAGGAAGAAAAAGAAAATAATGAAATTTTACTGCCCCCTGCTGAAAAAAAAAGTGAAAAGGATGAATAGACTAAACTTAGAGATTTGAGAAGGGTCTTTTGGATGAATTTTAAAGAAATAGGAAGGGGAGAGGCCCCAAATTGGTCTAGGTGTGAGAAGATTTAAGGATGAATGATGAGCTGTTGAAAGTACCCAGCAATAACTGGGTATAAAATCTGATTCTCACAGTAGAAGGGATTAAAGAAAGAGGGAAGAACCCAAGGGGTGGGTGTTGGCTTGGGAGGAGATATGAGAGGCTCCGGTCCCACTGGGATGAAGGGGTATTTGAGGGCAGGGATAACTCTCCAGCCCTTGTTGCCAGGGCAGGAATGACTCACACATGGCCCATCTTCCTGATATAGCTGGGGAAGTGTCTGGAGCAGCTGCTGAGAATTTCTCAATGTCAACGATTAGGACACAACAATTATCAAAAATAATCATTACATATGTCTCCACACATTTGGTCCAGTAAAACACCCTCTCTCATTTTCCAATGTTCTTAGTCTTCCTATAGAATTATGCGTAACCAAACATATTTTCTTTCTTTTAAAAGGACTTGTAGGTGGGGGGTGTGGAGGACTTAAAAAAACATGTGCCAGAACTCAGAAAACATGTTATTTGGAAGAAAATCCTGAGGAACTACTTGAAAGACATATTTTTCCTTTCCTCCCTCACTTCCTTTCTTTCTTCCATCTTTCCTTTGCTAAGTCAGACATTTTACTCAGTTCTAGGGATATAAAATTGGAGGGACATTACTCTTAAACTAAAGAATATATAGTCTCGGGAAGAGTTAGTAAAGAATACGATAACTATAGTATTTGGAATGGATAAGAACTGAGTCTTTTGTCTGTGGGAGTCACAAAAGCCTTTATTTTTTAATTTTTTTTAGACTATTTATTTGAAAGAGAGAGAGAACATGAGTGAGGGGGGAGGGGCAGAGGCAGAGGGAGAAGGAGGCTCCCCACTGAGCAAGGAGCCCGATATGGGACTTGATCCCAGGACCCCGAGATCATGACCTGAGCCGAAGGCAGATGCTAAACCAACTGAGCCACCCAGGTGCCCTACAAAAGCCTTTATAGTTAAGCTAATCTCTGAGATAAGAATTAAAGTATGTGCAAGAGTAAGCCAGGTAGTGAAGAAGTAGTACCCCATTTCTAATGAGAAAGAACATTTGCAAAGTTATAGTTGTGCAACTCGGCTGGCTTGGTCTATTCAGGGAAACATAAAACATTCAGCTGCACTAGAGTCTAAAGGGCTGAAGGGAGCGTGGAAGATTTGGCTATATTTTTAGACACAGATCTGTTCATGAAGGACTTTGCATGCCATGTGAAGAATGTCAGATGCATTCCGGCTGATGGCAACATCTAAGATCGAGTAAAACAGATGAAGTAAGAGGCTAGTGGACCAGTGAGAAAGGCAGTGCATTTTTTTTCTAGGGAATGAATGTTGAGGGTCTGCCCTGAAGTAGAAGCAACAAGGAAGGGAAGGAGCAGCTGAATCAGATCAACATGTGTATTGAAAACTGTGATGTGTCCTTCGTATCTCCCTTCAGGCAAGAAGGACAGTTTCCCTATCTGCTTGGAATGCTGCTGACAAACAGCCCCCTTTGTGAATTGCCTTGGCTAAAGAGACACCTCCCTGCCCCCCCACCCTCTAGGGCATGACCTTTCTCAGGGTGACCCATGCACACTGGCATGATTGCAAGGAAAGTGGGTATAAGACCTAGTCTCCTCACCTCAACTTCAGGTGGTTCTAAGGGCCATTGTGGATTCAGGGCTCCCTGTGGCTCAGCTAGTGCTTTTGTTAAGGCTGTAGGACATCCCAACTTCTTCCTCAGCCTATCCTTCTTTCTTTCCCTTCTACCCACGTTTGCCGAAAATGATACTTTCTAGTAACCCACTGAACGCTAATCTCCCCTGCAAAATCGGCTACCTAGAAAACCAAACCTATGACAATATGGAATATGGAAGTAATAAATTTGTTTTTCTTCTTTTATTTAAATTCAATTAGCCAACATATAGTATATCGTTAGTTTCAGATGGAGAGTTCAATAATTCATCGGTTGCATACAACACCAAGTGCTCATCACATCACGTGCCCTCTTTAATGCCCATCACCCAGTTACCCCATCCCCCCACCCACCTCTCCTCCAGCAACCCTCAGTTTGTTTCCTAGAGTTAAGAGTCTCTCATGGTTTGTCTCCCTCTCTGATTATTTCCCATTCAGTTTTCCCTCCTTTCCCCTATGACCCTCTGTGATGTTTCTTATATTCCACATATGAATGAAACCATGTGATAATTGTCTTTCTCTGATTGACTTATTCTGCTCAGCATAATACCCTCTAGTTCCATCCACGTCAATGTAAATGGTAAGTATTCATCCTTTCTGATGGTTGAGTAATATTCCATTGTCTATATGAACCACATCTTCTTTATCCATTCATATGTCGATGGACAGCTTGGCTCTTTCCATATTTTGGCCCTTGTGGACATTGCTGTTATTAACATTGGGGTGCAAGTGCCCCTTCAGATCACTACCTTTGTATCTTAGAGGTAATAGATTTGCAAACGGACTTAGCATGAGGGCTTATGGAAAGAAGAATCTAAAATGATAGTTTCAATCACTAAGAAGAAATACAGTGTATGGGCCAGAATGGGTGCATGCAGGGTTAGGGGGATGATAAATTCAGCAATAAATCACTTGAGTTTGAAGTGTGGAGCATCCAGCTGGAAGTGTCCAGAAGACAGGTGAGTCTACCACTTTGGAACTTATGAAAGAAATTGTTGTGATCGTGGATAGGAAGGTTAAGGAAGAATATTTATACTAAGGAAAAAAGAAGGCAGAAGGAAAGTCCTAGAAAAATCTACTAGAAATGTCCAGCAAATAATTAAAGAGAACAGTTAATAGCTTCTGAGAGAAGAATGATTATTACAGATGAGACTTTGGTGAAGTGTGCATAAAAAGTAGGGGGGAAAAGTCTAGAAAACTGACTTTTTAAAGGGAAAGATGAGCTAGAACTCATACAGGAGATTAAAAAAAAGTGACATTCTTTTCAGATCAGAACAGGTAGAAAATGAAATAAGTTACATTCTTTGGGTGAACTGTCACCGCGTCGTGGATTCTTTTGTTGAAATAATTAAGGTTCATGGGGTACAAAGACAAAGCATATAAGAAAAGTCTTCAGTTTGATTCTTAGGCAGGTTTTACATCAGGCTATGGCAGCCCTTGATTGAGTATTTTTGTGCCTGGAGTTCACTGGCTCCCAGGAGGGTCCTCTCTGCGGGGGAATGGGGGGCTTATTCCAATGCCTTGAGAGAAAGGGGAATCTCCAAGCTCTGAGCTTTGGCTCCATACTGGGGAGCAGGCAATGTTTTTTTGGAAGGCAGTACATCCAGATAATGACACAGTCTCTCTGCTCCTGCAGGTTAAGATTATTCTCAAAAGAGATCCGAGTGTGGGGCAGTAGATGAAAGATAACTTTTATAGATCACAGTCTCTAGTACTGGACAAACTTCACCTTCTGAGTCAGATTTAAATACTAATTAAATTTACTTAGGATGAAGTTTTAGAAAACAAGGTAGTCAGTTTGTTCCTGGTAGAAAGGCACCCCTCTACAGAGCTGAACAGTACCTGGTGCTTAGAGGAACCAGGACTGAGAAGAGGACAGCCAGATAAAGGGACTGTCAGTAGGAACAGAATGGAGTGGAGCACATTACAAAGTGGGCGGAGACAGAGGCAAAAGAACCATGAAAAACCACATTGTGTCGGAGCTACTAAGAAATGCTCTTATTGAAAACCAGGTGGTATTGCCAAATGTCAGGTTCATTCTCCTAGAAGGACACTACTGAGCTAGCCCCACTAGAACAGAGAAAGAGGGTCAGTCGGCAGGAGAGATGGGTTCAGTCCAGCCTGTGGCTTCAGTCACCACATGGCCTGGGGCACATTGACCCTACGTGGCCCTAAGCTCAGACTGAGACTCACACAGCGTAGAACTACTCAGACCACTAAGGATGCCCATGTCCCACATGGAGGAAGCCTTCTGTGCCCGTCTGAGCAAATGTTACTGTCTTTCTGTATGGAGAGCAGGTGGCCAACAAGCACTGTGCAAATCACTGCTGGCACAGAAGTAGAGAGCTGTCTGGTTGGGGATGGCAGGCTCTAGGGACAGGGAGAAATTCGCCAGCCCCTTTCGAGAGGCCCTGTACCCACTGGAGACCTCTCCTTCATTAACATCACTGATGTAGGAGTAGTAGATCAGCCGTAGCCCCAGTCCTGGGTCTTGTCGATACCAGTACATAGAGTTATGACCCTTAGTCTGAGAACACTCCAGTAAAATGTTCTTTCCTGTCTTTATAATCCTATTCCTTGGGGTCTGGGTAATGCCAGCATCCGTGGAGCCTATGGGGAAACAAGACAGAAACTGGAGACAGAACCTAGGAAGTGTCCTCTTGCCACAGGCTCAAGGGAGAAGCTTCAGCCAGGACCTGGAAAATTTAAGGCAGGGCTTCCCCATGTTTCCCAAACTCACCTGTTCTCAAGAGGCAAAAGGCCACACAGCAGAGGAGCAAGAAGCCCATGGTAGGGAGAGGCAGGATAGAGGCGTTTCCAACTCTCAGGGTTGGGCAAACAGGACATGGAAATAGGAAATGGGAAATATTCCGTCAGTGATGTTGTCCCTCCCAGCTTACCAAGCCTCCGAGAAAGATACACCCACAGCCCTCTCCCCACAGGACGTAACCTTCACTACCTCTTTACTCAGGCAGGCAGAGCCTTGGTTTACTTACTATGCGTCCTACCAAAGGTGCAGAGACTCTCCAACTCCCTTATCTCCTCTTCCTGGTTCTTCTCTGCCACCCACTGGACAATAGTCTCTCTTCCTCTTCTCTTGCCTTAGCTATTACAGTTGCTCAAGGCCACAACCTCGTCCCAGCTGAATAAGCTGTGGAGTAAATTCAGAATGCTTTCAAATAAAGGGGAACCAGCCCCCCTGGAAGGTTGTGACTCTGTAACATTTCTCTTTTTTCTGCATTTATTCATTTTTTTTTTCTAACTCAGGTCTAGGTAAGCTATTTCAATCTATTCACCATCAAGTTTGAGGGTTTTGTTTTGTTTTGTCTTTTCCTAGGGGACCAGCACTACTGACTTTGTTCCAAATTTCCACTGTTCTTTAACGGACACTGCTTCTCTGGGCAATGTTTACTGGGCACAGATCTTTACTGAAAATACCGTCTAAGTTTCTCTTAATGTGGGTATGTGTTTCAATGAAATACTTAATATCTTCCCTCCTATTTTGAAGGAACTGGAACTTGTTCGCTAAAGAGGTAATTTTAGCATAACATAAATTGTTGCTGATTCTAGGAGGAAAAGTCTTCAATATTTCAAAGCAACAAAGGACAAATACAGCACAGCTGCAAAGATCGTGTGAAACACTGATGTCCTAAGTCTGTCCTCTTTGCCCTCTAGGTCTGTGGTCCTGACTCTTCCTCATCCATGAATATCCCATAGCTTCCTGCACTAATCAATCCAGCCGCACATCTCATTGGGAAAGTCTTCTTTTTCATAATTTTTCTTTTGATTAGGAAAATTTCCAGCATATATAAAGTAGATGTAATAATGTAATGATCCTCGATGTCCCCACATTACCTGGCTTCAATAATTACCAACTCATGGCCTCTCTTGTTCATTCCCCACTATTTCTCTCTCTCTCTGTCATGTTATTTTGCTTTGTTTTGGCACTTTTTACAACCCGTACACCTTCTATATGAGTTTCCAGTGTAACTCTCCCTTCTCTCTCTTTCTGGACAGAATTGTTCATTAATCCTACAAGTAGAAACTTGGACTTTTTTTCTCCAGTAAATTGCTTATCTGGGGCTCGATTAATACAAACAGGATAATTATAAGGAAGCTTGTCATCTGAGTTTGTCCTTAATTTGCAGTTCTTAAGGTAAACATGCTGTTTTGCTGCCCCCTGCTGTAGGCAGTGACTGGAGGAGAGAGATTTGGGAGGTGAAGATAAACTATTATCAGGGGTCGCATCTGTCAAGGTCCTGTGGAGTCCTACAGTAGAAGTCTCTAGATGCAAGGCGAGGACAGGAGAAGCATACATCATCCTGGGAGCAGAATCTATGCCAGGGGAGGAGTGAGCCACCATGATTCGAGGAAGGAACAGAGGAGACACATAATTGGATGGGCATAGAATTGAAAAAGACACTCCAATCTCTGGACAACCCAGAGGGTCCTTGATGGCTTGGACCAATATTCTCCCTCCTCTGGAATGGCTCGTACAGCTCTCAGATCTTTTTTTTTTCTTTTTTAATTTAATTTTATTTAAATTCAATTGATTAACATATAGTGCATCATTAGTTTCAGAGGAGAGTTTAGTGATTCATCAGTTGCATGTAACTCACTGCTCATTACATCGCGTGCCATCCTTAATGCCCATCACCCAGTTACCCCATTCCCCCCACCCGCCTCCCCTCTAGCAACCCTCAGTTTGTTTCCTAGAGAGTCTCTTATAGTTTGTCTCCCTCTCTGATTTTGTCTTATTTTATTTTCCCCAAATCTTATTTACAACCTACTTCTCTGACCCATCCCCCACCACAGGCAGAGCACAGACTGCCCAGTCTCCCCCCAAACCCTGCTTTTCTTTTTTCTTTTATTAAAATATAATGTATTATTTGTTTCAGGGGTACAGGTCTGTGATTCATCAGTCTTACACAATTCACAGTGCTCACCATAGCTCGTACCCTCCCTAATGTCCACCACCTAGCCACCCCATTCCTCCCACCCCCCTCCACTCCAGCAACCCTCAGTTTGTTTTCTGAGATTAAGAGTCTCTTATTGTTTGTCTTCCTCTATGGTTTCATTTTGTTTCATTTTTCCCTCCCATCCCCTATGATCCTCTGTCTTGTTTCTCAAATTCCTCATATCAGTGAGATCATATGATACTTGTCTTTCTCTGATTGACATATTTCGCTTAGCATAATACCCTCTAGTTCCACCCACATTGTTGCAAATGGCAAGATTTCATTTTCATTTTTTGATGGCTGCATAATATTCCATTGTGTATATATACCACATCTTCTTTATCCATTCATCTGTTGATGGACACCTAGGCTCTTTCCATAGTTTGGCTATTGTAGACATTGCTGCTATAAACATTGGGGTGCAGGTGCCCCTTTGGATCGCTACATTTGTATCTTTGCGGTAAATACCCAGTAGTGCAATTGCTGGGTCATATGGTAGCTCTATTTTCAACTTTTTGAGGAACATCCATACTGTTTTTCAGAGTGGCTGCACCAGCTTGCATTCCCACCAACAGTGTAGGAGGGTTCCCCTTTCTCTGCGTCCCTGCCAACATCTGTCGTTTCCTGACTTGTTAATTTTATCCATTCTGACTGGTGTGAGGTGGTATCTCATTGAGGTTTTGATTTGGATTTCCCTGATGCCGAGCGATGTTGAGCACTTTTTCATGTGTCTGTTGGCCATTTGGATGTCTTCTTTGGAAAAACGTCTGTTCATGTCTTCTGCCCATTTCTTGATTGGATTCTTTGTTCTTTGGGTGTTGAGTTTGATAAGTTCTTTATAGATTTTGGATACTAGCCCTTTATCTGATATGTCATTTGCAAATATCTTCTCCCATTCTGTCGGTTGTCTTTTGGTTTTGTTGACTGTTTCTTTTGCTCTGCAAAAGCCTTTTATCTTGATGAAGTCCCAATAGTTCATTTTTGCCCTTGCTTCCCTTGCCTTTGGCGATGTTTCTAGGAAGGATTTGCTGCACCTGAGGTCAGAGAGGTTGCTGCCTGTGTTCTCCTCAAGGATTTTGATGGATTCCTGTCTCACATTGAGGTCTTTCATCCATTTTGAGTCTCTTTTTGTGTGTGGTGTAAGGAAATCCAAACCCTGATTTTCACCCTGTGCTCTGTGTTCATGGATATGATCCTGGCGACACTGAAGGCTCTCCTCTCATTTGTGAATCACTGATCTGTATAATACGTATCTTTAGGCACCAAAGATTTTACTACCGGTTAGTGCTTTCTGTGTCGTAAGAAAAACTCACAAAGATGTCTTCCTGTTTTATTCTGTAAGATTTGTAATTACAGCTTTTATACTTAGGTCTATGACCCATCTCAAATTGACTTTTGTTTATGGTATGAGTTATTAGTAAATTATGTTTCTTCTCACATGATCATCCAGTTGTTCCAACATTATTTGTTGAGAAAACTGCTATCTTAATGCATTGAAATTTCCAATCCATAAACATGCTAAATCTTTCCACTTTTAGTATTTTCTTTAATTTCCCTTTGTGATGTTTTGTAGTTTTTCATTGAACATCTTTTGCTGAATTTATTCCTGCTATCGATACTATTGCATATGGTATCGTCTCCTGAAGTTTATTTTTCAGTTGTTTGCAGCTAATATAAAAACACTTGATTTTTTTGTACTGACCATGCATCTTGTCTTACTAACTTCACTAATTATTTCTAGTTGTTGTTCATTGATTCCTTAGTGTTTTTAATAGAAACAACCATGTAATCTGAAAAGTCATGATTTTATGTCTTCCTTTACAATATTTAGGATTTTTCCTTTTTTCTTTTTCTTTTATTTTTTTGGTTAAGACCTCCAATCTCATGTTGAAGAAAAGTGGTGACAGAAAACATTGTGCCTTATTCCCAACCATAGGAGGAAAGGGTTCAATATTAACCATTGAACAGGATGTTTGTTATGCATTCTTTGTTGATAGCCTCCAGCAGGTTGAGAAACCTCTCCTTTACCAGTTTGATAAGAGTACTCATTTTGAACAAGTACTGGATTTTGTCACAAGTTTTCTCAGCACCTATTAATATGGTCAAATGATTATTCTTTATTATTCAGCTAGTAATTCTGCAATAAACCCACTTGGTCATGATGTATTTATATGATGTATTTATATATGGATATACACATATGCACACACATGCCTATGAATACACATTTGGATTTGCTTTGTTAAAATGTTGAAAAGGATTTTTTTCATCTATGGTCATAAAAATATTGTTCTGTCATATCTTTGTCAGAGTTTGGTGTCAGGTTTTTGCTAGCTTCACATAATGAGTTGTGAGTAGTGCCTCTTATTTTAAAAAAAAGTGATGTGATAAACACTGGGTATTATATGCAACTGTTAAATTATTGAACACGATATCAGAAACTAATGATGTACTATATGTTGGCTAATTGAATTTAAAGAAAAAAACTTTCTGTAAAGTTGGCATTATTTTTTTCCTTAAATGTTTGATAGAGTTCACCAGGAAAGGAATCTGGGTCTGGAGTTTTCTTGGAGAGAATGTTTTTGATAAGTAATTCAATTTCTTCACATTTCTAATTTCACCTTGAAACAGTTTGGTAAACTTGTTTTTCAAATAATTTCATCTACTTGTAGAATTTATTGGCATATACTTATTTATGATATTCTATTATTTTAATGTCTGTTGTATTTATAGAGATATTCTTTTTCATAATTGAGATGGTAATTTGTGTCTTTCCCCATTTTGTCTTGACTGCAATGGGTTAATCACTTCTGTCAACTGATCAAATTATGAACACATTTTCCTCTAAATCCTTGAACATATTTTTAGTAATCACTTAAAATTCCTTGTCTGAAATTCCCAGCATCTATGTTATTTCAGAGTTGGTTTCCATTGCCCATTTCCCTGCTACATATGGGTGATATTTATTTGCCCATTCTCTCCATGTCTAATACTTTTTCACTGAGTGATTGAAATTGTGGATGTTACATTGTTGAGAGTCTAGGTTTCCCTCCCTCCCTCGCTCCCTCTCTCTCTCTTTCTTTTTTTCTTTCTTTCTTCCTTCCTTTCTGCTTTATTTATAGAGTGCTGTAATAGTTAACTTACAGATCCTTTGGAGGCTTTTTGAACTCTGTTGGGGCAGTTGTAGAGTGACTCTTATTCTAGGACTTAGAAGTATGACCCCCCCGTGGGGTGCCAAGTGTATTCCAAGGGGCTTCAGCAAGGTCTCTCCGCTCTGGCTGGTCAGGATTCTTATGTCCCCCAGGACTGTGTGGCTTCCAGAATCTCCATTCCTGCTCTCCGTCAGGCTTCATGGAGGCTCTGAATGCATCTGCTGTTCCAGTGTTTGACCCCTTTGCCATATTGGGAGCAAACCTCCCTGCTGCATTGAGGCCACTTGCTCTGTTGGGGTTCCATGTTCTTGTGCTACAGTTTAGAAGCAGTTCCAAGGCAGAGACCTGGGACAAACATGAAGCCCCCTTTCTTCTTCCCTCTTCTCTGTGATGACAACCTCTATTGTCTGCTGTCTAATGTCTGAGAGCCGTTGCCTTAAAAACTTCTATCAAGCTTTACGGTGGCTGATAGATGTGGGCAAATACACTAATAACTATCCATTTGACTTGAAGCCAAATTCCTGGTTTTTTTTTTTTAAGATTTTATTTATTTATTTGAGAGAGAGTGAGAGAGAGCACAAGCGGGGTGAGGGGCAGATGGAGAAGCAGACTCTCTGCTGAGCAGGGAGCCTGACACAGGGCTCGATCCCAGGACTGCAGGATCATGACCTGAGCCGAAGGCAGATGCTTAACCATCTAAGCCACCCAGGCACCCCCAAATTCCTGTTATTCATTATATAATTATGATGATGTTTATTGCACTTTAACGGTTCTGATCCTCATTATCAAGCTGACACTATTATGAGTAGTTTATAAGAGTAACCTTCTGACAGGGCTCTTAGTCAAACTGGATAACATAATTCATTTTGTTTTAAAGATTTTATTTATTATTTGACAGAGAGAGAGATAGCAAGAGCAGGAGCACAAGCAGGGGGAGTGGGAGAGGGAGAAGCAGGCTTCCTGTTGAGCAGGGAGCCCGATGCGGGGCTCGATCCCAGAACCCTGGGATCATGACCTGAGCCGAAGGCAGATGCTTAACCACTGAGCCACCCAGGCGCCCCGAAAAATCATAGATTATTTAACGTTGTTATGTCTTTGAAATTTATCTAAAGGGCATCATTTTGTTCATATTTTTTTCTGTGACATGTTCTTTTTTCATGCAACATTATGTCTGTGATATTAATTCATGTTGATGCATATGATTTTAGATGATTCATTTTCATTACTATCTAGCATTCCATTCTATTTATTCACTAAAATTTATTATCCATTCTTGAGTTAGTGTTTTTTTTCCCCCTAGGTTTTTATGCAGCTGCAAAGAGTACTGCCTTCTTGTACATTTTTCTGCATATCTAGTTGCAAGAGTCCCTCAATACCTGGGAGTGTGAAGGTTGAGCCTGAGGATCTCCATGTCAACTTTATATAATGTGGCAAGATGCTTTCCAGATTAGTTCAGTCAAATAAATTGTCCCGTCAACAGTTCATGAGTGTTTTCAAACGCTCCACCTCTAAGACGTAAAAAATAGTATCCTTTTAATTTTGTCAGGTTAAAATGTATCTCACTGCAGTTTCGGTTTGCATTTTTCTGATTGCTAAGGAGGGTGAACATGATTTTCATGTTTAGAGTCCACTAGTGTTTTCTGTAAATAGCCTTTTGCCCATTTTTTTTTTTTTGCTTGACTATTATTTGTAACAGTTCTTTGTTTATTCTGGAAACCAAACCTTTGTCAGTTACATGTGTTATTAATATCTCTCCAATCTGTGGCTTGTGTTTTCATCTCTTTGTGATTTCTTTTTGTTGTTGAATTTCTTAATTTGGTGGACTTTATCATTCTTTTATTTTGGGTATGCATTTTTAAATTTTTTGTAAAATATGCTCCCATAGCGTAAGTTCATAAAGATATACTCCCATGTTATTTATCAAAACAATGAACATTTAGAATTTTTCATTAAAGCATTTAATCCATGTAGAATTTATTTTTGCTTATGCTGTGAGGAAGGGTTTCAATTCACCTTACCTTCTATGGATAACCACTTACAGCAGAATAACTTATTGTATATTCCATCATTCCCTTACACACCCACAACAATGGCTGTCACATATTAAGTGCGTTATATGATGGGACTATTTTTAATCTTAGTATTATTTTCCATTTGTCTATTTATTTATGCCTTTTTTATTATCCTAAGTTATAAAATAATTGCATGAATGGTAGGGAAATCTTTTGTGATTTTAATTAGTGCTGCATTGAATACACAGATGATATTGCAGAAACAGGAATACTCTTACTTTTGAGTTTACTTATTCATTTTCATGGCATGCATCTCCACTTATTTCAGATTTTTACACTGTCTACTTCTAAAATTTTAATAATTTTTTTTATTAAGGTGTTGCTATTAATAGATTTGTTCTTAACTGTTTTATATCTTATGTTACTATTTATAAATGGTCTCTCTCTCTTTAAAAAATACAACCCAGCAACTGCACTACTGGGTATTTACCCCAAAGATACAAATGTAGGGATCTGAAGAGGTACGTGCACCCCGATGTTTATAGCAGCAATGTCCACAATAGCCAAACTATGGAAAGAGTCAAGATGTCCATCGACAGATGAATGGATAAAGAAGATGTGGTATATATATATATATATATATATATATATATATATATGCACACACACAAAATGGAATATTATGCAGCCATCAAAAGGAATGAAATCTTGCCATTTGCAATGACGTGGATGGCACTGGAGGGTATTATGCTAAGCGAAATAAGTCAATCAGAGAAAGACATGTATCGTATGTTCTCACTGATATGAGGAATTCTGAATCTCAGGAAACAAACTGAGGTTTACTGGAGTGGTGGGGGGTGGGAGGGATGGGGTGGCTGGGTGATGGACATTGGGAACAGTATGTGCTATGGTGAGCACTGTGAATTGTGTAAGACTGATGAATCACAGACCTGTACCTCTGAAACAAATAATATGTTAAAAAAAAAAAAAAGAAGAAGAAGATAGTAGGAAGGGAAAAATGAAGAGGGGGAAATCAGAGGGGGAGATGAACCATGAGAAACTATGGACTCTGAGAAACAAACTGAGGGTTCTAGAGGGGAGGGGGGTTGGGGGATGGGTTAGCCTGGTGATGGGTATTAAAGAGGGCATGTACTGCATGGAGCACTGGGTGTTATACGCAAACAATGAATCATGGAACACTACATCAAAAACTAATGATGTAATGTATGGTGATTAACATAACATAATAAAATAAAATTTAAAAAATATAGCTTTTAACTGTTGCTAGTATGTGGAAAAAACGGATTTTTTTATATTTATTTTGAATTCCGAAAACTTAAAACTTATTAGATTTTATTATTAATAATACATTCTCTCTCTCTGGAGAGAGAGTGGGGTAGGGAGAGAGAGAATCTTAAACAGGCTCCACACCAAGTGTGGAGTCTGATGGGGGACTCGATCTCACGACCCTGAGATCATGACCTGAGCCAGAATCAAGAGTTGGACACTTAACTGACTGAGCCACCCAATGGCCCTTGGGTCTTCCATTGAACTCGTCATCTGTTGATAATCACATTTTCCTCTTCTTTTCTCGTTCTCACCCTATTTTTCTGGTTCCATTGGCTGGTCAGCACAACATTGAATAGAAATGATGATGGCATTCATTTGCTTACTTACCAATTATGTATGCATTGGACAACCATAAGAATAGGATATGTGGTAAATACTGTTGGATTCCACGATTTCAAGGATCTATCGGCATCCCAAGATATCTGCAAGTCATTCTTCCAACCAGCAGCTAAATATCTCACCTGAGGAACCTGAAGTATGTAACCACTTCTCAGAACAAGGAAGATCTATGCTTGCTCTTTATGCGCCAGAGGTGTTTTATAGAAAGACCCGCATCACCTCCTGGTGGTCAGAGGGGCAAATTCACCAGCCGCCCTCTGATAATTGCCATCCCCTTCCCTGAAGTGAGTGGGGGTTGCCAGTCCTACTTGTGAAGGAGCAGCCAGGCACCTCAAGTATCAGAGCAGGACAGGGAAACAAGCAGCTGGCATGTGCCTCCACACCACATAGAATTGTTACTAGTAATTGGTACACATTTGCTCAGTTATTAACCTAATATTGTTTGATGGTTTATCAGTATAATTTGCCTGCTCAACCTTTTCTAGCCACCATTCAAGGTAAGTGGGCTCCTTAAATTTCTCTCCTAGATTCTCGCTCTTCTCTTGCTATATTCCATCATCGAGGGATCATATGCTCTTTCATTCTTCCAGTTATGCTAAATTATCCTGACTTTTCAGCTCTCTCCGGTCTCACCTTGTACTCACCCCCTTCTTCCCTCTTTGCTCACGCCAACTTACTAACTACACCTTTCATTAAACACACCAATTTCTTTCCTGCCTGAGAAATGTTGCACTGGGTCTTCGGGCCATGCTGGGCGGTTCATTATCCCCAGCCCCACGTAATTAACTCCAGTTCATCTTTGGGATGTCATCTTAAACATGACTTCCTCTAGGAACCTGCTCTGTGACTCTATTAGGTCTGCCTGTGTCATAGGCAGAGGCAGATGGGTCCACACAATACCCTGCCCCTGCCTGATGGATACAAGGGCAGAGACCCCAGGTCACAACAAATATTTTTTCCCATGACTTTGAAACTTCAACAGAGACCTAGAGACAAAAGGTAGTGGTTGCTGAGGCTTTTTATGCCTGTCTTTCAGAAAGAAGATGTATGAGCTCCTGTTGCTTAGGAACACAGGGCTAGGGTTTCTGTTCTCATTAAACTGGTCAATTGTCTTTCTTCTCATCCGTCTGAGCTCATCCAGTATCCAGGCAACCAATTCCCTTTAATATGTAAGGTGGTGTTTTAGAGGCCTTTTTCTCCTGTATCAGATTTACTTTCCTTTTATTTTTTAACAGCTTTATTGAGATATAATTGGTGCACAAAAAACTGCACATATTTGATGTATAGAGTTTACTGAGTTTGGAGACCGGCACGTGCCCATGAAACCGTCATGACAGTCAAACTAATAGACATATCTGTCACTTCCAAAAGTTTCCTTGTGTCCCTTCACTTTGTTTTGTTTGGTTTTGGTTTTGTGGCAAGAACACTTAACATGAGACCTATCCTCTTAACAAAATTTGAGGTGCACAGTGAAGTATTGTTAAGTGTAGGTACCACGTTGTACCACTCTGTTGTATAGCAGATCCCAAGCAAGTCTTCATCCTGCATAACTGAACTTTATATCAGTCCAAGTCCCCATTTCCTTCTTCTCATAGACCTTGGCAATCACCATTCTACTTTCTGCTTCTATGACTTTGACTCCTTTGCCTACTTCACAGAAGTGGGACCATGTTTTATTCGTGTCTCTGTGACTGGCTTATTTCACTTAGCATGTTCTCCAGCTTCATCCATGTTGTTGCAAATGGCAAGATTTCCTTCTTTCTTTAGGCTCAATAATGTTCTATTATAAGTATACACCACATTTTCTTTATCCATTTATCTACTGATGGACATTTGAGTTCCTTCCATATTTTGGCTGTTGTGAAGAATGCTGCAATGAACATGGGAGTGCAGAGGATCTCTTCAAGATCCTAATTTCAATTCTTTTAGAAATATACCGAGAAGCAGGGTTGCTGGGTGCTATGCTTTCCATAGCAGCTACACCGTCAATTGTGTACCAGGGTTCCAATTTCTTCGCATCCTCCCCAATATTTATCTTTTGTTTCTTTAATAATAGTCTTGTGAAGTGATAGCTCATTTTGGTTTTGATTTGCATTTCCCTGATGATGAGCAGTCTCAAGCACATTTCCATATAACTGTTGTCCATTTACATGTCTTCTTTCCATGAAATGTTTATTCAAGTCCTTTGGCCATTTTAAAATCAGGTTATTATTTTTATTTGCTATTGAGTTGTATAGGAGTTTCTTATATATTTTTATATATTAACAGCTTATCAAATATGTGGTTTGCAAATATTTTCTCCAATTCCATACAAAGCTACAATAATTAAAGGGTATGGTACTGGCATAAAGACAGACATATAGACCAGTGGAACAGAGTAGAGAGCCCAGAAATTAACCCACTTGTACATGGTCAACTGATCTTCAAGAAGGGTGCCACAAGGGGAAAGGCCAGTAAGTGGTATTTCAATAAATGGTGTTGGGAAAACTGGATATCCACATGCAAATGAATGAAAATGGACCCCTATCTTGTACCAGGCTTAAAAATCAATTCAAAATTAATCGAAGACTTAAACTTAAAACCCCAAACTATAAAACTTTAAAGAAGAAAACAAGAAAAGCTTGTTGATTATGGTCTTGGCAATGATTATTTTCTTTTATCGGCCTAAAAGAGCTGACAACAAAAACAAATATGGACAAGTGGGATTACATCAGAATAAAATGTTTGCTTTCCTTTTAAACAGTGAATTAGAAGTTTTATGCCACTAAGAAACTTAAAACTGCCTGAGAGATTTTTCTACAGGCCTTTCAGTTTCTACCCAAGACAAAGTAAGAGGGAATATTTCAAAAGTCTGAGCCATCTCTACCCTCGGCCCTTCGAGGATAGTGAACCCAGGTACTTAAAATCGAGTACCTGCTTCAAAGGTGGATGTTACTTTGATTGATTTCATGAACATTTCTGGAGCAGGGAAAAATTGACAAAGATAGCATCTTATCATAATTTCATTAATTATTTGAAGTGGTTTTATTTTACGACTCTATTCTTTCATGAGACTACAAATATAGTCCCCTCAAAAAATAATTTAGATTGAGATCTTTCAAAGGATCTTGTAAAACAGTTTTTGCCCTATATTTTGTTATAAGGAGAAAGTAATGTCTCTGGTTAAAAGGACACATGGATCTTGATGTAAGGTATTTAGGAATACTATTTAATTTTTTTCTTATACTTTCTTAAAAGGAGGATAACCATTAAATATATATAATATCAGGGACTTCAAATTCTCAAGGGAGTATGTGATCAAGAGTCACCTGAACTAAATTAACCAGAGTCCATTTTTGTTAGAAAAAACCAAAAAAGTCTTAACTGATTTTGAAAAACAGTACCAGAGAGTAGATTACAGATAAAAGGCACTCAGATATTTAGAGAGTGTTTTAAATTGACTATTGGTCAGTCTGAAGTAGTCAGAGGGCTTTCCATATTCCCGAATGGAAAAACATCTGTAGGGGGAGGAGGTTGTGAGGGCGCCAAGCCAATGCTTGGCGTTAGCCAACGCCTGAGTTAGGGTAGATACCGCAGCAACTGGGTTGAGACTCCGGTCAACTAGTCCTGGAAATTTTGCGTGACATTGAGTTCCAGGTCCAGTTGATTCACAGCCTCTGCAGATCTCTCATGTGTGAGGTCAGAAATGACACGCAGAATGGGCGTATCCAAGGATACAGGAGACTTAAAGGACCTGACTTCCTAGAAACCTGTGGAATTCTCCCCCTGACGTGTGTGTGTGTTTGGGGCAGTCGTGAAAAAAACCTAGGTTTTATAATTTTTAGCCCAGGGATATCTCCATGTCAGTTGGCCACTTTATAGGGCCCAGGTCCGTTCCCATCTTGCTGGTTCTCAGACACTGTGCCTCCTCCACACTCTACTCAGATGTGCTCTCTCTCTCTCTCTCTGTCACACACACACACAGATGTCTCAGTCTGTGGTTTTTCTCCCTCCACCGGGCCCCGGGGGTTGGGTGAGGTGGGGCCGAGGGGGCTGTTGCCAGGGCTCTTGTCTGGGTCCCCCACCTCTGCCCAGCGCTGTGTTACTAGCGCCGCAGAAGTAGAGACTGCTGTCCGCAGGACTCGCACTCGTCACCGTCAGAGTGAAAAATGTGAGGTTTACACGGCTGATGGGAAACTTGGCCGCAGGGAAATCTCGCTCATGGGTGGCGCCGGAGCCCACGTTCGAGGTTGCCATCAGCGTGAGGCCCTGTGTCGGGAGTTGACGATACCCAAACACGGTGTAGGCTTCAAAGTCCACCGCACGGCACTGGGTCGGCACAGGGGCGCCGCTCCTGCAGATGACTGCGCCTGGATCTTGGGAGACCAGAGCACCCAGCCCAGAGCCTGCCGCAACAGAGGTCGGGGAGGTGACGGAGGCCAAAGGAGCCGCCAGACGCGCGCACAAGAGGCCAACGCACAGCCACACTCCCTCGCCTTTCGCCCAGCTCCCCGAGATTGCTGCTCTTCTGTGAAATCTCCCTGCTAGACGCCCTACGACCATAATCCCCCATCTCCCCTGGCTGGTGACGTCTCACCCTACCCTTCAGACCCCCAGAGAGCGTGGACGTCCCCTCTCATTGGGATCAGCATAAAAAAGTCCCCAATCTCTGGCTGGCACTTCGCGCACGCCCGTGCACACACACACTTGCCCAAACTTCTCAGATAATACGGTTCATACTGGGCCCCAGAGCAGCAGAAGCTTCAGCATCTTCAGGTGTTGGCCTCATACCACACCTCGCTCATGACAGGTGTATGACTATCCTCTTCCTTCTCCCTTTCTCCACCCCTAGGAGGGTGGACCACCGTTTAGGTAATCCGAAGGCGCTCCAGTCCGCCCGCTGGTGATGATTTTCTTGCCAGTGGCGCAGGGTCCATTGCTCTTTCTATCAAAGAGCCCCACACACATGGCTGAAAGGGGCCTCAGATGTTCTAATTCTACTCCTAACTCTATAGAACATGCACTAAGACCCAGATCCTTGAAATGACTTAAACAAGTTTCTTAGCTTTATTCAAGAGAAAGGCTATATGTTGGTGTAGTAAATGAAATTACAGTCAGTTCTTTATTTCTGTAACGATCCTCGGAATAACCGAGACAACTCATGACTGTTAATCACTAGAACTATGGGTGAGCCTAAGAAATCCTAGGCTCTAAGTTCAATGTTTCTTAATGAATAATAAAGTTGTTGTGAAATTATTTTTCTCACATACTTTTTTCTGTTTCCTCAGAATCCTGGAATATTCCCTGAGTTTGCATACAATTAGCAAACTGGTTTCCTGGCTTGTTTAATTTACTACTGATTGCTTCCAGTGTAATTCTGAATTCAGAAATTTTTTTACTGTAAGCAAGAAATGTTATAACTCTTTGATTATATTTTTCTGTAAATTGCTCTTCCTCGTTAACAGATACAATGGCTCCTCAAATCTTGCTAAAGAGATTTGGTGATATTTTGATTTTTTGGACTTTCATTTCATACAATTACTCTTTATAACTTGGTCATGGGGATAGAGGTTATTATGAAATTTCACAGCTAAAAAGTTCTTTCTAGTATCAGGGCCACTCTGAAAAAGTAAATGGTTCGATAGTGTTAGAATGGATGTTTAAAAAATCATGTAAAGTCCATATTCTTTGTTTTATAAATTCTTCAACTGACAGGAGGAAATCTATATCCCTTCAGGTTATGTCCAAGATAATAAAGAAAAATGAAACTGTCTCCTACTGTGCTCCCTTTAATTTCCTCTCTCTCACTGGACAGATGGCCTCACCCATCCCATTACCTCTGGAATATGGCTTGTACCCAGGGAACAGAGAACGCTAGAGGCTGTGTCTCCCACTGGTCCATGACTGTATCGATGGCTCAGGAAATGATTGATCTGGAGGTATCGATGAACATGGTCTGGATGAAGTGAAGCATCTTAGATCCATCCCATTCCTGATGGTTTCTTTACTATTGTCAGAGGACATCAGTTGCAATGAGGGCTAGTGCTCATCATACCACATTTCAGGATTGTAAATCCTATTCGTAGGTTAGTGTCTCTTTCCCATTTCTGTTTCTCAGTACTTTGGTCTCTGCGTGAGTCAAGCTTCCACAGAATACATGGGAGAAGAAATCCAAAGCTAACAGTTCAGGAAGGAATACAAATAAAATGCATGAAGCCCAAGATTATATGTAATGGTCAGGGACTCCCCATATTTTCCCAGAAATTGCTTGTCCTGGGAAACACAGGGCCATACAGGAGAACAGGCTGAGGTTCTTAAATGCTTCCAAGAATATTTAAAAATACATAACATAATAAGATAAAATTAAAAAATTAAAAATATTTACAGATAAAATATATATTTATTAATCCAGCATTTCTAGTTGTATGCAGTGGGCAGGATAGTCTGAATAATACAGAGTCATTCATTTCTGCAAGCAGAATTATGTGATCAAATAAATATTTTTAAACAAATGAAGTCTCAAGAATTAACACCGCTTGCCTTAATTTGATAGATAGGTGTCAGACCTCAAAGGGAGAAACCATACAGAAAAATGAGCGTTTGTACAGTAATACTGATCTCCTGTCTGCTAATTAATCATGCAAATGTTTCTCTCAAGCCCAACTCTCCCTCCTAAGCACCAACCAAGCCTACTGGGTATTTTTTTTTCCAGTTTTTATTTATTTATTTTTAGTAATCTCTATACCCAGCACGGGGCTTGAACTCACAACCCCAAGATCAAGAGTCCCACACTCTTCTGACTGAGCCAGTCAGGCACTCCCCTGCTAGGTATTTCAATGCAGGTATCCAAGGAAGGTCCACTAGAACTAGAAACTCAGATGTGTTCAATACCCTCGCTCCACTCATTCTTCCAAATCATCTCCTATTGCCATATTCCAGGGGTGGAGGTGACCATCTTCATTCCTGATTTTATCTCATCACTCCCTCCTGCCAGTTCCTTAAGCTGTATCACTGTGGGTGCTTGTCCACCAGGTGAAATCTGATTCATCATTTGAGTTTCAGCTCATGGTTTTGCCTTCTCTCTGAAGCCCTTCCTGATGCCACCAGACAAAACCAGCCATGTTATTTCCTATAGCCCACTAACATCTCTGATTAAGGCACACATTATAGGAAACCTGATCACCATATTTGTCTTCTACACATTTTTCTTCCTGCTTGGCTTCTATTATTCTGAAGGAAGGGACCATTTTCCGTTCACTTTGGTTTTCCAGTATTTGGTAAAAAGAGCTAGGATGTAAAATTAATATATTTTTTCTTTTGTCTATTCTCGTTCCTCCTCCTCCTCCACTCTCTCCTCTTCCTCCACTCCCTCCTCCTCCTTCACCCCTTCCTTTTCCTCCTCCTCCTTCTCCTCTCTCTATTTCTCCCTCTCTGTATCTCTGTCTCTCTCTGATGTAGATAGATATAGAAATAGATGTAATTCTTAAAACCAACAGAGTGGATTGCCAAGGTGTTGTCCCATTCCACAAAGCACGTTGATGGCAGCTGCTGTTTTGGGGTCTGGTTGAGGTGGAGGAAAGCATGCAGATCAGAGCACTGAATACAGCAAAACCCTGCCGCCTGGTGGGAAATCCGGGCTCGAGACACATTTCTGCATGGAGGGCACGTGGCTGGGCTTCACTGTGTCTCTACTACTGGCACAGAGATATAGAGCTGTCTGGTTCTTTCGAATCGATGTCACAGTGAGGGAGAAGAATGCTTTCTTCTCCCGAGAGGCACTGTAGGCTTCAGGCATGTCTCCTTTCTGAATATCATTTTCTATCAGCGAGTAGTAGATCAGTCTCAGCCCTTGCCCTGGGTCCTGTCGGTACCAGTACATAGAGTCATGATTAAAATCCTGTTCACATTCCAGAGTCACCTCTCGTCCTTCCTCTCTGAACAAGTATTTTGGGGTCTGAGTGATTCCACCATCCCGCTATGCCTATGGAAGAAAGAGAGGCTCTAGAAACACAGCCCAGGAAGGTGCTTACTGCTTAGGTCATGGGGGGCAAGGCTTAGACCTGGAGCTTTGCATCCTTGGGACAGGAATTTGCTCCCCAACCCAACCCCAGGACTCACCTGCTCCGAGGAGACAAAGAGCCATACAGCAGATCACCTGATTACCCATAATGGGAAGGGGGACTCCTTGCAGCTCTAAGCACCCCCTGGAAGACAAATAAGGAAAGAAACTTAGCTCTGGGGATCCCCTGGCTTAATATGCAGAACTTGTCTGAAGGCTGGAATGGATAGTTGGAAAGGATCCCAGAGATACTCCAGACGGGCTCCCTAACTTTGCAGATGAGGAGATGGACAGGGGAGCTGAAGCACTTGCATCCCCTTGGGCCTCCATTCCCAAACTGCCTCCCCCTGGGCTGAGTGAGTGGGCAGTTTCAGGCCAGAGTCTCTCCGATTGGCCGCCGCTTCTACCTTCTCAGTTACTGTATGGTTCCTTTACTCTGGGACCGCCTGTAGACACAGGTCATACAAGAACCTAGAATTCATTTTTAATCCCATCACTGGGGCACATAGTGCCCCACTCTCATCTATCCTGCATGCATGCCAAACTCTGACTTTCATTGGACCCCTTCTCCCTGGCTGGTTTGACTTCTCTCTGTCATTTTCATTCACTTTCATGTCCCCATGCCTTTCTTCAATTCCCTTACTAATTTTCCATTTGAGTTTATTCTAATTTGGGTATCTTTTCACCTATTCTCCATTTCTTAGATAATTTTTTTCTTTTTCTTTCCTTTCTTCTCTGAGTTTAATCAACTTTTTCTTTCATTTGTTTCTTAACTTCTGGTTATAGGTGGGTTATCCTCTCTCTACCTGCTTGCTTGAGTGTATTTAATTCCATTTGGAGCGTAGACTTATATTTTCTTCTGACTCATGGTCATTTTTGGAGGAGGGAGTCCGTGAAAAGTGTGTCTGTGGGATTTGCTCTATTCTATGGATTTTACTTTCCTCTTGTTCATTTTTATGATGTTGTGGTGTTTCACACACTACCCAGCTTAATGGCATCCTTTCCCACTGTTCTGGCAAAGCCCAGGTTGGGTTGGTTGCTTTGGTAGCGTGGTTGGTCGGCATTCATGGTGGAGGTGGGGCAGGTCCCCTCAGTCTGTGACTGTCTTTCGTTTTGCAGGAAAACTCCAAGTTCTCTTAGAAACTTTTTCTTCTTTTTTCCCTTCATTACCAAATTGCAAATGGACCCTTTTTGCTTTCTTTTGGCCATTTTTTCCTCCCTCAGAAGCTATACGTTTGGAAGACTACACTTTAAGTTACGTGCCTAGTGCTTCACATGGAGTGTGCTTTTGAAGTTTCCTGCAGTCCTGCTCAGGGGCGTTCTTCTCAGGGTGTCTCCCCGCCTCCCTGCTGGCCCCCAGCCACTATCCTCCTCCATCCTAGCAGGGAGGGGAGGGACTGGAGCCTGTGGAATAATTTCAGAAAATCAAAAGGCAGAAACAGGAAACACAGTGTAGTGACATGGTTTATACTCCATCCTGGTGAGGGCAATACTTTTCTGTAGGTTCCCAATGTTTGTTGAGTGATGAGAATTAAAAAAAAAAAAATTCACTGAGATAACAAAAAGTTGAAGTGATATGTTTCTTTTTTAAATCTTTCTTTTTTTTTTTTTTAAGTAGACTCCACACCCAGCATGGAGTGCAATGCAGGGCTTGAACTCACGACCCTGAGATCAAGACCTGAGCTGAGGTCAAGAGTGGGATGCTTAACTGACTGAGTCACCCAGGTGCCCCCAGGTGATATGTTTCTAATTAAAAATCTTTCTCCTAAATTCCAGACAAATCTATCCAAGTCTATTTCTACCACCTTTGAGGATCCTATAGCAGTTCTTCATCCTGGCATCCATCCTTGTTGCATAGGCACAAGGCAAGGGACAAAGCCAGGATTATTCCAGAAAGAATAAGAGGCAGTACAGCTTGGTATAAAAAGCACAAGTAATTGAGCCAGACAAATCTGGGTTTGTATTTTCTCTCTCTCTCTCTGAGTTTGAGAAAGGAAAATGAACTCCTGGAACCATATTTGCTTTTGCTCATGTTGAAAATGAAAAAAAAAAAAAAAATTCCCTTTGCTTGATTGTCTTAGATGATTAAATGAAATTCTACATTGAAGGCATGTAATAGAGAACTTGAAATAGAGTATTAAGTGGAGCAGAGAGAACTTTTCCTCAATTAATATTTAACCTGACAAATGTCCAGTTTTAAAACACTTTACCCTTTTCTGGTTGACAGTCTTAGTTCCTGATCATGGGCTGGGATGTCCCCTGAAACTTCTACAGCCCTCCCCTATTTCCATGCTCACCCTGCAAAATGCTTTCTAGCTCATTTGTTCTCCAATCAAACCACATATCCCCTCCTCTCCCCCAGGCCACAGCTGTTTCTGAGGTGGGGCCTGGAAGATGTTTGTGCATTGAGAGGATGGGATTCTGCACTGATGTGGATAAGGAGCTGGCGCAGAAGTACACTGCAGAGTCTCCCAACTCTGCCATCTGGATATTTAAGATGCTGAATCCCTCTTGGGAAAAATCAGTAGAAAAGCGGTTTTTTGGCATTCCTGAGTTGTCTATGGTCCTTTTATTCTGGAGGGAAACCATGAATTTCAGACCTTCTCCCAGGGGCTGCTGATACCAGTAAAAATAACTATGTCCTCTCTCAGGGCTGCACGTCAGGTTTGCCTCCTGTCCCGTCCTTCTCACCAGGTGTCTCGGGTTCTGGGTGACGCCAGCATTCATGGGACCTCAGAGGAGAAGAGATTACGTGAGACAGAGTCATAATGGTGGAGGGAGTGAATGCCTTACAATGCAGCAACCCCAGGTGAGCTCAAATATCTTTCAAGTCTCCTGTGTTCATGTAAAAATTCACATGAATTTTGCTTTTCACTCCATGATGCAATTATTCATTCTCATTTAAATGTCAATACCTTTCAGAAGATTGTTGGGCAACGTGAAGGTCCAGGGCCTATCTGAGGCACAGCTCTAAAACCACAGACAAAGCCCAGTGATGCTGATCTGTTAGTCCAGAACTCACCTGCCCCCAGGAGCCAGACGACCACCCAGCAGAGGAGTCTGGTGCCCATGGCAGAGAGAGCATGAAGAGGACCCATATGCAGGACCCAGGAGGCATGCTCATGGCAGTTGCTCAGGGAGCTAGACCTCAAAACTGCCTCCTCTGAGGCGGGTCTTCCTGTGAGGTCACCATTTCCAGGGGATCCTGTTGTCTCTAGACCTTATCTTGTACATCCGTTGAAAGGCACATCTTTTTTTCTTTCCTGTAAACACATTCTGGCCTCATATGTGTTACTATGGGGACAGTGTTGTGAGCTACGTGGAGCGACAAATACCTTCATGATAGGTCCCGGCTTTCTGAAACATTCATTTTCCCCACTCCCCTCTCTACTTCTTCTTTTGTTCTTTTATTTCCCTATCATTGGCTCATATCATCCTCCCATTTTCTGTTTTTGAGTAGAGGCAGTGACCAGGTATGATATCTAGGTACACACATTGAGAAATAAGGAAGTGGAAACCAGGGTTGCTGGTGAAAAAATTAGAGATAGGAAATGTCTTCCTCCTCCTCAGCTAAGCAATGGTTTCAAGCATCTAGAGGGAAGCTTATTTTATGGTTTATAATTTACTTTTCTCATCTTTTGTTATTCTCCCTGAATTTTTGATATAAGTAATTCAAAGAAAAGATAGTCATAATAATAATTATTTTTTGAATAATAATTCAAAGAAGAGCCATTAGAAAAACTGCAAACTCTCCCTCTCACCTTGCATCCCCAATTTTATTTATTTGTTTGCTCTAGTCTATTTATTTTTTCATTTTTTTTTAGAGATAGAGAGAGTGTGCTCGTGTAGGCATGCATGCACGAGTGAGTTGGGGGAAGGGCAGAGGGAGAGGGAGGAGGAGAGAAAGAATCCCAAGCAGGCTCCATGCTCAGTGCAGAATCTGATGCAGGGCTTGATCTCATAACCCTGAGATCATGACCTGAGCTGATATCAAGAGTTGGACGCTTAACCAACTGAGTCACCCATACGCCCCCGGACTTTCTCTTTAATCATGGATAGGATACCTGTATTTGAGGGATCTTCTTTCCTTCCATTCTTCTATTTTTCTTTCCCAACCTGTAGCATTGAATAAAAATTATGTGAAAGTCTCCTTTGTTCTAGGCATAGTGAAAGGAAGATACAAGGATGAATAAGGCACAGTCCCCACCCTATTAGAATTTACAGGGTCCTTGAGAGACGTAATCTGAATACCTAAGAAACTCCAGGCTTTGGGTAATAAATAAGATCATGTTAATTTTTAGTGTCCAAATCACAGTAGCTCATGGCCTTTCCTTATTAATAGCAGGACCTAAGGCCTGTCTGAAAGGGTCTCTATTATTTTGGACAGTATTTAGCAGTCTCCCAGAATGTACACTTTAAGCTGCCATCACCACTTAGAATCATCTCAGTTACTTCTCCCGGAGATAGTCCAGTTGTTCACCAATGCTACGGATGAAAATACCCATCACTGAACACCCACGCCCAGCCTGAAGGGACTCTGCCAGGATGCTGTTAGACACACTAATCCTCAGGCCACTAGGCCCTACTGGAGTTTACACAGATGTGGGGAATGAGTTGTCTCCTCCTCATTGCTGAGGTGTCCTTGTTACTTACAGCCCAAAGCAAACTGCTTATGTGCAGAATCTCACCAAGGAACTTGTGAATGGTTCTATCAGCTCACGTTACCAGTCTTCCCTCTCTCTGGGCTCAAACCCAACAGAAGGGGTTAGAAAAGGAGCAAGTGCCTTACTGTTCCTTTTACTCTCTCCTGCTCATTATGCCATGTTCCAAACCAAACCTTTTCCCTCTGGTCTTAACTACCGATCAATCATCGTGATGAATGTCAACAGAGGCAAGCAATGAATTGTATGTTTGAATGGGAGGAGTTAAGATGCAGGAGTCCAGAAGACTGATGGTGAGGATTTGGTCTACACGGGCAGTGCCAACACCCCAACTCGGCAGCTCAGAAGGCTGTGGGATGATCCCCACAATGTACATAATTGCCTTTGCTACTGGAACTTACCTGGTCAACTTCCATTTTCAGACCTTCAAACTTGGGTCTTCGGACAAAACTATAGGTACCTTCCCTCCACTTTAAGCATGCAAAGGCTAAAGATTCATCCCAGTGGCTAAAGCCTTAGAATATAACCCCACCTTTCCCCTCGTTCCCTCCAATTTAAAGCCCTTGTCATGTGTCCCTACCCTTCAGCTGCGGGAACACTTCTCGACAGGATAATAATTGGCTAAGCTACAGACAGATCGATACTAAAAACTAATTTGGGAAATACTGAGTAAATTTAGGAGATAAGCAGAATAGAAAATATTTAGTTTCACTTCTCTGTTTCCAAGCAAGTAAATTAATGGCTTAGACACTTTGTCACACACTTTTGGATTTCTTTTCCACTATTTATTAGCATTATAAACTTCAAAGTGGCTAGACACTAGATCTTAATTGTTTTCACCCCACAGAAAGAAATAACGATTATGGGATGAAAGTGTTAAGTAATGGGCGCCTGGGTGGCTCAGTCAGTTAAGCGACTGCCTTCGGCTCAGGTCGTGATCCTGGAGTGCTGGATCGAGTCCCACATCGGGCTCCCTGTTGGGTGGGGAGCCTGCTTCTCCCTCTGGCCCTCCCCGCTCTCATCCTCTCTCTCTCTCTCCGTTTCTCTCTCCAATAAACAAACAAAATCTTTAAAAAAAAAAGAAGTGTTAAGTAATACAATAGTGGTGATCATGTTGTGATATACAAATGTATCAAATCAACATGATGTACATCTTAAACTTACATGTTAATATCAATTATATCCCAATTTAAAAACAGTTGGGTTTTTTTTAATATTTTATTTATTTATTTGAGAGAGACAGAGATAGTGAGAGAGAGCTCGAGCAGGAAGGAGGGGGAGAAGCAGGCTTCCCGCGGAGCAGGGACCCCGATGCGGGGCTCGATCCCAGGACCCCGGGATCATGACCTGAGCCGAAGGCAGAGGCTTAACCATCTGAGCCGCCCAGGTGCCCCTAAAAGCAGTTTTATTGAGGTATAACTGATATACAAATAAACTGCACACATTTAAAAAGTTTTGATGTATGTATGCAAACAGGGAACCATCACCACGGTCAAGATAGTGAACATATCCATCACCCCAAAAAGTTTCTTTCTGTCCTGTTGTAAGCCTTCCCTCCCAACACTTCTTGCACCTATCCCATCCCTAGGCAACCACCGATCTGCTTTCTGTCAATAAAGATTTGCTTGCATTTTCTAGATCTTCATATAAATGGAACAAAATAGTACACATTTGCTTGTGTCTGGCTTATTTCCAACACTGTAATTATTTTGAGACTCATCTATATTATTATGTGCATTATCATCAGTTAACTCTTTAGGCCACTTAAAGAGTGAATTTACTGAGAAGTTTATAAAATGTTTTATATTTTTATAAGATTGGCAAGTTCATCAGTAAAGTTGATACACAATACAAATTATACAACCCATTATTCATAATGGTATCTCTTGAAAATAAGCTCTATTTTCCTGAAATTCAAGCTACAGTATTTGACTCTTTTTAAGTTAAGCTTCCAGATCTTTTTTTAAAATTGAGATAATAATTCACATACCATAAAATTCTCCATTTCAAAGTGTACAGTTCAGTGGGTTTTAGTATTTATAAACCTGTGCAAACAATACCATATATTTCTAGAACATTGTTATCATCCAAAAAGAAACTCTGTACCAATTAGAAGTCACTCTGCATCCACTCCTTTCTGCAGCCCTTGGCAACCTTTACTCTACTTTTTGTCCCTGAGATTTGCTTATTCTGGACTTTTATATAAACGGAATCATATGCTATGTGCCCTTTTGTGCCTGGCTTCTTTCACTTAGCGTATTTTTTCAAGGTTCATCTATGTTATAGCATGTATCAGAACTTCTTTCCCTTTTATGACTGAATAATATTCCATTGTATGAATATACCACAACTTGTTAATTCACCAATCAGTTGATGAACATATGAATTATTTCCCTTTTTTGGAGATTATGAATAATACCCAAACAAGGAACTCGTATCCAGAATATACAGAGAATTTTCAAGTTTTTCCACATATATTCTAGATGCAAGTCCCTTGTGAGGTATATGATTTACAAATAATTTATCTTATTTTGGGGGATGACTTTACCTTTCTTGAGAGTATCCTTTGAAGCTCAAATATTTTTTATTTATTTATTTATTTGACAGAGAGATAGACAGAAGAGCACAAGCAGAGGGAGTGGCAGAGGGAGAGGGAGAAGCAGGCTCTGCACTGAGCAGGGAACCCGAGCAGGACTCGATCCCAGGACCCTGAGATCATGACCCGAGCCGAAGGCAGACGCTTAACCATCTGAGCCACCCAGGCGCCCGAAGCTCAAATATTTTTTAAGTTTGAAGTAGTCCAATTGATTTTGGTTGTCTTGTTTTGGTGGCATATTTAAGAAATCATTGCCTATTCCACGTTCATAAAAATTTACACCTGTGTTTACGTAAGTATTTTTATACCTTTAGCTCCTACATTTAGGTCTTTGATCAATGTTGAGTTAATTCTTGTATATGGTATGAGGAAGGCCTGCAAATTCACTCTTAAGCACATGAATACCCAATATTCTCAACATCATTGGCTAAAAAGTCTATTCTTTCTCAATTTAATGGTCTTGGCACTCTTATCTAAAATCAGTTCCCCGTAAAGGTATAGGTTTGAGGACTCTAGATTCGTTTCCATTGATTTATTTGTGTATTCTCTTCCAGCACAACACTGTCTTGATTTCTGTACTTTCATGGTAAGTTTTGAAAGGGGAAAGTATGTGTTGTCTAACATTTTTCTGATTTTTTAAATGTTTTGGCTAATTTTGGTACCTTAGACTTTCATATGAATTTTAACATTGACTTGTCGATTTCTGGGGGAGGAAAGATAGCTGGAACTTTGGAATTTGATAGGGATTTAGTTGAATCTGTAGATCAATTTGGGGAGTTTTTTGGCATCTCAAAAGTATTAAGTCTTTCAATACATGATCATGGGATATCTTTCCGTTTATTTGGATCTTTAATTTCTTTCAAGCAATGTTTTGCACTTTCCAGCATACAACTTTTTCATTTCTTTTGTTCAATTTATGCCTAGATATTTTATTATTTTGATGTATTGTCTCCCTGAGAAACTCTAATTGGCAATTATATGCCCCTTAATAGTAAAAGCAGAAACATGGATTAGCTTTTACTTCTCCAGAAGAGTATTCTTGTTATATATAACAAGATTTAGGTAAGTGGGGGCAGTAATAAGACAAAATTGTTAGTGAGAAGAAAGTCGGTTAGACTGCTTTTTAAATCCGATAGTGCCCTCTGCTGGGGAGGAGTGGGAGACTGATGTGTGCCTCTCCATGGATTAGTCTTAGTGGTTGTGTGCACGCAGTTGCACGAGCACTTGTGTGTGTGAGCCTTGGAGTGTGGGGCAGCAGTGGGTGAGGCCACTGGCCATGGAAAGAAGAGAAAGGGAGTTTCTTTTAGTAATAAGAATATCCATGTGGGTGCCTCAAGTGTTCTTCAATTTCAAAATGACCTTTTGTTGAAGATTCTCTTTCATCTTTGATCCCTAGATTTGTTGACTGTCTTGTTATTCTTGAAATCTAAGGGTATATTCATGTCTTTCATCTCCCTCACCTCTCACAAAAGATAAGCGTTAAAATTTTGTCCATTCTGTATCTCAAGGGTCCATTCTCCTCTTTTTCAGTTAGGTCCCATTCATGGGCAGTCCTCAAGAGTCCAGTGTTGGTAAGAATCCTGCTGAGAATTTCCTGCCCTCAATATATGAGTACCCTTGATACAGGACCAAATTCTTGCCTCCAAGGACTATCTCCCAAGTGATGTCTGATCATCCTGGTGTGCCTTCAGCAAGAGTCCTGCCAGGTCAATTTACCCAGAATCCCCTCTTACCCCAATGTCTCCTCTTGGTAATTGTCCATCCATTTCCCCTCCCCCTCCCTGCTTCTTATCTATAAACTCTCATTTTTCCTGTTTGGAGCTGGAGTTGAGCGCGATCTGTCTCCCTACCACATACTCCGCTGCCACGGTTCCCCTGAGTGAAGTTTGTCTTACCGTTTTAACAAATGTCTGAATAAAATTTTCTTTAACAGAATTCACTACAATATTAATAAATGATTTTCTTTTAACAGAGAGATGCTATAGTTTGTGTCATAATCTACAATGGCTTTCTTAGCTTACTGTCTGAAAAGGGACCCTTTAATATGTGAAAGAGTGTGCTATTAATAATTTTTCCAGGACAACAGTCCTGAACCAGGGCTGCCATGGTAAACCAGAGCATTTGACCGCGGTACGTGGTCAACTCTCTGACGCACTCCTTTACTGCCATCTGGCAGCAATGGGGGAGATTGCGGGAAATAGATACCATTTTCTTCAACATGACCGCATTTCAAGTCTGCGTCAATGCTCAGGCACACAGGAATGATCTAGACTGCCCCTTCCAACCAGATCTTCCCTGGATCTGTGTTATCGATGTTGACAGTTTGCTCAGTTATTGCCAGATGGTAGCGACATGTCTTCCACAGCAATCCCTGGTGGTCCCACGTGTGGGAAAAATGTGGAGATATATCCTGAGTCATCCTCATGTCAAATCTTGGAGAGCAAGTTGTGCAAGTTTCTAATTTTAAAGAGGAGAATTCTGAGTCATAAGGGGTGAAGGCTCTTGCCAACATCCTACAGCTAAAAAAAAAAAAAAAAAAAAGCCAGAGTTTAGATTAGGAAGCAGGTATCTTGACTCCAATTCCACTGTCTGTGGATCCGGGATCTCAAGAGAGAGAAGGGAATGATGAAATTTGTGAAATCAGAGAGTCAAACTCTGTGCTCCCCTGGATTTGAGACTCGAATTTCCCCAAAGAGTCTCTGAGTGGGGATTACTAATCAGTGTTTCTCCTGCTTCCTTCCCCTCAAGAGGGTTGTGGTTGCTGTTCCCTCACAGTTATTCCCATTAAATCACTGTCCTTGAGAGATGGTCAGTCTTGTGGAGGAGGCAGATCTGTGATAAAAGGACTATAATAAACCTATAGTGGTCAAAAATCTGTTGTTCCACCAACAAGGAAGTCATTGGCCTCTGTGGAGGGAAAGAGTCTACAGAGGAATCATGTTTGCAGTAAAATCAGTAGGAATCTCTTAGAGTTTTGGTAAGATAATATCAATATCAGATATCAGGTCTCTGTAGTCAAAATTTTTTTTTTTTTGTGGGGGAAGCTTTATTTCTAAACTTGGAATCCACAGACTACCTAATCCTGCATTTTTTTAAGAGTTTCAGGAGCTCATGTCTCAAAGCATGCCCACCCTGTAATTTAAGAGCTAATTTATAGTCTTGCCCTCTCCTGCTTGCGGCTGGGGCCACATCAGTCAACCCACTTCTTTCTTTCTTCAAAGGCAGAAGACTGGGAAGTGGCCTTTTCAAATGTCTCCCTAGGGCTCAGGGGCGAGGAAAGGAGCACAAAGGAGTTTGCGCACTGGAGGGAACTGGCTCAGCTTCACCGTGCCAAGGCCACCAGCACGGAGATCACAGCTGAGTCCCCCAGCTCCTCGGGATGGGTCTTAGGGTGGAAGATGTTCCATTAGGTCTTTTAGCTGAGACCCCTTCCTTGGGCATCCCAACTCAACTGCAGTGTTTTGGTAGGAAATCAGAAACTCTATTTCCTGCCTCAGATTCTGTGGGCACCAGTAAGCAAATATGTGACTGGATATTGGATCGCATCTCAGAATCCCCTTCTGTCCCATCTTTGGTGATCCTGTGGCTGGGGATCTGGCTGATTGCAGGGTCTGTATGTCCTGTGGGAGGAGACAGAAGCCATAGAGAGTGGGCCTAGGAAACATCGACACAAATTCCCAAGCAGTCCCAAGCTCACTTGCCCCCAGGTGAAAGTGAGTCACCCAGCAGAGGAACCAGGTGTCCAAGGCAAGATCACTGGCAGGATGAGGCTCTCCATCAATGGTTTCTGATGCACAGCAGCAGAGAGGAATGGAAGTTTTGGGTTCCCTTGGACCCACAAGGTAGAATCCGGCCATTAAGCCACAGTCCCTGGGAATACCCACAGCCTCAGGGCACCTTCCACAGGAAAGGGGAACCTTGGTCCAAATGTGTGACCTCATGTTTATTTTGTTACACGGATGACGTAAACAGGCTCCAAAACCACTTGAGCATTCTTAGGAAAAGTGAAGTTTAAGGAAAACACAAGAGGAGGTGGAAAAGTGGAAATGAGTGAGAATAACAGGAACATGAAGATGGTGGAGCACTGCGCTAGAGTGCTATTTTACCGATCTTGGAAAGATTGGCAGAAGTCCTCACACTTTAGCATGAACAAGCCCCACGAGGGGATTGGTAAGATTAGATGTATTCCTGTAACCCACTTCCAGAAATTCTGAGTCTGAAATTCTGATCCTGTCCTAAAATATGTCTGTTTAACCTGTCCCTCAGGTGAAACTGAGGAAAGAAATTATTTCAGACAACAGTTTCAGTCTCTTCTGAGTGGAGATTTTTAATAGGCCAAACTAACAAAAGAGAAGTTCACTTAATGCACTATATTAGAATGTTAAAATTTAAAGACTAAGAATTTTCCTGGGAATGGGAAAACTAACGGCTAGATTTAAGTTCCAGAAACTACATTTACGAAAAAGAATAGAGGGGAAATAAGAAACCTAATTGATAATGAGGTGAGTGAAGCCGAGGGAAGAGAAGTTTCCAGGGTTCGGGGTAAAAGTCAATATTGTCAAATGCTTCAAAGAGATCAAGTAAGAGGAGAAAGGAACAGCCTTTTGTCCAGCAAGTTTATAATTTTAAGATTTAGGAGAATAGTTTCATAAGAATGGAAATATTCCTTGAAAAAGCTGAAGACAGCACCCAGAGGAATAATTCCTCTGCGATGAAAGCAAAAGTGTGGGTCACTAATTGTGCATTGTTACCCAGAGAGGAACAGAAATGGATACTCAGGAGGACTCACTTTTGAGTGCTGGAAAAGGAAGCTGAAATAAACAGCCATGACATTAGGTAGACCAGGAAAGTGAGAGCTTCTGTTTTAAGAGGTCAGAATGAAATTTTGCCTGAGAAATGAAGTAAATTTGGACTTCTGGGGGTAAGACAACAAGGTTCAGCTTATATTGAAATCAGAGCAGAAGTGACTAGAGAGAATATATAACTTCTCTAAAGCTGAGTGGTGGGTGGTATAGAAATGAACAGATTTTTTAAAAGTATTTTTTTAAAAAAGATTTATTTATTCATCTCAGAGAGAGAGAGAGAGAGCAGAGGGAGGGGCAGAGGGAGAGAGAATCCTAAGCAGACTCCTCACTGAGTGTGGTATTCAATGTGGGGCTTGATCCCACAACCGCGAGATCATGACCCAAGCCGAAATCAAGAGTCAGACACTCAACTGACTGAGCCACCCAGGTGTCCTGAAATGAACAGTTTTATAAACAGAATGGATCATTAAATTTTAACAGAGGTATCTTGAATTCTTTATTTGTTCTGTGTAATTTCAGTGACCTCCCCAGGAAGAGTTAATGAAGGAATACTTCCTTTCCTTCCGTTGATGTTGAATGCATTGTCCCTCATTAAAATTTGGATTACATACCAGAGGATTTTTCAATTGTCTGCACATCGGTTTTCAATTGTCTGCACATCAGGTATTTTTCCACTGAGGACACATTAATCCGTCTGTTCCCTCAGCTCCATAGAAACTGATTACTGACTTAGTAGGGTGTGAAGTTGTCACACTGAAAATTAACATGCTTTTTGTATTACCTAGGTTTAACTCCTTGAAAAGAAATTAACCAGAGCCTTCACTTGGTCTGACATTATTCTATTTTTTTTTTTGTATTTTTTTTGGTCTGACATTATTCTAAAAACTAAGGATCTTCATCGCCTTTCTAATTCCTTCTTTTTTTCCTATGTTCTCTGTATCTGGTACTCCTCCTCTGTGATGGGTACTTACTGGGTGTCCTGGTCCCAACTAGAGAATTCCTGTCTTTGAAATCTGTGATCTGTAAGGTCAAAGTGACAGGCCTCCATCTGTCATGTTGTTTGAAATAACCCGATCCCCTTGGCTAGAGTTGAATTTTCTTTTTTTTTTTTTTTAAAGATTTTATTTATTTATTTGAGACAGAGAGAATGAGAGAGAGAGAGCACATGAGAGGGGGGGAGGGTCAGAGGCAGAAGCAGGCTCCCTGCCGAGCAGGGAGCCCGATGCGGGACTCGATCCAGGGACTCCAGGATCATGACCTGAGCCGAAGGCAGTCGCTTAACCAACTGAGCCACCCAGGCGCCCCAGAGTTGAATTTTCCACGAGCATGTTCTTGAGTAAAATAGGACTGAATTGTTCTCTGTTTTCTGGATTTGTGATCTTACATGAGAGAAAGTCAAGCTGGTCCTTTGCAACAAGGCTGGAGGACTGATATTTCAATCTGTAACCTTCTGCTCACTATGAGATCTAAACCCTGGAAAGGACAGTCTATAATAGTGGGGAGAAGAATGGGGCCAACATGTGGAAAAAGGAAAAATAAGAGCTGTCAAATCAGTCATGTCATGGTTCCAGGACTTTATTCTACTTCACTCCCGAGAAATTCCTGTGTTCTTCTTTTGGGGTTCTATGGGACATACATTTAGCCTCGCAATAAATTCCCATTTGGCTTAGCTAGCTCTAGTTAGTTTCTGTTATTTCCTTCCAACCTAGTATGCCAGCTCCTTTCTGAGCCAGACCCAGGATGTTTGTGTATTAAGATTAGCTAATATTTAACACTGTGGATTCACTGCTGGCACAGAAATACACAGCTGAATCCTGCAGCTCCGTAGGCTTGATGTCTAGGCTACAGTTTGAGTTTTGGGGACACACAGCTAAAAATCTCTTCTCGGGCATTCCTGTTTTATCAGAGATGATGCCATCCTGGAGAGAAGTCAAGAACTTGAACTCTTTTGCTGGGATCTGCTGATACCAGAAAACATACCTGTGTCCCTTTATTGGGACACAATGCATTTTTGCTTTCTGTCCTTTCCCTTTGACTAGGTGTCCCGGAGTCTGGGTGACTTCTGCATTGAGGGTGCCTGGGAAGAAAGCAGACAGAAGATGGAGGCTTAGTCCCTGAGAGAGTCTGGTGGCAGGGATGAAAGCCTTGGAGCTGGGGGCTGACAAGTTCAGAAGGGGGGCTTACCTGCACTCAGGAGCCAAAGGACCAAGGAGCAGATGAATACTGGGCACATGACAACATTAGTGAAAGAACAGAGGCAGGCACCTTTCTCTGAGACTTTTTCACCCCCCCTAACCAGCTGCTCTGTGATGTAATCACTTCACAGAACCCAATAGTCTTCCCTGTGTTGCTCTATACAAGTAAAAGCAACCAAAAAAGTAGAATATAGGAGACAACCGTACTCAGTCATTGGAAAACAGGTGGCGCAGGACTGTGATTATTCTAAAGCAAGAAAAAACTGGGGCCGTGTCCACACACGGTGACAGGGGAGACATGGCATGGCACATTTTCCTAGCTGAGGGGCCAGAGGGAGAAGACCACAGAAAAGATTCCCCAGCATCCCCAGAGTAACCATGCTTTCTCAGTGGCACAAAATCATGCTAGAGCAAGAGGTGCTAAATGGCAATCCAGGGCTAGCCCCTGTTTGTGTACAGTTTTCCTGGGGAGAGAGGCACTTCTGGAAAGACAACACAAGGAGATTAGAGAACCCTCTTCCAAGAAAAAGAAACCAAACTGCTGGACATTTAAAAACAACCATTGAAAGTCTCTGAAGGTTGTCCCCAAAATAGACAGCAAATGAGGAAACACTTATTCAAGAAAATCTAAATCTTAGTCAGAGCAGTGAGACTCTGGAGCATTTGAGCCGTGCCTCCTGCAACCCCCCCACCCCCACTCCCCAGCTCAGTGTGATGGAAGCTCTACTCCTTGTGGGTGTGGTTGAGGACACAGGGCTCCCTCAGTTTCTCCTGGCACAGACTACCAGCCTGTTTCATCCCAACAAGCTCCATGATGTAGAAACTCTATTCCTAGCAAGTGCAACCCAGGGGTCTGGACTCCCTTTCTCCACCCAGTGCCCACTCATAAGGTGGACCCTCTATTCCAGAAACAGCAGACCAAGACTCCTAAGCCTCAATCTTTCTCATTCTGGTTTGCTCATAGCCTGAAGGTTCCACACTGGGAGCCGCAAGTCAAAAAGACCAGGGCTTACCACTCCACCCAGGGACCCTCAGAGAACAGGGGTCTCACTCCAAGAGAAGTGGGCCCATGGGGGAAGCAGGCCCCAGGGATAGGGAGCTGCGTAACTCTGTTTTGACCTAAGGACCCACGAGTCTTGCTGAGATTTGCTTGGAATTGTATTGCATCCCACGACCTACTTTTCTTCCTACCCAGCCTCCTTCCTCCCTTTTTCTTCCTTTTCTCCTTCTTCCTTCCATCTCTCCTTACAGAGGTCAGATCTGCATCATGGCCTGATGGCCTCCCAGCCTCCTCCAGCTTTCTCCCCATTTTCTCAGCTAAATGCCCTGCATGACAGATCCAGGCTTGGCATCTACTTCTTGGAGGGCCTGAAGTAATGCTTCTTTCTTAGGTGGGTTTGGGGCTTCGAGAGGGGTCACAGTCCGTAGTAAGCTCTACTGAAGTAACTGTCAGTTCCAGAAAATTGTTGGTGCCTATAAATCCATCTGATGGCCCTGGATCTTCACAGAGGTTCTGCTCTTACAAGACGTCCTCATCTGGCTGCTGGGAAATGGAAGCCCTGAGCATAAATGGGAAAGATCAGAGGAGACTGCAACTGGGACAAGACATCAGCCCAGAAGGAAGCCACTCCTTCCCATGTAAGTGGAATCGTGCAGCACCTGTCCTTCTGTGACTGGCTTAGGTCACTCAGCAGAATGTCCTCAAGGTCATTCATGTCATCACGTGTTGCAGGATTTCCTTCTCTTTCAAGACTAAATAACATACCATTGTATGTATATACCATATTATGCAAAATTTTAAGAGGGTAGATTTCATGTTAAGTGTTCTGGCCACAATAAAGTAAAATAAAACAAAATAAAATAAAATAAAATACAGACACCACTCACTCTTGTCCCCAGCTCTCTTCAAACTCTCAGAGCATCCAACACTGTGGTCTTGTGTTTATTTTCCAGCTTTTTCTATCAGATTCTCCTAAGATTTTAATTTCCCTCCTTCCCTAGGTGTGTCTTCACACTTCTAGTGACCATACCTGCTAGAGAACGAGGCAGTTCTATACTGCTCTGCTTGGCTAGAGCAAATCATACCCTCTTCCACCTCCTCCTCCCTCTTCTGGGCATAAGGATCAGACCAGAGCATAGAGCATCTGCATCTTCAGCCCCGGGCTCCGTGTTTTATCTGGGCTGGAATGAAGTGAGTCTTTGCTTTTCATTTCTCTCCTCCCTTTCTTCGAGAGGATGTCGAGTGTTCACATCATCTAAAGAATCTCTAATCTGCCCTCTGGTTGAATTCTTTTGCCATTTAGCTCAAGATGCAACAATTTCTTAAACCTTGTCATGGAGTCACGAATGAGGGGAGGGGGACCCAGAGACATTAGCCCCAACATCTCATTTGAAACATAGGCAGAAGCGTAGAGACGCAGCCTTCATCATTTGTAAGGAAAGGGGTGTGGCCATATGGTGAGCGAAAGAAAGGAAAAGCAGACCACTGTAGTGATGGTGGGTGGCCTGGATGACAGCGTTTAGCTTCTCTGAATTTTACTTAGTTACCAAATGTGATCTTGGGTAGTACTTCTTGGCCTCTTGATTAAAGAGTTGGAAGCATGTGATGCTGTTGATGACCATACGGGGTGATGTGATGAGCCACTGCCTAGTAGGAATATCTATGTGTTCTTCGGAATTAAAATGAGGACACAGTTCCATCCTCTGAAGCAGACATCCCACAGCTAGCAGATGCTTGTTCTTTCCTGAAATGATGATACATGTGTTTATTCAATTGGCGATCATAAATATTTCAGTCTCTTAAAGGCCGTAAGATACATACTAGCTTTTAGAAAGCTGTTCTAATACATTCCAGAAACCCCTTTTATTTCAAACAAGCTGCAGTACTTGATATTTTTTTATTACTATTAAAAATAAAAATGTAGGGCAAATTCTATTCATTTTAATATTTCTTTTAAAGCACCACATCTAGTTTTGGGCATGTGTCCTATCTGTGTGCCATTTAAATGGTTCATACGCAAATTTACATCATGCAACGTAGTTAAATACCCTGTGAATAATACATGTGCCAGGCAGTTCATTCAGCTTCACATCTGGCACAAGTTTTTAGCAGTTCTAATTTTCCCTACTTGACAAGAAAACCATGAGACTGCAGCAAGGATTCATGAGAGTGGGGCCACCCCTTGTCTGGGCGGGCCTGCCCTTCATCATATTTCCAGGTCTCCAACTTATGTTAAAAAACAACAGTTTTTAAAAAGTTCCTATTTATGTACTGAAGAGAACAGAATGGGTGACTAAGGTGATCCTGGGAAAATACCACAAACCGAACGCTGAGTGAGTGTAACCACTTTTCCGCTCTTGGCCTAACTGTCAGTGGTTTTCGTAGGTTTCTGCCCGGCGTCTGTCTACAAACGAGGTGATGAGAGCCATAAACCCGCTTCTTATTATTGTTGTAGGATGGGCAGGTGGGATGGTCTAGAGGAGGCTCTTGGATCCAGGAAACAGAGAGGTTTATGCACAGGGGAGAGGTAACAGTGCAGCTCTGTGTCTTTACTGCTGGCGCAGAGATACACTGCTGAGTCCCCCAAGCCTGGCGAGAGGATGCTGAGAGAACAGAAAGAATTGTTGGACTGGGCGGATTGGAAGTTATCAGAGGTGTCTGCTTCTCTGTTAAGGTTTCTATTATAGTAGTAGAGCAGTAACTTTGGGGCTTGGCTCAGCTTCTGTTGGTACCAGTACATGCTTTCATGATTCAGATTCTGAGAACAGCTCAAATTCACTGGTTTTCCCACACTCGTAACCTGGTATCTTGGGCTCTGGATGACCATGGCACCCATGTGACCTGCAGAGAGAGAAAGAAAACGTAGAGACAGAGTCAAGAAGGAGATTGCTATGGCTGCCATAAAAGAAAGGTACGAAACTGAGGACAAGATAGCTTTAGTCAAAAGACTTCCTTTCTGACCAGGACTCACCTGCTCCAAGGTGACAAAAGGCCACACAGTGGAGACAAAAGGCCACACAGTGGAGCAGCCCGGGAGCCATGGCAGGACCACAACAGGAACGGGGCGTCGGCCTGCCCCAGACTCTGATCTGTGGGTGGAGAGATGGGCGTGCAGAGTCCCTGGTCCCTGACAGGTAGATCTGCCTGTGACGACCGCCTGCTGTTGGCTTCACCAAGGCAAGGGCCACTCCTTGTTGTGTATTACACACAGCTTCTGGCTTGGCAGCAGAACCCGGGCTGGGCCAGATCACGTGTGGAGTGGAGGTGGTGCTGCCCCATATTGCCCCTCTTCCTATATCTGCCCCAGGCTCATTTGGGCCTCTCTGTCTCACTCCTCATTTCTTACACCCTACAAGGCAGGTCAGAGGTTCCTCAACACAGGAAGAGCTTTTGCTAAACTATCATTTATAAACCTGTTGGGGTGTCTTTGTGTGTAGCTGTCGGCATCGCGGATGGATGACTGATGGCTGCAGACTATCCCCACCTTAATACAGAAGTCAAGCCCTGCAATTCCTCTAATTATATCCACACTTCAGAGAGTATCAAGGACATTCTCTACAACTCTCCGTTATCAGTGACACCATAATGCCTCCTTGTGGCCAGTAGAAAAGTGTCTAGAAGCATCTCTCCTATGGTCCCTGTATTTTCAACTCAGACTCTGAACTCAGGGAGCCTACCCGGCTCCTCCCGGGTTTCCCCTCCTAGGCCACATCGTGGCCCCCCTCTAGGTATCGAGGTAGCTGGTGCTCAGCCTGGTTGTTTCCCATCTCTTAGGGGTCACCATCTCTTGTTGCCTGATTCATAATGTTTTGAAAACTGTTGTTGCATATATTATGTTTATTTGTTTTAGCTGTTTGTAGTGGGAGGCTAAATCCGACTCATGTCAATCCATCTTGGGTAAAAGCACAAGTCTACTCTCAGGGCCATAATGAATTTCTTCCTGCTGGGTCCCCAAGAGTTTCAATGGTTATAGACCTTTTGGTCAGTTTCTGAGCATATGGTTTCCATTTCACACAGGAAGGGTAATATTTTATTCCACAAACATATAAGACTCAGTCTGGAATTTCAGATTCTCTCTGTTAATTTTTTTCTTTTATCTAGCACTTAAAGGCCTGACCAAATACTCAGTTTTCTAACTGCATTTCAGGGTCTTTGTGTTGTAATAACGTTTAGTCTATAAAGTCTGTGACCATTTGGATGCTCCAGGATGAATGCAGGAAATGTCATCATAGGTCCTGTGTCATGTCTATCATATGGGCACTGAAAAGCCAGTTTCAACTGTGAGGCCTAGATTTGGTCTGAAACCTGGTAGGTCCCCATAGCATTGGCTCTTCCTTGCTCTGCCTATAAATTCTCTTTTCTCTCCTAACTGGTGAATTTCTTTTTCTTTTTGGATTACCTATATATTGTGTAGGAGGTGAGGAGTATTTCAAATTTAGAAAGCAAAATGAATTAAGACAAGGGTAATTATCTTCTTCCCATTCTTCCTCTGTAGCTTCGTCCTAAATAATCAGAGGAACATTTTACAACTTCCTCCTTCCTAGAACAAACATATGCAAGTGTATATAAACTTAAATAAGGACTTTACTGATTTAATTTTTCTTTTCTTTTTTTTTTATTTGTTTCTTTATTTGAGAGAGAGAGAGAGTGCACACATGAGTTGGGGGAGGGAAAGAGAGAGAGAGGGAGAGATAGAGAATCCCAAGTAGACTCCCAACTGAATGGAGAGCCCCACGCAGGGGCTCAATCTCACGATCCTGAGATCATGACCTGAGCTGAAATCAAGAGTTGGATGCTAAACTGGCTGAGCCACCCAGGAGCCCCTACTGATTTAATTTTTCTTAAATAACTTTATATACTATACAAATTATGTTCCCCTTGACAGTTTATCTTGATCATCCCTACAAAATAAATAAATAAATATACATATTTGGTTTTCTTTTAACTTTTTCATGCCTATGAAATGAAGCACAATACCCATAAATGAGATCCGATCATACATTCTAGGAACATTTTTTTTTTTCTTGGTGCTTTTATAGTCATCAAAAGCTTAACTGTGATTGGGGGCACCTGGGTGGCTCAGTGGGTTAAGCATCTGACTTTTGATCCCAGCTCAGGTCTTGATCTCAGGGTTGTGAGCTCAAGCCCTGCATTGAACTCAACCAGCATGGAGCCTACTTAAAAAAACAAAAAACAAAAAACCTTCAGCTATGATTGATGGATGAAACTAACAAGCAATAAAAAACACCAATTCTTTTAATAAAAGAAAAGTTTACAGGCCTCCTATGCTCAGATGGCCTTATGGACCTCAAGACACGGTCTATGATTGTAAGGCTGCTTGGTGAGAGTCAGGAGCTTTTTAGATTCTTTGTGCCACTGAAAGAGGCAGAGAGTAGACCTCACCCCGCACCCCAGGTAGGAAGAGTGTTAATACAGTAGAAGGAGAAGAAGAAAAGTAAAGTGTAAACTATTACAGTTCCTAATGGGGTTGAAGAGTTGCTGCAGGGCAGTCCCAGGGATGGAAGGAGAGGAGGTACTGGGAGAGAAAAGGATGCTTGAGAGAGCGATTTTGGAGGTGGTTCAAATTATTTGTGATTACAGGTCTAGAATATAAAGAGTGGATGTGCGTATCTGAGATACACGGAGGAAATGATCATTGAAGTGAGCAAATGAAAAAACTGAGAAGCCCAGTATCATCTACGTGTTGCAAGCCATCTAAGATGTTGGGGGTTTTAAGGTAGGAGAGATGAGAAATGCTTGAGAAGCAATAACAAAAAGCAAAAAGGATGCCGGTGCCCATGAGGATGACTCACAGAAACCAAAAATACCACCACTTAATGCCGGTAAGAGGAACTAAATTCCCTAACACTCCATTTCTACTGGGAAGTCAGGATCTGGGAACTGCAAATCTAGGATTATGACAGTGGATTTGGGTTCATAGGACAGTATTCACATGATCTTGAATTTCCAGTGAAACTTAAAACACAGACCTCTTAGAGCCAAATGCCACCAAAGCATTGCTGACTATATGACCAATCTTACGTGTATATGGGCTGCCATTGGAATAGCTGTGAAAAATAAGACTGGAATTTGAGAATTACCACAACCAGGATGAAATGCAAGGTAATGTCTATGAGTTTCAGGCAAAATCCAGAGAAGAGCTTGTGGTCCTGGATCCGACAAGGACATGCCCAGAGAAGTCAGGGTGTGCATTCAGAACTGGTCGAACTGGGTGCCTGGGTGGCTCAGTTGGTTAAGCGACTGCCTTCGGCTCAGGTCATGATCCTGGAGTCCCAGGATCGAGTCCCGCATCGGACTCCCTGCTCAGCAGGGAGTCTGCTTCTCCCTCTGATTCTCCCCCCTCTCATGCTCTCTCTCTCTGTCTCATTCTCTCTCTCAAATAAATAAATAAAATCTTAAAAAAAAAAAAAACAACTGGTCGAACGAAGTACACCGGGTGAGACATCATTTGGGAACTCTGTGTTTTTATGAATTAGGCACCTAGCCGTGGATTCATAGCTTTCTGAACAGCTGAAATAGCATTAGACAGCAGCAACCAGTGAGGAATAGATTGAAGGGGCAGACCCCCAGGTGGGTAAGGATAGAAAGAATTCAAATATTTCTCAAGAGAAGAGTACAGAAACATCCAAAGAAAAGAGTATCTGGGTCTATCATGTTCGCTTTCTATTCTTTTAGTTCTCTGCATGTGTGTTGTGGAAATAATAAAGTGGAATGTTACATGTAAATCAAATTTACATTAAAAAATGAATTCGGGCGTCTGCCTTAAGCTCTGGTCATGATCTCAAGGTCCTGGGATCAAGCACCATGTTGGGCTCCCTGCTCAGCCGGGAATCTGTTTCTCCTTCTCCCTCTGCCCCTCCCCAACTCATGCACATGCGCGCATGATCTCTCTCATAAACAAACAAACAAACGATCTCTAGGAGCATCAAATGATACAGCCGCTCTGTATTTCAAAGGTAAGAACACACTCACCAGGTAAGCCAGCAATCTCACTCCTGCGCATAAATGTATCCCAGAAAAATGAGAACTTATGTTCATCCAGAACCCTGAGCATAAATGTTTATATATAGAAGCTTTATTTGTCATAGTCAAAAACTAGAAACAACCAAAATGTCCCGCCGGAGGTGAATGGCTAAACAAACTCTGGTACATCCATGCCATGGAACACAACTCAGCGATAAAAGAAATGAACTATGGATAAATGCAGCAACTTGGCTGAATCTCAAGGGCAATATGCTGAGGAGAACAAGCCCATCTCAAGAGCTCACCTAGTATATGATTCCATTCATAACAGTCTCAAAATGACATTATAGATATAGAGAATAGATCAGTGGTTCCCAGGGGTAGGGGTGGTGTGTGTGTGTGTGTGACATTATAAAGGGAGATTTTGGGTGTTGCAACAGCTCTGCATCTTGACTGTGGTGGCGGCTGTGTGAACCTATACGTGTGACAGAAATAACGTAGAACTGCTTCCACACTCGTGGCCAATGTCAATTTCATGGTCTTGATAACTTGAGTATGATTATGTAAGATATGGCCATGGGTGGAAACCAGATGACGGGTGACTAGACCCATTTGTTCTACTGGGCAACTTCCTGTGAATCTATAGTGATTTTTAAATGAAAAGTTAAAAAAATGAGAGGGTGGAAAATAATTTTGCTACAATTAAGGAAGACTGTTTGGAAAACAGAGAACGAGAAGGGTTGGAAGAAATGGGAAGGGCTGGGTGGGTCTGTGGAGACAACCATGCCCGCTTAACCATTCTGATGAAGGCGTAGGCAGAAGGGAGCAAAGACCACTAACTTAAGAAAACCCAGGCTACGTGAGGCATGGTTTTGAGTTTACTTAATCACTTGAAAGCCCAGTGGGTGACATTCACCCTCAGTCTTGGACTCAGTCACCCTCTGTGAGGAATGCCAAAACCAACCCCCTATTGTCTTCCTACCAAAAGTTTTCTACTGTGATACTGAGAAGTATCTGTTCTTGCCTTCCCCAGAGACATGAAGAACACCAGACCCACATCCCTGTGCTGACAGCGGAGAAGCTTCGAAAGACTGCAGAGGACAGCTGGGGGCTGGAGGCAGAAGGGGAAGCTTGAGGGTTTCTGCACCGGGAGGGGATGACTCAGCAGCACTGTCTCTACGCTGCTGGCACACAGGTACGTGGCTGAGTCCTTGGGTTCTGTGGGCTTGATCGTCAGCATGGAGAATGATTTGTCAGGCATCTCTGCTGAGAACCGTTTCTTGGGCATCCCCGAGTCATCTATAGGGGCTTGATTGTTGAAGTAGATCCGCAGCTCTGGTCCCTGCCCCGAGGTCCCTCTATACCAGTAAAGGGCTGCGTGACCAGAATAGGCTTGCATCTCAGGGTTACTTCTTGTCCCGTCTTTGTCACCTTGTGCCTGGGTGTCTGGATGACTCCAGCATCTGTAAACTCTGTGGAAGGGGACAGAATCTGGGGACAGAATAAAGAACATTAATGGAATTATAACTGGAAATATCTAAAAATGCTGATTGTTTATTTCTGGGGACTCACCTCTTCCCAGGAGACAAAGGGCCACACAGCAGAGGAGCCTGGTGGCCATAGCAGGGTGGCCAGGAGGAGGCTTTACCTGGATGAGGCCCTTGTGGGCATGAACAGAGGGGTGGGGCATCCTAGTTCCTCTGAGTTCCACAAGGTGGAGAGTGCCCCAACAGTGATATTTATTGCTCTCTGTCACTGCTCATGGGACCTCCTTCCAAAGGTGAGCATTAATTCTCTACAGAAGATTGACTGGACTAGATCATAACTACTTCAGGATGTGGTTGGCTCATTCAAAGCACCTTCCCCAATTGTACCCGTCACAGCCCTGAGCCTCCAGGACTCTGCCCTCCTGATGCATCACATATCTACTGTCTGCTGGACATTTCCACTTGGGTGTGCCAGCAGGACCACAAATTCTGATACCAACACATTACTTTTCAAATCTCAAGACTTTCATTCTTCCTCTCATGGGCAATCTTTATCTCCCAGACACAAAATCAAAATAATTCCTTGCTTAATTAGGGCTTTGCCTCAGATTCCTCCCAGAAGCATTTTGACTTGGCCACCGCGCTCTTCGGGAAGAGACCTAAATGGAAGGACTGGGAAGAGACAGGATTGTGAAGATGTTATTCCTAGTGAAGGCTAGAGACCAACGCCCTTGTGCTGTGTGATTCCCCCCAGCCCACAGCACAGCGCTTCCTGTAGCTGCATTTCTATACGTAAGGGATCCCATTTTACTTCTCTGTGGTGAAGCTCAAAATGGCGTTAATCCTTCAGGCACGGGTATGGATTGTGTATGATAAATGAGAGCTTTAGCTCTCCTTGAAAATCCAAAATAAAGTACTCCCCAGTTAATCCTAATCTTCTCATGCCTAGCAAAACTCTACAAGGTTCTTCAATGATTAGCACCTGACTCTCTCCCTCTACTAAGGTAACTAATACTCACAAACTCTTTTGGAGGTGGGGATGGAAATCTGGAAAATGACCTGGTTCTTGGGGTATGAATAGTAATGATTTTTGTCCATAGAGAAGATGGAACACATTAGCTCCAGGTTTCCGCTGTTGGTGCAGAGCTATATTCCTCCAACTTCCCAAACTGGGAGTCTGTCAAGATGAGTAAGAAAGGTATGATTAGCCACTTGGAAGTTGTGATAGTAACACTTTCTTTTTTTTTTTTTTTTAAGATTTTATTTATTTATTTGACAGAGAGAGATACAGCGAGAGAGGGAACACAAGCAAGGGGAGCGGGAGAGGGAGAAGCAGGCTTCCCGCCGAGCAGGGAGCCCGATGTGGGGCTCCATCCCAGGACCCTGGGATCATGACCCGAGCTGAAGGCAGACGCTTAATGACTGAGCCACCCAGGCACCCCAACACTTTCCTAACAGTAGAGAATCAGCAGTTCTCACTCGCCAGTCCTGTGTTTACCTGTTTCAGGGTAGCATCCTGCAGCCCGTGGGTGAAGAAGGCAGAGCTGCTTACAGAGTTTAGGAAGCACAATATTAACATAGGTACGTGGAAAGCACCCTGAAATCAGGGCATAGCATTCCAGCAGGGATTTTCTTACCCCTGTCGAGGATCTATCTCCTCCAGGATACACAAGATCATAAAACAGAGAAGCTTCGAACATGTAACAAGTTCAGAAAGTGAGTGGGCTGACTCCTTCCTCAGTACTCTGATCTTTAGTTGAAAGAGAAGTCAGACTTAAAGCCACTCTAGGCCCTGGTGATGTTAATGTATTTATGGACTTCTGAAGGTCCAGAGCTGCTCTGACTTAGAATATAATCTGGCTGTCCTCAGAGCCCTGCCTTAACCCCCTGGCCTACCCCATCACCTGCAGTAGGATGGGACCAGGATGGGATTCGAACAGCTTCTCTGATGTTCCTGGCTCGGTAGCTATTTTGTTTTGCTTCTATCAGGACACACAGTTTTATCCAAGCAGCCCCTGGCCCCCAAGATCCTGTGCTTGCTCAGAGATGCCCACAGAGCATAGACAGATGGCCTTGGGGGCTCATTTCCTAAATCTTCTCAGCAGCTTAGCAGAAAGCTGGCTCAATGATCTATATTAACTTAGAGAACAGCAAGATCCTCTTTTCTATCAAGGCACTTCTACCGGGAAGGGGCTTCCGTTATTACATAGTCACAGAACAGTGCCCCACCCTGGCCTCCTGTCCCAGGGCAGGGCAGGGGCCCATTCCATAGAAAATTGGCCATGAGCTCTGCAGTCCATCTTTGACCCACCTAAACACACACCTCTGTGGGTTCGCAGGACTTGGGTTGGAGGATCGAGGGGATGGGAACCATGTGTGCTTGTTCGTTTCTCCACGTGTCTATTTTTCCCACAACACACACAGAAACTATCTTAGTTTGGACTGATGGTGCTACTGTGGTGTGTGTATGTGACCCCTTTGCCTGGGAACCATTCTATGCTTGCCTGCAGTTTCAAGCTCCCTATTGGTCTTAACCCATTTGCACAAGAATAGAAGTCTTTGGGTGCTTCCCTTCTCTCTCCAACATTCACCCAGTGTCTGCAAATCAAGATCATGATTCAGCCATCAAGCCAGAGCTTCTCACTAAGGCCCACGGCCAGGCGACTCTCCCAGCTCCTCCCCAGAGCCGCTGAGCGGTAATGGAACCAGTGTCTCCTGGTGGCCAGTGGGGTAGGAGCCAAAAAAGGAAATGAGCCTTTTTTGTCAAGACCCAAAGAGCCCTATGCTGTGTTACGTGGGTGTAGGCGCAGATGTTGGTATTTTAGGGGCTCAAAAATAATAACCCTTGTTTCTAAGACTGAAAACATTTGAGAGAGAGATACTGAAGTCAGAGAAACTGGAATCCAAATGGCAGCTTTGGTGCTGGTGAAAGTGGGGCTGAAAGGTGCAGCTTCAGTAGCATTCCTCTGAATTGAATGGCCAACCCCCCTGACTTCTGTACTGAATAGAGTAGGCCTACTGATTTTACTGGAATTTAAGGCAGGAGAACAGAAAGTGTCTTCCCCAGAGGCAGAGAAATGCAAAGATACAAGCTGGAGGGTGTGATCTGAGCCTGTTTGGTTCCTTCCTTTCAAAAGTCACAATCAGCTAACTCCGCTCTCCTGCTGCAGAGAAGAGAGAGGGGAGGGGTGGTGGCTGGGGACACTGCTCTGGAGGACCGCCCCCATGAAACAGAGCGGTGAATAATATTGTACGCAAGCGTTTCACTTGTGAGCAGAAAGAGATGAGCATCTGTTAGGACAGTTCTGCTCCCACCTGGAGTCATCTCCTCCAATATCATTACTGCTCCTTTGGACACCCCCTGGAACAACAGCTGTGCAATTAAGCAGGGTCTCAGAAGATATGAAATGATTCAGAACAGTAGAGTAATTAACTCCAAGTCCACACTGGCTGAAAAACTGAGAATTAGCTATTCTCCCTTTCCTCCCCAATCTGTCCTGCCATATTTCCCATGATGACAAAATAGAGGATCAGTGCCAAAATGAAATGACATCATAATGAACTACCAATAATAAAATACCAACACCCAGCGATGCTTTGAATCTGAATATGTATTACCTTCATTATAAAATTCCTTGTAAGCATCCAGGGAAGTCCAATTCCATTTCTTTTTTTTTTTTTTTTTTTATCAACTGACTCTCTTTGCTCAAATATGGAATGTTCCAGGCCTTGAACCATATTTATTCCTACTCTAGCTTTTTAGTTCTACAAGAATGATGCAAATGTAATCATTTTATTTCCCTTTGCTCTTACCTCATTCTTTAAGAAAGATTAGGTTGAATTTCCAAAAGTAGAAAATGCTTTTAAAATTCATCCTGTTCCTTCTCAAACATAGTAATGTTAGTAATAGTCACTGGAACTAAATTTTTAAATTTTATGTTTGCATCCTGATCCAAGTCATTAATCTTTCTAATATAGTCTCGATGTTATCTCTGTGATCCTCCCTAGTGAGAAATGTGACATTAAGGAAATCTGGGTCTTCTAAGACAAGCACTATGAAAACAAATATTGCATATCTTCAAATTCCTCTGCTAATTCCAGCTACAAGGTATTCTCATTGTTTTGCCTGCTTCCTCTTTAATATGCCCCATTTTTCCTAAGCCATTCCTAAGATTCATAATTTTATAAATATATTTATATATTGTATCTGTAATAGGCACGCTCTTGTAAAGCACAGGCTATAGCTGGCTCTCAGAATAATTTCAGTATTTTCAATGGATCTTTCTAAGCATTCCCCTGTCAAAACTGTCCAGACTGTATGTAGTCATTGTGGTTCTGAAGGCCACTCTCATCTTTTGGGGAGGCATTCCAATGGAATGAGTCCTCTGAGGTCCTGCATGGTTTCCTCTATTAGACTTCTTGGGGCCCAGTTATCTGATCTGCCTGAGTATCAAGAAAACATCTCTCTTCTTTAATAACTCCTTTGAGAGCAACTGAACCCAATGCTTGTCCTCTTCCCTTTAAATCTGTCTTTCCTGGCCCTCAGGATTCCTTTTTCCTTTCACATGAGAGTATGAAGTCTCCTAAGATTTTAACACTTCTCCCAAGGAAATCTCCTTCTTCCTCCAGTTGAGTAAATCTGTATTTTAAATTTTGTTTGCTGTAGATTGTAAATGCTTAAAAAGAATCTGGTCCCAAATTTCTTGTGTTTGAATCCCATTCCCATCATTTCTTAGCTATATGACTTTTGGAAAATTATATACATTTCTTCTTCTTCAATTTCCTTGTCTGTAGAATGGAGTACTAATTGAATGTTTTCAGCTTCTAGCAGGATATAGTAAGAACCATATAAGAACTTTCTACTATAAATAGTTTCCCTTTGTTCCTATCCTGATGGCAAAGAGAAAGGATAGCATGCAATGTTTCATCCATGCTCTTAGCACATGAAACTCTCTGTGACATTTTGTTCCAGCCACAAGAGCTCTTTTGTTTGTCCTCTAAGCTTTTGCAATAATTATGTTGATTGATTCTGGGTCTTTGTGTGTACATGATCTAACTTATTTCTCCCTGAGAGTCCTCCTAATTACTTTCTCTTCAAGAGAGAGGGTCTGGCCAGTTTATGCTTGCTATCATGTACAATAAATTATTTCTGTCTGGGAGTTCACCAATTACTGATAGTTCACACTCTTTGACTTTCAAGAAGACTCTTGGAAATATAAATTCTCCCATGACAAGCCACGTAATGAGACTATTTCAATAGGTATGTTCTCACTTCTGAAAGACTCAGTATTAGATTTGACCTTGTATTTTTAATCTCTGAACAGTAAATGGGAAGGTTGTCATCAACCAGGATCTCAAAAAATATCCAGACACAAGTAGCTGCCATTTTATAGCGCTCTGTATAATGGAGAGCCCATGCCTACAGCTGCGTCATCCAAAATACATATTCTGCACTTGAATTGAGGAGTAGGGATTGCAAGAGGTCTACATATTCTGCACTTGAATTGAGGAGTAGGGATGGCAAGAGGTCTATTACTAAACCCAAATAAATCTGTTGGATGTTATAGATACATAATTCAAATAATCTACATGGAACTGCAGAGATCATGGTCTGTTCAACTCCTAATGAGATATAGCTCTGATCACTGACACTGAACAAAGTGCAACATTTGGCCACTTAGTTTTAGATTATTTAAACAGAGAAAAATTATGGCAAATAAAGTTAAGCCCCTCTTTACCACCCCCTTTGGTTCTTTCTTTCCCTCCATGATATAACCATTATTTTGGGGTCAGTGAATCTATCTCCTGCTTTTGCTTTTACACTTTTGTTTGCATATGGGTTTTATCCACAACCACAGTCAAAACATATTTAATAAATGCATAAACTGTCTGTGTGATGATTAGGTCACCAAGACTGATGACAGGATTCATGGTGGGGAGAAGTAAAGGGGAAGGAAGAAGTAAGTGCAACACTCAAGGGTCATATTCCGAGGTCATATGTGTCAAGGAGCTGGGTTTTAGAGCAGGCGAGGAAAAGGGTCTGGGAGCAGCAGGGAAGGGCCAGGACGAAGAACACACTGAAATCAGACATGGAAGCAGGTTCTGTCCCAGCGTAAACACAACAGAAACGGAATCTGATTTTTCACTGTTTCCATCTTGAAAGGCAGGACCCCGGAATGGCAAAAAATGGGAGAACGACAAGTGGAATTTGGCTGTATGGCAGAACTCATTGAACCCGAATCTCTTTGGGCAGTCAGAATTCAGGCGTCTCTGCACCAATTGCCAGAGATGCCCCAATAAGGGCTGAGAAGGGTTCAGTACCTAAAATAAGACCGTGGAAAAGAATAATTTTAACCATTCAGAATGGATTGCAGAATGGAATGGAAATGTCTAGCATAAGTCAGAAGAAGAATATAGATTCAGGATGTAGGATCAGGAGGAAAGAGGGCAAAGTAAGTGTGTATAGGTCTGCACACTTGTAGATACTCAGTGTGAAGCCCGTATTTGTTGTCCCAGAGCAGGCAGCCGAAGAGGCCCCATCAGCCCTGAGTCCCACACAGCCGTCGGCTGGCAGTGGCCTCTGCTGTCTATCCTCAGTCAGGCCAGGACTCTCCTCAGGCAGGACAGAGACTGATAAACCCCAAGATTCCAGGAGTGGTAGCTGGTAGCTCATGGAATAAACTGTCTGCTTTGCCCGTATTTGAGATGCTCTTTGAACATAATGAAAAGGCCCCACATAAACATTAAGTTACATTAACCTTAGAAAGGAATGTCCACAGTCACAGTGAAGAGGCTTCTGTTACAATCAGGAAAACTTGTGGTGGGTGGGGAAATTCTGTTAATACCCAGTGTTAGGAGAGACTGAAGAGGACCGAGGAGTTCTGAAGACATCGGTTATCAGGAGCGCCTACCGTTCGGATGGGGATGGCAAATGCAGGAAGGCAGGAAAATCTACAGGGTGTGTCATTAAAGTCTATCTGACACGTGGTGAGTTCTGAGCTCACAACTTGTCAGGAATCCCTGAAACCCATTTCCTAAGTTATTTCCTACATAAGATTTTCTCTGTTGATACCTTATCATTTTCTATCGTTGTCAGGCCCCTAAACCCACCCACTTATACCGGTGAAGGAGCAGAAGAGACCTTTACTCAGACAGCTGGGGGCTAGAAAAGGGCTGTGTGACCAGAAATAGGCTTGCATCTCAGGGTTACTTCTTGTCCCGTCTTTGTCACCTTGTGCCTGGGTGTCTGGATGACTCCAGCATCTGTAAACTCTGTGGAAGGGGACAGAATCGGGACAGAATAAGAAAAATATTGGAGTCACAACAGGGAAACCCAGAAGGAGAATGTTACATATTCTGGGGACTCACTTACCCCTAGGAGACAAAGGACCCCTAAGAGACAGAGGGCCGGGGTGCCCATTGCAAGGTGAAGGCAGATGTGGAACAGCCCAGACCAGGGCCCTTGTGAGCATGAGCAGAGTTTCGAGTTTGGGGACATTCTATCTCCACGAGATGTGTCTGTCAGTGACATCACTAAATAAGCCGCCACCCCAACTCAGGAGCTCCCTGCAGAGGAGGCTGCGTCTCTGAGAGATGAATCAGACACAACTGAACCCAGCTACAGCTGCCCTGGGATACAGACTTACGCAACCAGAGCCTAAACTCCAAGTATGTGCAGATTACTTCATTGTCTCCCTGCAAGCCAGCTTCTCTGCAAGCTCTCATACTCCCCTCACTAGTGGCTTAAGGCTCCTGGTCATATACACATGCTCAAAACCATCCATCTGTTAGTTAGGAGTCAGGCTCTGAGCACTCCAGGAAAAACAAGAACACCAGCTGCATTGTTAGGGCTCCAGGGGCTGAATTGATGAGAACTGATTCAATCTGAAAGCTCTTACTTGCAGAGAAAAACCTTTCTGAGTTTATTTATCCTTGAGCTCTATTAAATTCTCAAAGCCCATAGGATAGGATCTTCCACACTTCTCTACCCCCACCATGAAATAAGTGGAGGATTTTCTCATTCTTGAAGACTTGCAAATAGAGTTGATTTAAATATATTCTTACTCCTAGAAAAGATCATTGTTTTTAAATCAGTAACACTGAGACTTTCCCTCTAAAAGAGGTCTGATGCCACAAACCCTCTTCTGCTCATGGTAAAGGTTATGGAGAGCAGAGAGAAGCCTGTTTTTTGGGTTGGTCAGTTAAGTTGTTAATCAAGAAGAAGGACCAGTTCAAGTCCATATTTTGTGGTTAGCATAGAGACGTACTGTTGAGTCCTCTGAATCTAAGGACCACATGCTAATTTTATTATAATATTTTTAAGATTTTATTTATTTGAGAGAGAGTGCACATGAGAGAGAGAGAAAGCACGAGCAAGGAGGGCCAGAGGGAGAAGCAGACTCCCCGCTGAGCAGGGAGCCAGACACGGGACTCGAACCCAGGACCCTGGGATCACGACCTGAGCTGAAGGCAGATGCTTAACCCACTGAGCCACCCAGGCGCCCCGACACATGCTAATTTCAAAAAGCAGATATTTTTCAGACTGGATTATGTTACCTGAGGTACCTGTTTATCTATTGGTTTCTGTTGGATCCAGAATGTAAATCTCTGGCCATTTTTCTGTTTCCAAAAAGATCATTGTTCGCTCTTTCCTTGTTACCATGTACCTAGGTGTGGTAGACAGAATGACAGCTCCCCAAAGATGTCCATGTTCCATCCCTGGAATTGTGGGTGTGTTATATTACATAATAAGGGGGAATGAAAGTTCCAAATGGAATTAAGGCTGCTGATCAGCGGACCTTAATATAGGAAGTGCATACTGAAATTTAAAGGTGGGCCCAATATAATCCCAAGGGTCCTAACATGTGGAAGAAGGAGGAAGAAGTGTCAGAGTCAGAGTGATACAGCACAAGAACAGACTGACCGGTCATTGCCGGCTTGGAAGGTGGAAGGGGTCTATGAGCCAAGGAATGGTGGTGGCCTAGAGGTTGAAAAAGACAAGAAAACAGTGTCCTTAGAGCCCCTAGGACCCTGCTGACACCTTGAATTTAACCCCAGTTAGATCCATGCCCCATGGTTTAACCCTTAAGCCCTCTCCTTCCAGGGGACTTGTTCAGCCCCTCTGGACTCCAGATGACAGTGAAGCTACAGTGCCTCCTAGTGGCCAATGGGAAGAAACAGCACCAATGTGTTTTCTTGTCCACACAGAAGGGGAGTTGTACTTTGTTTCATTGAGTACAAGGGGTATATGGGTGTATGATTTGTTAATATTAGAGGGTCAACAGCTAATATTGTCTTATTGTGGCCTAAGATGGAACCGATAGTTAGACATTGGAGCCATACAGGTGGACATGATGATGTCCTTTTTGATGATACTGGTAAATACCAAAATAATGGTAAATAATGGGGCTCAGATGTGAAACCCCCTGGTCTGGCTAACACTATATTGAGTCAGAATTTAACTCATTTTCTCTCTCCTCCAAACTGCAGTCTACCTTGTATGAAAAGGAAAGTTCTCCACTAATCTTAGTTCATGTTGAGAAAACACCAAGGAATCGATCTCTTCTCTAGGTACCAGGAGGAAGGCACAAAGATGAAGAGAGACTAAAGAAAGATGAAGAAATTAAATGAGATCACTTATTTCCCTTCCCATACAGAAAAGTTGATAAGGAATGGGAAGATTAGAACAGAAGTATTAGTGGGCCACCTGGGTGGCTCAGTCTGTTAATTAAGGGTCTGCCTTTAGCTCAGGTCCTGATCCCTGGGTCCTGGGATCAAGCTCCCTCTCCCTCTGCCCGTCCCCTCTGCTTCTTCTCTCTCTCTCTCTCTCTCAAATAAGTAAATAAAATCTTAAAAAAAGAACAGGAGTATTGCTTTAGGGAAGTCTCCCAAAATGGGGAATGTGGAATAAAGTGATTTCTCAGGAGACTGGGTTTAAGTGGGGAAGATGGAGCCACTTGTTAGATATTTTCCCAATTCCAACCACTGCTCCTTGGGTGTACTCATGAAAAACCAGCTCAAATGCATCATGACAGTACAGCAATTAAATCCAAGTCCATTCTGTGTTCTCTGCTAAAGTCTAAATATTCACTCCTCTTTCTATTTCCTTTCCTGCCACATGGTCCAATGACATGCCAGAGGTTATGGGATAAAAGTAAAAAAGAACATAAAAGTACTCCAATAATACTCCAATGATAAATACTCCAATGATAAAATGACAAAAAACAAATGTCTCAATTTGATTATAAATACCCTTTACATTTTTAAAAAATTCTCTAGTTGAAATTAAAGTTTAAGTATAACATCTCTATGCCATTTAAGTTAAATACAAAGAAATTATAGGCTAAGAATCTACTATTAATGCATTTTGATTTAAAATTCTAAATAAGGGGTGCCTGGGTGGCTCAGTCGTTAAGTGTCTGCCTTCAGCTCAGGTCATGATCCCAGGGTCCTGAGATCGAGCCCCGCATCGGGCTCCCTGCTCTGCGGGAAGCCTGCTTCTCCCTCTCCCACTCCCCCTGCTTGTGTTCCCTCTCTCGCTATGTCTCTGCCTGTCAAATAAATAAATAAAATCTTTAAAAAAAATAAAATAAAATTCTAAATAAAATTCCTTGACCTCAGTCCCTAGAATTACAAATAAGAGCTCTCAAATCAATCCTTCTGTTGTTCCCCAAATAGTTGGGTAAAATAACAACATCAAAAACCTCAGTTAATTAATGTCTCAAAAATATAGTGGGAGACACAAGGCTGGAAACTTGGAGAAGGCTGGAGACGACAGCGTAACAGCATTTTTTTGCCTTTGGGGGCATTTGCCTACCCTGGGTCAGTGCTCACGAGACTGACTCACTGGCCAGGGGGACAAAAATCAAAGTCCAGAATGTACCAAATGTACATGAATTAACAGATTCAAAGTAAAGATGAGATAGAGATAAATCTGTTCTCTAGGTGATCCGGGCCACCTCAAGCCTTGAATTCTGATTCAGGTAGCCCCAGGTTGTTTATACCCTCATGCACTTGGCAAAGGAAAATGAAATTCTCTCTGGAGGAAGATCTATCCATCCCAGCAAAAATTTATTTCTACAAATCTAGTGTCTGGCACAAAGCCAAAGATAATTGGATTCATAAGGAAAAATACAAACACCATGAAAATACAAACATCATGACTGAGAAGGAGCAGAAAAAGAAAATCGACAAAAATAGCCCCACAAAGATGTCAGATGTGAAAATATTCAGACAGACTCTGAAACAACTATGTTTCCTATCTATGAAGAGATAAAAGACAATCTTGGAAAATGTTATTAGGCTGAGTAACTATAAAATATAGCAAATGAACAAAGAAAAAAAAGAGACAAACAAAAAAACAGAGTCTCAAATATGGAGAACAAACTGATGGTCACCAGAAGGGAGGTGGGTGGGGCGATGGGGGAAATAGGTGATGGGGATGAAGAGCGCACTTATCATGATGAGCACTGAGTAATGTGTAGAATTGTTGGATCACTGTATTGTACACGTGAAACTAATATAACATGGTATGTTAATTTACTGGAGATATATATATCAGCAGACCGGAAAAAGAACCAAATAAAATTCTGGCACAGAGATGGTGGATAGTTGTATTCATCAAGGACTGAAGTTGTCAGACGAGTAAACTGGATGAAGATACGTGCAGAGCTGTGCACCAGATAAATGGACATAAATTATGACTTGCCTCTTGGTTGGATAAGGAAGGAAATAAAACCACAGGGGCTGAGGCGCAGTAGCAGTGTTTTGAGGGAAATCTCAGGAAGCTGCTTACTAAACAGTTCTAACCAATGGTTCAGAACGACGGCCACTACTATCTTAGAGAATCCGACAGAATTTATAGTGGAGGATATGGATCTCAACACAAAGGGTGTTAATTGAAGAGTTAATTGGAGGGCATAAGTGGATCGGGGGCAACTGGTTGTTTCAGAAGTTCTTACTAAGGAATATTTAATGCACGAGGGAGTTATTTTGATGTGCTAAGGCAGCCAGCTGGAGACGCCCTCAAAATCTCTGAACTAGCTGGCTCAAGCCCGGGGCACAGTGCTGAACTGTGTTGGTTACTTTGAAGAGTTAGATCACTCTGGAGAAAGAATTCATTTTGAGCTAAGATTTGGGACCGGTTGCCAGGATATCCATTGGTGTGTATTCCTTTGAAGTCAGAAAAGGGCTGAAGAATACAGCTGAAATTATCATCACCATCATCATTAACAACACCAGGAGAACAGGAAAAAAATGTTCTCCAAGCACATACTGTGTTGAGGCTTTGATGCAGAAAACTTCCCACAGCAAGCTGGAGAGCAATTCGAATAATTTAGACAGTGGTAAGAACCACAGAGGGAGAGCCTGCTGTTAGCTACTCTCAAAGATCTGCCATCTGTATTATTAGAGTTTATTGCACATGTTTTGTGATCGCGTACTTTCATAGGGGAACAGCCATCACTGGCCCCTGGGGCCTGAGTGTATGACTAGTCACTTCCAGTTTGGGATCCTTGAGTTATCACCAAGAAGTGCTTCTAAACCTGAGTCATAATTATTTTCAAACAACATTTTCGGTCCTCCTGTCTTCCCTTTATAGGAATCATAGCTTATCTCTGCAAGCCCACTTCTATCCCTCGCATAATGAAGGATAAGGTAAGGCCTCCATTTAGAGCTTCTGTGAGCTGACTAGAAAGGAGAATCAATGTTTTGTGCGCAGAAAGGAAGTGCTTCTGTGATGCTGTAGCTAAGTTAGTTGCTAGCACAGAAATACAAAACCGAGTCCCCAGCTCAGCAGGCTAGATCTTGAGAGTAGAGTCTACTCCTTTGGGCCTCTCTGCAGAAAATCAATTCTGAGGCAGCTGTGAATCATCTAATATGGCCTCATCCTCAAATGGAATCAGAAGCTCCAGGGCCTGTCCCAGGTCTGTCGATACCAGGAAAGGGTTCTGTGTCCAGAAATAGGATCACACCACAAAAAGCCACGGCCTGTTTTTTTTCTGTGATCTTATGTCTGGGAGCCTGGGTGGCTCCACCTTCTATGAGTTCTGTGGGGAGAAAAGAATTTGAAAATGGAAAAAAAAAAAAAAAAGAATGGAGTAATCACTGGAAAGATAAAATGCAGAGAGATCTTAGTGTTCTAAGGACTCACCCACCCTCCAGACGACAGAAGGCAACTCAGCAGAGGAGCCTGGTGCCCAGGGCAAGGTCAGGACAGGAATGGGAGGTTCACCAGGTCAGAGTCCTTGTGAACATGAGCAGAGGAGAATGGGCATCCCTGTTGTCCCCAGGAAGCAGTTCCTGTCATGACATGAGTGTCTCTGCAAATGGCCACAGACTTAGAAACCAAGTGTTATAAACTAAACCATATCTAGAAGGTTATTTAACATATCTGTAGACTGTGTGTATGTTCATCCAAGTGTCTTCACGCATTGTTCCAGGGTGGGAGTGATGGGATTGACCACCACGTCTCTACATTTCCCACCACCTTCTAATTCTGCTGGATGTTTCCACTTAGATGTATCAAAGACAACTCACATATGAACTATAACATCATAACCTCTTTATATTTTCTGGAATCATCCTTCTCTCTGGACACTTTTCTTTCACCAGGCTCTCCGTTCTCCCAGTCACACGAGCTTAGACAGGATGGAGGCTGGGGAAATTGCTACATCATTATCCTAGAAGCACATGGAACGAAGTGACACACTCAAAGGTAAAGGGATAAAATGATCCCTGAGTGCAGATTAAGGTGGAAGCTTTTATTCCCTCTGAAGTTCAAAGACTAGTTTCCTCCTTGCTTGCCCCAATCTCCACGCTGCCTTATGTACCAAGGTTTTCATCATGGGGCTTCCTGTACATCTAGTTCATCAATGTAGCATCTTCAATCTTATCTGGGAAGGCTGGAAAACTCTCTAATCCCTGAAAATACCAGAGTGGATACAATAACAATAAATACAAAATAGAACAGACCTTCTGGAATCTTAAAAAACTTCTGGAGTAACTTATAACTGAATTCAGTGGTTAGTATCTGGCTTTCTTCTTCTTCTTCTCCTTCTTCTTCTTTTTCTTTTTAAACAAGGCAACATTATCTATAAACACACTTCCTTCCCTTGTCTGGTGGTGAGCTGGGAAGGGCGAGAGGATTGGAGAAAGTCCTGCTAGTTGGTATGAAGGAACAAAATGAGAAAATGTGTGTCCAGAGAGGTGGGAACAATATAGCCATGTGCTCAGATATATTCTGCTGAGTCTCAAAAACTTAGGGCTTACATGTCAAGGTTATCAAGTGAAGACCCAGAGATGGAGAATTACCAGAACCACCTGTTTCCCTCATAAATTTCTCTCTCATCGAGTAAAAAAGCAGTTGATCTGCACCCAACTTAGTTGGCACCAGTTAAGAACTCCAATATGGAGAGGTTTCTTCATATCAAGATGTCACTACTTATTCTGACCTGTGACCAGAGGTTAAAGGTGCCGAGTGACAACAGCATTCAGGTGGATGGATCAGGCATCCCCGTCATCAACTTATCTATAATGGTTTTCATGACTTTGATTTTTTGAAGAGCCCAGGCCTGCTGACCAGTTAAATGGCCCACAGTCAGAATTTCTGCATTATTACAAGTTAAATATCTTGGTAAGTATACACTGTAGATGATGTGTAGATAATGCTCCTAGTACTTTCTCTGCCCTGGATCTGGAAGAAGTAATTTTTGCCCTGTCCCTTCTATTGAGGAATAACCTTTAGAAATCAAATACTCTGCAATGGGATTGCTCACTGGTACTGGAAGCACCACCTACAAGGAAAATAAAACAATTAGTTGGTTTTTTAATTGTTTCCTAGACCTTTCCATGGATAGAATTAGGAACTACATCATCTTTAAATTATAAGTTCATACTGAATACCTCCAATTCAAATCAAAACAAATTTCTTCCTCATCTTTCCCTGTTTTGTTTTTTATTATTATACTTCCCTTCTCTTAGTAGGAATCCTGGTTCCCCACAATATTGGTGAATTCACTCATTTGTCTCTTCTATAGTATATTACAAAGGTTTCAGGAGTACGACATGCACTGAAAACATTACCAGCAACCAATCTTCCAAGTGAACTTCATCCTCAATCTCATTGAGCCTCATCACAGTAACACTACTAAAATATAAAGACAAAGAGAAACTCTGAAAGACGACCAGACAAAAAAGACATCACTTCCAAAGAAGATTTACAAATGGCCAATAAGTGCCTGAAAAGATGCTTACCACCACCAGTCACTAAGGAAATGCAAATCAAAACCACAGTGAGGTTCTACTTCACATTTAACTAGGACGCTATACAGGGAGGAGGAGGAGGAGGAAAAAAAGTGTTGGTGAGGATGTAGAGAAATTGGAACCCTTCTACACTGCAGATGTAATATAAAATAGTACAGCTGCTGAGAAAAACAGCTTGACAGTGCCTTAAAAAATTAAACGTAGAGGGGCGCCTGAGTGGCTCAGTCGTTAAGCGTCTGCCTTCAGCTCAGGTCATGATCCCAGGGTCCTGGGATCGAGTCCCGCATCGGGCTCCCTGCTCAGCGGGAAGCCTGCCTCTCCCTCTCCCACTCCCGCTGCTTGTGTTCCTGCTCTCGCTATCTCTGTCTCTGTCAAATAAATAAATAAAATCTTAAAAAAAAAAATTAAACATAGAATTACCGTATGACCCAACAATTCCACCTCTAGGTATATGCCCCAAAGAATCGAAAACAGGAACTCAGATACTTGTAGGCCAATGTTCATTGCAGAATTATTCACAAGAGCCAAAATGTGAAAACATCTCAAATGTCCATCGACTGATGAATGGACATACAAATGTGGTCTACCCATACAATGGGATATTATTTGGCCATAAAAAGGAATGAAGTTCTGATCCAGGCTACAACATGGATGAACCTGGAAAGCATTATGCTCAGTGAAAAAAAGCCAGACACAAAAAGAAGAATATGGGGTTTCTACGGAGCAAATTCATGCAGACAGAAACTAGATTAGAGGTTACTAGGGCCTGATAGGAGAGAGAGAGGTGAAAATTTTCCAGTCTGGTAAGTTTGAAGTCATAATTTATCTCTGTATACAATACTTTGATTCTAAGTAAGCTTGAGGATCTATCCACATGTTTAGTGGTAATTCCTGTTTCCTCTGATGTGAATCACCTAGATTAAATACTGCCATTTTTATTGGGTTTTCTTTCTTATTAAGCAATGAGAATTCTTTATTCCTTCTGGATCCCATTAGACAAGGTCAGCTATGCTACAGAAAATAAAACAGATTCTAAAATCTCAGTGGTTTAACCAGTGACCGCAGATTTCTCGCGACCACAGAGCACAATGTGGTGTGAGCAGCTTTCTTCAGAGGTTGTCCACCAAATTACGATCCAGTGAGCCAGGCTGCTTCCATATTATAATTCAGCAATCTATAACTTGTACATTCCGAGTTCATCACAGCATGGGAAAGAGAGTTGAAGGGTGTCTGCACGGAAAGCAGTTAACACAGCGTGAGACCGTTGTGCTCAGAAGGGCTGCTTGCAAGATGGGCCATTGGCTGCCATCTGGGGACTTGGCTGGTAAAGTTATCTGTGCAGATACCAACTTCTCCCAACTAAGAAGGATGGCTCACTTTGCCTAGACTGTTCATGCAAACACATAGTTTATGCTGAACACCAGATTTCCTTCTGGGCAACTACATTTTTAGTATGTCGTGGGCAGTGAGTGCCCATATGAACAGCCCCCAATAAAACCTTGGCCATTAAGCCCCTAAGGGGCTCCCGTGGCAGAAACACCGTACCCATGTTGCTACCTTTTTGCCGCTGGGGGAAGTGTGAGCTCTGTGTGACCCCTCCACGGAGGAGGAGAGCATAAGGACGCCTGCCTGTGGATTCCTTCAGACTCCACTTGTGTCTTTTCCCCTTGTGATCTGCCACTGAATAGTTACTGTATCACTAATAACTCTTAGCCCTGACGACAACTAGATGCATCTCCCGTGAATCCTTTCAGTGAATCTCCAAACGTGGGCGTATACTTGGGGACCCCCAACACAGTGCCACAGGATAATTTAAAAGGCAAGGCTTGGAATTGACTTAAATAATTTTTACACACTTCCCATTGTTCAGAACTTGGTTGTAGGTTCCCAACTCCATAACTGAGAATGACGCTGGGAATTGCGAAGCAGCCATGGGGATTTGGTGGCAGGAATGGCGTCTGTCACACCGATTCTTTATCATTGGTTTGCACTCCTCGTGTCTTTTCCTTTTCCTTTTTATGGTGTGTTTTGACGTAGAAGAGTTTCATGCAACCGGAATTACAGTTTTCTTTGTGGTTTGTGTTCTTCTGTGTCTCCACTTAAAAAAAAAATCCTTCCTCAAATAAATGCTTAAAAATAGTTTTCTTAATTTATTCTGGTAAAGTTTAAGTTTTACTTTTCATAATTAAAAGTAGACCTGAAATAGATTTTCATATGAGGGATGAAGTAGAGTTCCAGAACTAAGAGGGAGGGGCATATGTTTAGTGAAGAAATAGCTTGTAAAAAAAGATTCCAAGGGAAGAAAAGAACATGGCGCATACAAGGAAATAACTGAATGTGTGTGAGTGTGGCTGGGGCAGAGAGAGCCGGGGAGACTGGGCAGGGTGATGGTGGAGAGACGGCGGGGAGGGGCAAACATTACAGGACCTTGCAGCGCTATTACCTCACAGAAGAAAGGCAGCCAGGAGCAGAGACCATATGAGTGATGGTCTATGACTTGTAAGTTGAAGGGTAGAAGAGGCTGGGGAAAGGAGTACGGAGTAAAGAAGTCACTGAAACCCAGAAGGCAGAGAAGAATGTGGGGGCTTTGAGATTATCAAGGGAATCTTCATGTATCTCAGCTAAAGATGCATTTTCCTTCTGCGAGTGGAAAGAGAGGCCAGCAGAAGAGAGAACCAGCAAGCTAAGGATGCTGCAGTGATGTCCAGTCAGGCTGAGACTGGTGTAGGGATGGACTTCAACCCTGAGGGTCCTATTGCCCACTATCGTAAGGCTCCCATGCTGGCAAGAGTTCTGTGGCTCCACCAGAGGCAGGGCCTTTTTGGGGCTCGGACCAGGCCTCGTGAGTCCAGGGCAACTCAGTCTAACTACACTTTATGTGCAAAGAGGAGGCAGCTGTGCAGTGCTGTGGGTTAACTGTTGGCACAGAAGTACACAGATGTCTGGGAGGAGGCAACAGATAGCAGTATGAGTTGGAAATCCTCCATATTTGATCTAGAGACATTGTACCCATCGGAGACTTCTCCTTTTTCAGTGCGGCCAGTATTGATTGAATAATAGATCAGCCTCAGCCCATGTCCCAGGTCTTGTCGATACCAGTACATATAGTCATAGTTCTCTGTCTGGTGACATCTCAGAGTCACCTTCTTTCCTGTCCTCGCTATCTCGTATCTTGGACTCTGGGTGATTCCAGCATCCGTGTGTCCTGTAATAGAGAGTGACACAGACTAATGCTATCATCTTAGGAGGAAGGCTTGTGTTGAGGTCTTGGGAATTCCAGGGAAGAAAGCCCGCCTGTACTCACCTGCCTGTAGGAGACAAAGAGCCACACAGAAGAAGAGCCTGGTGGCCATTTCAGGTGAAAGGCAGAATCTCATGTCTTCTACTTTTGTTTTGGGGAAATAGAACTTGGGCTTCCAGTCACTCAGTGGCACCACTGTCCTTGACAAATGCTTGAGCTGCAGAGCTAACCTGCCACACCCCTTTCCCCACAAGAATGAATCATTTTAATATATACAAAGTTGAATGTCTCAGAAGGGGGAGAATTTGTTAGTTTGCTTTTTGAAGAAATCTTATAGGTATATATACTTCTCCTCTACCTTTTAGTAAGGAAACTTGTTCCTCCATGAATAATGATACAATTCCTTATTTGCATCCTGTTACAATTTTTTCATAATATTTCTGTAGACTAAGAAATACTATTATGATGGTCCTGGTTCTTTGGTGACTTTTCTGCTCAAAATTTGCCTCCAAATACCTTTTAGTTTTTCTCTTTGCCTTAACTCTGGATAATTGGATGTTCAGCCTACAGTGATTTTCTTGTTTAAAATAACCATGTCCAGAAAGTTTTCAAAGTCTCAAGGTCAGGGTCATTGGAATTTGAAGAATTATTTTATGTTGTCTCACAATGCCCTGACTGATGGGAACCCTGCCGTCTGTACTCAGGTCTTTATGTTCTCATGAGTCAGATTCCTCCCCTCTGTTTCAGACAAGGCTATGGAGCACCAGGCCGCATTAGTTCTATGATTCTGCTTTCCGTGAAAAAAGAGGAAGCTCATTAGCAAGGTGGATGAGATATTCATCCACCGGTTTACATGGAATTGTTTTGTCTCCATTCAGAAGGTCTTGCACCCACCCAATGGGTGAATATAGATTGAGCCATACATTTGCTCTAGTGTCACACTTACAGCTAGTCAATATCAGTCCACACTGTTATTTCCTAGGTAGGTCATATCTCAGTGTGAAGCTCCTCTATTTCTGTGGCTGCATTCTTGACATACTCTTCCTTGGTCATTCCTACAATCACACAGCAGTGAGAAAGGACGTGGAATCAGAAATCGGACACAAGGAGTGCCTCACAGAAAGGCTTGTGGCTGGGGCCTGGCATACCCAGGAAGTACTCTCCCCTTATGCACAGGACTTACTTGGTCCCAGGAGACTAAGAACCACACAACAAATAAGTCTGCTTCCCGTGGCTGGGTCACTACAAAAAAAAGGGGGATTTATTCAGCTAGGACTCGCATTCTTTGGGGTAGGGTACATGGGATCTCAGAGATCTGAGGATTGTTCTCACAATAAAGTATGATCTACCCAGAGTATCAATATCCTTAACGATACCTAATTTCTTTAGGGAGATAAGCATTTACCAGGAATATTTCTTTGTAAATTTATTTTTAAATTAATTATTGATTCACAAATTTGTCACAAAATTTACTAAAAACATAGACCTCATCTTGAAGCTTTGTCTGTTTTTGGTTTTGTTTTGTTTTGCTTTTTTTTTTTTTTGCACTGGTGTTTCCCAAACACCTGGAATACTTCCTACACATGGTGAAGAGTGAAGGGTGGGCTGGCCATAAAGTCAATGACGAATAACTTCAGGCCTTTCTCATTTGCACAGGACCTTTCCAAGACTTAAAAGATTTTTTTCTATTGTCTTTTTCAAATAGCACCCTAAAATTTATAAGGTTTAGGCTCCATAAAACCTGGATATGCTCTGCATGTGTATTCAATAAATGTTTGTTGAATTAATGAAGAAAATTCAGGCAGACTCTACTTTTGTAAACATAACCCTGGTCTGTTCAGTTACAAATAGGTTTGGAGCATTAAGGGAGCAGAGACCCATAGGAGTCTGTTGGGGATTCAAAATAAACCAAAACAAACTGGGAAAAGATTCATTCATATATGTTATTATAAGACTTGGAGAGGATGGGGGCGCCTGGGTGGCTCAGTCGTTAAGCGTCTGCCTTCGGCTCAGGTCATGATCCCAGGGTCCTGGGATCGAGCCCCGCATCGGGCTCCCTGCTCGGCGGGAAGCCTGCTTCTCCCTCTCCCACTCCCCCTGCTTGTGTTCCCTCTCTCACTGTGTCTCTCTCTGTCAAATAAAAAAAAAAAAAAAAAAAAGACTTGGAGAGGATGGATGGCAATATGAATGAAGGAAAAATCACGGTCTCTTCCAAAGGGAAGGGTCTTCCAATGGTCACCTTATTCCATAGCTGTCAGAGAGCAGAAGGGAAGAGGGAAGAGGGAAGGAAAGAATCAGGAAAAAGGAGCAATATTGAGGATATGCAGGGGCATCAGGAGATGGAGTCCATTGGGACCTTCTGAGAAGCCTATGAAATGCCTCCTTGAATTGTCCCCCTGAATGCAGATCCTGGAGGTTTCATGTCTTGGCTCCTGTCCCGCCAGGAGCATTAGCATGCCTGCAGCTAGACCTATGATATCACAGACAGCCCTGGGGCAGAAAGCCCAGGGATCAGGGCATGTGTGTGAGGGGCACGCCGTCAGCACGAGGTGAACGGAGGCAGACTTGCATGAAAATACTGTCCACAGGGCGCCTGGGTGGCTCAGTTGGTTAAGCGACTGCCTTCGGCTCAGGTCATGATCCTGGAGTCTCAGGATCGAGTCCCGCATCGGGCTCCCTGCTCAGCGGGGAGTCTGCTTCTCCCTCTCCCACTCCCCGTTTGTGTTCCCTCTCTCGCTGTGTCTTTCTCTGTCAAATAAATAAATAAAATCTTTAAAAAGAAAAAAAAAAGAAAATACTGTCCACAGCAGTGGACGGTGAAATCAGAGGCGGGACAGAAGGCCCTAGAGGCTCTACCATGATGAACTCTTTTGAATAAAACTGTACCTTCCTTTATCAGATCTTCTGTGTGATCAGCTGCAATGTTCTGGAAGCACAGCACCTTCTTGCATATCAGACTTAATATCAAACAAAGAGTGCTGTCATAGGCCTCATTTTCTCATTCCCATAAGAGGCAACCGTTTGCAGTTAATTCACATAATACATTATCAGATGACCGTATTTACATTTCAGATGACTTCGTGTCTGGAACATAGGTGAGTCAGGCAAAAGTAATCCATGCCTGCCTTTGATCCCAGAATTGCACCCAGTAAATAATTGTGCTAGGCCAGAGCTTTATCAGAGTTAACAAGGGAACCAAGATTTCTTGGGCCTAATCTTTGTGTTAGGCAGTTTGTTTTATTTTTCTTGCATAAAATCTCTGCAAGACACATATTATTGGCCTTAGTTTACGAGTGGGAAAGCCCAGTCAAATATTTCCCAGGTCACCAGTCCGAGGCAGGTCCGAATATGAACAGATGGAAATCTCAGAAGTCCTCTTTCGGCAGGTAGCCTCCCTGAGCAAATGACTGTGTCAGGGCCCGTGTTTCTGGAAGGCACTTTTGAGTCAGTGTTCCAATTGTGAAGATGCCTTTCTCTACCAAAATGTGGAAGGGGGTAGCAGTTAGGTCGGCGTGCGTCCCATATCTGTGAGCTGCGCCTCCTTCAGCAAATCATCTACATTGTAACAAAGGGTGTTTTCACCTGCAGCGTGGATAAATTGTTTGATTTCACGTGGGGGCCCGAGAGAATTAATCGAAATAATGTACTTAAGTATATGGCACAGAGAAAATGAGCCATAAATAAGGGAATTTTCTGTAAGTTCCCAGAAAAGGAATAGAATTAAAACCGTGTGTGTTCACTCATAAGCTTGCACCTGCCACGAGAAAATGACTATGTTGCACCACGTACTTAGCTGTGGCTCTCTGCTGTTTTCTGCACTTATCGGCCTGGGCAGAAGTAGCAATTTCAGCTTTTCTGATGGAAAGTGCTAGATGTGAGAGCGGACTGCAGCCTCTGCAGACCCTCCCTCCTCCAGAACGTCCAACGGTTTAGAAGCATAGTTCCCGTATTAACTCCCATTCTGCTTGAGATCCCCAGGGGGCTCCTGTTTCCTTGGCTGAATCTCCGGTAGACTGGAAACCCCCTAGTCCCTCAGCTCTTGCACTGGGGGATACCCTGGCCCCACCCTAATGGAACAGTGACTGGACAGACACACATTCTCTGGCTTGCAGCTAGTTCTAGAAGTGGGCAGGCAATAGGTATGGTAGCCCGACAACGTGATGTATGACCTCCCCACCACGGATCAGCCAATCCCGAGATGGAAGACACAGTGGTCTGCAACATCTTGTTGGTCAAGGCCCAGGAAACCCATGCAATTTTAGGGAAATGTTAATTTCAGAGGCATGGAGACCCGGATTTGACTCCTGCCTCTGAGACTTTAGGAAATAAATCTTTGGAAAGTCCATGAGCTACTGTTCCGTATCTATAATATGGCATACTGAGAGCTTCCTCATCTGTAAAATGGACATGCTATTGTCTATCTTTCATTAAAACACATCTTGCACACCTACACTCTAGCACAGCGCAGGGGCCTCCTGCCATTTGCTAGGAATTGCGAGAATATTCAGTGAATCTGGGCCCCAAATGTTCAGGAGTGCCCTGGCTGAGCTCAGCAAAGCAGAGTATTAGAAAAAAACCTGGAAGCATCTCTGGAACTTGGCTGAGGCCCCCTTCCCTCGCCCTCTTTTTTTTTTTTTTTAAGGATTTTATTTATTTATTTGAGAGAGAGAGAATGAGAGAGCACATGAGAGGGGGGAGGGTCAGAGGGAGAAGCAGGCTCCCCGCCGAGGAGGGAGCCTGATGCGGGACTCGATCCTGGGACTCCAGGATCATGACCTGAGCCGAAGGCAGTCGCTTAACCAACTGAGCCACCCAGGCGCCCTTTCCTCGCCCTCTTACAGCCTCAGCTGGGACAGGGAAGTTTGAGTACAGAAAGCCAGTCACGCTGCAGGGCCGTGCCTAGCTGCTGGCGCAGAGATATAGGGCTGAGTCTCCCAGCGCCAGCGAGTCCAGGTCCAGCTGGGAGCTGTAGTTACTGAACTGCTGAGCTGAGAACCGCTCTGGGATGTCTCCTTTGTCTCTCTGCTCTTGTTCCTAATACTCAATGAGGAACCGGGGGCCCTGGCCCGAGGCCTGCTGGTATCATCTCACACTGCTATGCCCAGTGATAGGATGGCATTTCAGAATGGCCTTCCCCCCGCGGCCTTGGATTAGGTGTCTGGGGGTCTGGGTGACTTCAGCACCCACTGGACCTGTAGAGGGAGGACATAGCCGCTGATGACCTGGTCTAGGAAGGAATTTGAGATTCCAGCAGCAGTTCAAGGGATGGCCCACCTGAGCTCAGGACTCACCTGCCCCCAGGAGACAGAGGGCCATCCTGGACGGTGGAATCAGAGGCGGGACAGAGGCCCTAGAGGCTCTACCCTAGAGGTCCTGTCCTGCCTGAGGCTGTCTCCCAGCTCCAGCGGAGCAGAGCAGCTGGGTGCCCCTGGAAGCCTCAGGCAGGACAGGACCGCGCATCTTCCGACTCAGGGCTCTGGTCTTCCTCCCTTATCTCTGTTCGGAGGGCTTGCCTGTGACGTCACCGTTCTGATGTCACTGTTCTTGTCGGCTCCCGCAGGCCCCCTGCACCCCCTGGGCAGGCTCAGCTGCTGCAGGCCCTCCTCCAGTCTGTCCAGGCGCCTGCTGGGCAGCCGGGGCTGGCCGTCCTGAGCTGGGTGGCCATCCGCCACACCTCCTCTGTTTTCCTCTGTTTTTCTCTGCTCCTGGCTCAGGTTACTCAGGCTGCCCCACGGAAGCCTCATTACACTCTGCACCAATGTAGGCTCCCAAGAGAGGCCCTCACACCAAGAAAGGTGGAGTTCATAGCTCCCTGTTGTGGCAAACACACCTGAGCATCAGTTAATGTGAGAAGACTGTGATCGGCCCTTCAGGCACCAGCACTGACTCTGATCAACAATCTCCCTGATGCCAGGACCAAAGCAAGACTGCTTCTCCTTAACCCTCTCTCTCCTAGACACAGCGGCCCGCGGCCCGCTCAGTGGGTCCACAGCGCCCTCAAGTGGCCCAAGCAGGCCAGGTACAGACTTGGGCGCCAGGATCCAGCAGGGCCCCGCTCTGGGTGATTGGATGTCCACCTGTGTCTAGCTCACCCTTTGCACGTGTTCACGAGGGAAGCACGAAGCAAACATTGTTCCAAGAAAAGAATACATATTCTAAATCTCATCAATTAGTGTTCTAGGAAAGGGGATACCAGCCAGTCATTAGAAGCCCGCTGCCCCAGGGAAGGGAAAGGACACTGGGCAAAGTGCTCTCTTTAACCAAAGGTAATTCCTGGAAGAGGCTGACCGTGGAGTTCTAGCAGCCAAAAAATGTAAGCAGCTGGGGAAATAAACCCATCAATCTCACGAAGAGGGAACTACACATGTAATACATATATGTGCATATATAATATATATTAATACCCTGTTCATATATGTGTGTGTATAATATGTATAGTAATACCCTGTTCACATCTTTTGCTTTTTCTTATTGAATTGTCATTTTTATTATTGATTTGTAGGAATTCTTTATATGATGGATACCTGCCCTCTCTCAGATAGCCATCCATCTTAATATCTTTTGATGAACAGAACTTTTAATTTCTGATAAAGAACAATGTACTTTTTCAAGATGAGAACATTCCTTGTCCTCCTTAAGAAATCTTTGCCCACTTCAAGGTGAGGAAGGGAATTTGCTATGCTTTCTTTCAGAAGCTTTATCGCTCAGAAGCTGTGCAGATCTTTGAGAATGTTGATCCACCTCATAATACTTTTTTTTTTTTTAAAGATTTTATTTATTTATTTGACAGAGAGATAGACAAATAAATTTGTCTCTCTATAGACAAATAATAGAGAGAGCACAAGCAGAGGGAGTGGCAGAGGGAGAGGGAGAAGCAGGCTCTGCACTGAGCAGGGAACTCGATGCGGGACTCTATCCCAGGACCCTGAGATCGTGACCTGAGCCGAAGGCAGACGCTTAACCGTCTGAGCCACCCAGGCGCCCCTCATAATACTTTTTTATGTCAAGGGTCTGCAAACTTTCTCTGTAAGGGGCAGATAGTACATGGTTTCAGTGTTGAGCACGAGGCAGTCTCTGTCCCCCCCAACTCAGCTCTGCCGCTGTAATGCAAAAGCAGTCAGACATAGTATGGATAGAAGAGAGCATGGCTGCGTTCCTACAAAATTTCCTTTATAGATACAGAAATCTGCATTTCATATAATTATCATATGTCACAAAATATCACTCTTTTTATTTTTTTAACCATTAAAAATGTAAAGAGGGGAGGAGGATGAGGGAAGGGGTAACAGGGCGATGGGTATTGAGGAGGGCGCGTGCTGTGATGACCCCTGGGTGTTATACTTAACTAATGAATCATTGAACACTACATCAAAAACTAATGACGTACTATAGAGTGGCTAACGGAACACAATAAAAAAATTAAAAAAATAATAAATGATAAAAAAAATGTAAAGACCATGATTAGCTTTGGGGCCATATAAAAGCAGGCAGAGGTCATGTTTGGGTCATGGGTCTTAGTTTGCCCACTCCTGATTGATGGAGTGAGGTGAGGACTGAGATTCATTCTTTTTCCATGTGGATATACAGTGCTTCCAGCACCACTTGTTGAAAAGACTATTTTCCTCTCTTTGTGCTACTTTTAGAGTTTGATCTAGGGACTACCATATGCATCGTTAGTTTATCATAGTCTACCTGCAAAAAATGTTCTGTTAACTGTAGTTTTTTATACATGCCCTTTATTAGGGGAAGGAAGTTACTTCCAATTGCTCCTTATTTGCTAAGCGTGTTTCTCAGCAACAGATGTTGGATTTCTCAACTGTTTTTTGAGCATCTATAGAGATGATCGTATTTTTTTTCTTTTTTCAGTATTTGATATAGTAAATTATATGGATAGTTTTTTAAATGTTAAACTGACTGCACATTACTGAGATAAACTCCACTTGGTGACAATGTGTTATCCTTTTTAGATGTTGTTGCATTCCATATATTAAAATTTAAAAGGATTATTAATCTGTGTTCACGAGGGCTATTGGTCTGTAGTTCTCTTGCAGTATTTTTGTCTGATTTTGGTATCCTAGCAGAGCTGGCCTCAGGATGAGTGGGGGATGACTCCCTATCCTTCAGTTTTCCCCCCATGTATGACTTGACTCCCTATCCTTCAGTTTTCCCCCCATGTATGACTTCAGTAGCATCCTATCAGTTTTTTGGTTTTTTTTAAAGATTTTATTTATTTGACAGAGAGAGACAGTGAGAGCAGGAACACAAGCAGGGGGAGTGGGAGAGGGAGAAGCAGGCTTCCCGCAGAGCAGGGAGCCCGATGTGGGGCTCGATCCCAGGACCCTGGGATCATGACCTGAGCTGAAGGCAGACGCTTAACGACTGAGCCACCCAGGCGCCCCCTATCAGTTTTGATATATTTTCATTTTTATGCTGTTAAAAACACTTTATAATTTCCCTTTGGATTTATTCTTTGCCCCATGGTCAAGAACATACTTTGTATGACTTAGATGCTTTTAAATGTCTTAATTCTTATTTCAGGCCCAGAGTTTGTAGTCCGTCTGGGTACATGATCACGTGCAGCTGAAAAGAACACGTAGCCTGCCGCTCTTGTGTGAAGTATTCTATTAACGTCAGTTAGGTCAAGTTAATCGACAGTGTTGTTCATGTTTTCTGTGGCCTCACTGACTCGTGCGTGTGTGTTAACTTGTTCAATCAATTACCAAGAAGTATCAAAATAATGGTTTTAATTGTGGATTTGCTTAGTCCTCCTTGCAGTCCTACCCATTTTGCTTTAGTATTTGGAAGCTCTGTTTTTAGAAGCATAAATATTTATGACTGTTATGTCTTCTTAGGAGAGGCTCCTTTGTCATTAGGATATGACTTTCTTTATCCCAGAAGATATTCTCTGTGCTGAAATTTACTTTGTCTGATATTACTATTTCTCTCTGGCTTTCTTTTGATTAGTAGCTGGTATGGTACACCTTTTCCATCCTTTTACCTTTTACATTCTGAGTACAGTGCATTTCAGGAAGGTAGCACATTATTTTTTTACTCAATGGCACAATCTCTGTTTTTTAATTAAGGCATTTAGACTATCTGTGATGTGGTTATTGATCTGGTTACGTTCATGTCTACCATGCTGCTATTGGTTTTTTATTAGTCCTGTCTCTTCTTCATTCTTTTATTCTTTTTTAAACATCTTCTTATAGATTAATTGGGCATTTTAATAATAATTCCCTGTTAACTTTTTTGTTGGCTTATTAGCTATAACTCTGTTTTTATTATTTTAGTGGTGGCTCTTGGGTTTGTGCTGTAGAGCTCTGCTTTCGTATAGTCTACCTTCAAGGGCTGTTCACCAGTTTACATAGATTATGAAAACCTTACAGTGATATGACACTCATCCATTATGCCCTCCCTGTCTTTATGTGACTGTTGTTATACATTTTACTTTTACATATATTATAAACCCCACACTATGTTGGAATTACTTTGGCATAAACAGCCGATTGTCCTTTAAAGACATTTAAATTTTTAAAAACTTGCCGTTGGGTCACTATGCTTTGGGTTACTTGAAGTTCCCCCATCTCACTGACGCCCCTTTCTCCCTCAGTTTCATTATGAATCATTTACTATTACACTTTCGAGATCATTCATCTTCTCTTCCTTAATGTCTAATTTGCTATTAATTCCATCCATTGTATTTTTCATCACAGAAATATATTTTTATCTCCAGAAGTTTTATTTGGATCTCTAGTTAACTTTGAACAGGTAGGATACAGTTATAGCAACTATTTTCATACTTTTGTCTGTCAGTTTGTCATATTGGGATTTGTTTCTGTTCGTTGATTTTTCTCTCCATGATGGGCCGTATTTCCCTGTCTCTTTGCATGCCTATAATCTTTGATTAGATGCCAAACATTGTGTATTTTACATTTTTAGGTGCTAGATGTTTCTGTTACTTCCACTATATTCTTCTCTTTGTTCCGTGATTCCATTACTTTACTTGGAAACAAAAAGCAAACATTCCTAGCAGGCGTATTCTCTTGGAGAACTGGATGAGCTGTTTCTAAACATATATGAAAAATACAAAGAGTCAAGAGTGGTGAAGAACTCTTAATAAAATGGAACAAAGCTGCTGGAAATTAGACTGCCAGATATCAAGAACTATCATAGCTATAGTAAACAAGACAGTGTGGTATTTGTGCAAGAACTCACAAGATAGACCTACGTAACAGATGAGAGACATAAGAAAACAGACCCAACATAAGCAATGGCTGATTTCAGACAAAAGTGATATTACACAGTGGTGAGGAGAGTATTCTTCAACAAATAGCATTGGGTCAGTTGGAAAACCATACGAAAAAACATAACCTGACTCCTTCCCCCTTTCATATACAAAAATTAATTCCACTTGGACTGCAGATCTAAATGTAAAAGGGGTAAAATATAAATAAGTTAGAAGGAAATATAAGGAAACATGATCATTTTGAAGTAAGCAAAGATTTCCTAGACACCAGAATACAAAATGCAAACCAAAAAGGGGGAAAAAAGGAATGCTTTTGGATTAAGAATTTCTGTGTATCAAAAGCTACCATTAAGAGAGTGGAAGAGTGACCCACAGAGTAGGCATGTGTGCGTGCGTGTGTGAGCATGAGCCTGTGTGCTGTGCGTGTGCACGTGTGCGTGCACGTGCACCAGCTGGAACCCTCCTATACCTCTGGTGGGAGTGTCAATGGGCATAACTACTTTGGAAATGTCAGAGTCCCAAATGGCTGATGCAAGTGTCGTTCAGGTCTCCTTTGAATCACTTCCTTTTAACCCCTTCTCAAGGGGAGGTGTATTTTATATGGACCTGGGTTAATGTGCATGGTAGTAGCTGGCAGTTGCTCTGGATAATTGATTTCAGTGGCAATTGCTGCTGAGGATCCTAATTTATTTATCTTTATGGCTGGTAGCTACGTATGGCCTTAGCAGTGTTCTCTATTGGCTGGCCCACCCCTGGGCATATAGCGTGGTCTGAATTAGTGACACTGAGTAACAGGAGTTTATTATAAATGTGCTGAAACTTCATAGTTTTACAAGAGAATATGTCACGATACCTGGGACTAAGCTCTGATATTCCATCCCAATTGTAGAATCTTGAGCTGTATAAACGAATCCAAGAAGCACATAAGCCAAAATTATTATAACCCAATAGATGTTCTGGTATTTTGAAGGTTATTTCCTGACCTTTTACTATCAGAAGAACAGCTGAAGTCCCAAATGCACTTATTACCCCTGATGAGGAAGAACAGGGCAACTCCTTTGTTCAGAGATCCTGTGAGCTAGAAGTGAGCACATGAGGTTTGTGAAGAGCAAGGAGGTGACCGTGCCCCACCGGGGTGGGACTGCTGTCACAGAGGTACACAGCCGAGTCCTCCTGCTCTGCACGCTGGATTTGCAGAGTGGAGCGGGTCCCCGAAGGCCTCTTGGCAGAGAACCAACCATTGGTCATCCCTGATTCGTCCAGGGCCTCATTGTTTTGGAAGTAAACCAAGAACTCCGGGCCTTGCCCCACAGTCTGTCAGTACCAATAAAGGACAACATGACCAGAAATTGGATCACCACTGAGAGGTACATCTTGGCCCCTCTTTGTGACCCGGTGCCTGGGGAACTGGGAGACTCTGGCTCCTGGTGACCTGTGGAGACAGAAGTCGGGCACAGTATGGAGGCAATGGATCGTACTCATGGCACATAATCGTTGCTCACACTCACACACACGCATTCACTGAAACTGCTCGGTGTTCCAAAGACTCACCTTCCCCCGGGAGACAGAGGGTCACACAGCAGAGGAGCCTGGGGTCCGTGGTGGAGTCAGGGCTGGGCTGGGCTGTTCACCAGATGGAGGTTCTCGTGAGCATGAGCAGAGGAGGAGGGCGGTCGCTCCCTGTCTGCACAAGGCTGTTCTCACAGTGACATCACTGAGCCTCAGGATTATCTGCTATTAATTAATTAAATCTAAGCTGCCAGACCCTCTGAGATGCACCATTCTGTTTGAACCATTAAGGAAGAAAAAAGGGATTGCCACTCATACTCAGAAGTGTTAAAAGGTAAAACATCGTGAGGCATAGAATGAATGGAAACTGGTCATGGGAAAGTAACTTGATGTATACACGGGTTCTGTCAGGTTCACTGGCTGTCAGCGCTCTGAGCCATGATGCTCGGCCGCCCCCCACTCCGCATCTGGCTGGTCTTCCCCATCTCTTTGTGACTTTCTCAGCTTGTGTGTCAACAGCACTTCCAACCTGAGGGATAGAATGCTGACCTTTCACCTCCCCCTGCGTGCTCCTATCTCAACCTCAGCCCTGAGTTGTTTGCCTGGTCACATCGGTGGTTTGGGCACAGGACACGTGCGGGTGTGGGGAGGGGCAGTCATATCTGTGTCCTGAAAGCAGTTTGAAGCACCGTTCAGAGCTATAAGGGATGGGACAATGCCTCTGGCAGCTATTGATCTAAGTTGGGATCTTCCATTAATTCTGGAGCTTAAAAACAGAATTCCTCCTATCAATTCATTCATCTCCATACTGCTTTTTGTCCTCAGCTCCTTATCATGGTGCCTCTGGTTTCTAAGTCACTTCTAAAATAAATAAGGGGCACCTGAGTGGTTCAGTCGGTTGAGTGTCTGACTCTGGATTTCGGCTCAGGTCATGATCTCAGGGTCGTGGGATCGAGTCTGCTTGGGCTCCTCACTCAGCGTGGGGGGTAGGGGGCTCAGCTTGAAGACTCTCTTCCTCTGTCCCTTCCCCCAGTCATGCACGGTCTCTCTTACTCTCTCTCTCAAATAAATAAATAAATCTTTAAAAATAAAAAATAATAAAATAAATAAATGCTCCAAACCTCCCCCTGAGAAGGAGTCAGACTGTTTCACCCTTATCATCCTGATGAAAGGTATGCAATAAAGATGGGGAGGCTGGTAAACTGATCCTTGGGGCCCCTAACAGGCTGCATTATGAATAGATTGTTCATTTGCTTTCCTGGCATAACTTTCAAAACCTTATTGGTGGCCCCCCTCCTCTGAGGAACAAAACCAAAGTCCTCCCAGACCAAGACAAGATGACTCCGAGATGCGATGTGGGGAGACTGGCCGGCTTTAGGCCCCTGTGAGTGTCCTCCAGTGCTGAATGATTTATTAGGGGCCCACCAAACTTCCACTGTGGCCTTCTGCCATACCTCCAGCTTTCTCTCTTGGTCACCAGCCTTCACAAGCAAAAGGATAGTGGAGATGTCAATTTCACCTTCCATATACATTTCCCCATTTTCCAACCACTTAAAGGCAAACTGATCAGCATCAGCTTGGGTTTTAATTAGTATTTTTCTCCTGTACATCTTACGTGCTTGAAGGGACCACTGACGTACTTCTCCCTCTTCCTTCATTTTAACAATCGCTTCTCACAGATTTCCCTTCCCTCTTTTATCCACCTCTGTGTCTCTGCTGCATGTCATGAAGGAATGATTTTCTCAAAGCTCAGCTATCTGGGGCTGGGCCACCGACCAGACCAGCTGCCTCTTGGACCTCTCCGCGGCCAGGATCGTGATGCCTTTACCTCCAGTGGTTTCAGGACACACACAGACCCTCCTAGCCTGGTCTGAAGACCGACAACCCCTTCCTCCCAGTGACCCTGTGGTTCCTGCACCTCCCACAAAGACACGAACAGACTGGCATTTATAATCTGGCTCCAGCTATTTATCAGCTCTGAGTCCATGCACGAAGCCATCAACCCTTCCGAACCTGAGCCTCCTCCTCTGTAACTTGGGGTTAACACCACTTCACGATGTCTTATGAGGAGTAACTAAGAGATTGTATAGTCCCTGGTGGGTGTAGTAAGGGCCCACCCCTTTCTCCCTCCCTGTCTTGTCATATAAAGGGTCATGGCTGGAGCTCTCAGACCTCCAGGCCTATGAGTGATGGGAGCACCCCACTCATCCCCCAGGAGCCTGAGTCTGGAGAACGTGGGAGCTCGAAGAAGTGGCTGTCCAGTCACTTCGGGAAAGACAAGTCAGGAAAGGTGGACAGTGATGACCGAGTGTCCATGTACCTGTCATCCCCTTGTGCAATACGAAGCATCGAATAGGAGCAAGTTAGGTCTGTGTTTACCAAGCCAGACAAATAAAATGCAAAGTAGATTAAGGGGGAGAAGTATGCAGGTGGCAGTAAATGGGCACAGGGCGTCCCATTTTTTGCAGGTGTATTCGGTTGGACAGGTTTGCACGAACCCAGAGAAGAGAAAGAAACTCACCAGAATGTTAATATTGGCTACCCACCGAAGACAGGGAGAGATAGAGGTGTGTTTGGAGAGGGGAGAGGATTATTAACGTTTAACATCTTTATACATTGTTGATTTTTTTTTAATTACAAGACATAACTTACCCACATGACAGCTTTATATTCAGACCCTTGATTGGGTTGCAGGATGTGTGGTGTCTAAATGGGCAAGGGCCAGAAAGGCACAGGTCATGAAACACTTATAAATGCCCCCCCTTTTTTATTTATTTCTTTATTTTTTTTGAATACACCAAGGGGAAACGGGGTTAGGTAAAAGAGCGCGAGCTCCCAGTGCACACGCCTGGCCTCTCACTGGGGAGGCGGGGGAGCAGTGAAGTTGCCAGGTTTGATGTTGCCTTTAGCTGGTGCTATGAATTAACACGGCTTCTATCTTTGAAGGACTGACCACCGCGGGGAGGGCGGGGGGGTCGTGGAGGTCCTGCCTGACTCCTCCTTTCAGAACAAGCTTTGCGTCAGCCCCTTATTTGAAAAGGAAGGGACACGAGCGCCCTCTAGTGCCTGTATTTCTAAACTCAGCAAAATTAAGTTCCGTTTTCACCGGCTGAGACGCCTGTCTTCTAATTTCTAACTCAAGCAGCACCATCATTGCAACGCTGATTGGGATGTGATCCCAGGGTTCGTCAACAGGTCACAGCCTCCTCAAATAAGGTTTCTGCAAACGAGTAGGAAGAGCTGCTGTCCCCAGGGAAGATGTGCTGACTCCAGTCTCTGTAAGGTTGGACTCTTTGAAATAAGTAGTCTATTTCTGGTCTTTACTGCCTCGGGAGATGAAACTGCATTAGCCTTTAAAGCATTGATGTGAATCATTCAGGCAACACTGGGGTTCCAGTCTGTCCTTGGGCCATTCTAGGCATCCGTTCGTTTGATTATTTTCACCCTGAAGGACTCTCACAATTCTTCAAGGACTAATCCATGGCCTCTCTCTAAAAATGGAACCTTTGGCGTGGCCTCAGCAGGTTCCCCGGGTGGTCTTCCTTCTGCTGCTGGCGCTGGGGAGAACATGGGGATAAAAGACATCCACGCCCCCGGCACGCCTGAGGTTTACAGTCTAGAGAGTGAGAGGCTTTCCAGTTAATAGTCCCACGGGGTCGTGTAAAATGACCGCTGCATACTGGAAGCTTTGAGCACCTGGGGGACGGGGACTGACTCAGTCATCCCGTGAGCAGTGCTCCCCTGACCGGGTGCTGGCGAAGGGGGACGCAGAGGAGAGACCCGTGTTGACGCAGAAAGCACAGCCTTCTGTTGGGGAGGAGGGGGACGCCTGTGGGGAATGACAGGAGTTGAGACCGGTGTGGCGGAGGCAGAAATGAGAGCAAAGGGGCGCGGAAAGACAGCCTGGAGCGGACAGGCCAGGACAAAGGACATCTCTTTGGCTGAGATGAAAATGGCCTGGGGCAGACGGACTCATCCAAGGCTGTGGTGGCAAGAGTGTCGGATTTCAGGGGCGCCTGGGTGGCTCAGTCGGTTAGGGGGCTGCCTTTGGCTGAGGTCAAGATCCTGAGGTCCTGGGATGGAGCCCGGAGTGGGGCTCCCTGCTCGGTGGGGAGTATGCTTTGCCTTCCGCCTTTCCCCTTGGCTTGTGCTCTCTCTCAAATAAATAAATAAAATCTTTAGGGGGAAAAAAAAAGTGTCCGATTTCAAATGGTTTTCCCTTTCTGTAAGCTCCTGGGTGAGCGGAATGGCTCTGAAGTCCAGAGCTGTGGCAGTTCGGATAGCAGAGCTGGGGCAGGGGCATGAAGAGGAGGCTGGCCTCTGTGCTGGGGAGTCCGGGAGAGGCTGTGCTGTCCCAGCGTCCTCCCTGACCCGGGACAAGCCCACGCACGTCTTCTGTTGACCTGTCTGTGCAGGGCAGGTGACTATGGGGTGGCAGCTGGAACGAGAGGAACAGAGGTCAGGGACACACTGTCAGACAAGAGGACAACATCTTTGCTGTGACAGAAAGTCACAGGCCCATGGGGGATTTCTCCTTTGGCTTAGCCCGGTTTGGGGTCCTGTTGACGCCCTATACATATATGGCCATGGACAGCAGTCACGAGCATCTCAATGTCCCCCTCTGTCCTGTTCTTGTTATCTTGGGGTCTGGATAGTTCTGGTATCCATGGCATCTGTGACTGAGAGAAGCCGGAGCTGGAGACAGTGCCATAGAGGGACCCCGTTAAGGTAGACACACAGTAAAGGCTTAGGATAGGGCTTACTGTGCCCAGGAAAGGGCTTTGGGGGGCTCCACTGCCCCCCGGGTGACAAAGGGCCACACAGCAGAGGAGCCTAGCGGCCATGCAGAGTCAGGGCAGAATGGGGGATGGAGGGGGCGTTTCTCCACCTCGGGTGTTGGGGAAATAAGACCTGGAGCCAGTTGGGGAAATAAGTCAGTGGAGCCAGCCAGTGGCCCCTTCACCCACCCCCTACCTCTCTGCCTACCCTCCACTACCCTCCAGATCCGGCCGTAGACCTTCACTGATATGATCTCTGCTCCTGGCTTCCAATAGTGCTGCAAGGTCCTGTAATGTTTCACCCCCTGTCTCTCCGTCAACACCCTGCACATTACCCCCGACTCTCTCTGCCCCAGCCGCACTCACACACCTTGTTATTTCCTTGTATGCGCCATATTCCTTTCCTCTCTTGGAATCTTTTTTACAGGCTGTTTCTTCCACCCCAAACATATGTCCCTTCTTATTGCTAGATCTCTACTCCATTCCTCACATGAAAAGATATTCCAGGTACATCTACTCTTTCTTGTGAAAAGTAAAATTTTAATTTTACTGGACTAAATGAAGGAAAATATTCTTAGGCATTCATTGAAGGGAGAATTTGTTCAGTTGAGACACAAAGAACACTGTAATTTCAGTTGCATTACATGAAACTCTTGCAGAGCAAAGCACACCGTAAAAATGAAAACGTGAGTTACGGACTAGGAAAAGACGTGAGGAATGTGTGCAGAGGATGACGAATCGGTGTGGAATTACATGTTCCCCACAGTTGCCACAGAAGAGGCCACGACGGTGCACGAACTTCCCACTGCTGTGCAGCTAGACCACAGGATGGCCTGGGGGGCCCCGGCCTCCCCCCACCGACTGGGCTGCCGGGGCTACTGATGGGGGAAGGGCACGTGGGGGAAGCTTGGACTTGAGAAACACAAATTTGCTTCCCGGTTCTGCTTCTACTAGACCACGAGACCCTGGAGAAAGGACTTAGTGTCCCTACGCTTTCTCTTTTTCCTTTTTTTTTTTTTTTTAAGATTTTTATTTATTTACTTGACAGAGAGAGAGACAGCGAGAGCAGGAACACAAGCAGGGGGAGTGGGAGAGGGAGAAGCAGGCTTCCCGCCGAGCAGGGAGCCCGATGTGGGGCTCGATCCCAGGACCCTGGGATCATGACCTGAGCCGAAGGCAGACGCGTAACGACTGAGCCACCCAGGCGCCCTCCCTACGCTTTTTCACCTACAAAGAGGGTGTAAGGCTATTTGATTTGGCTGACTGCTGCAAAGCGTTAAACCACACAACATCTACAAAGAATCTAGCACACCCGGAGGGCTCAGTTACCTCTCCCATGTTGGTGTCACCCAGGGCTTGACAGGCACCGGGTGATGCGGGCACAGACGTGGAAACACTCAGTGCGGCGTGCCTGGGAGCCTGGCTTCGGCTAGTGGGCGGAGCTCTGAGCTCAGCAGGACAGGAAATGTCTTTGAAAGGACTGAAAACCTCCCTGGCAGGAGAGAAACCCAGGTGGGAGCCTGCCTACTGTCTCACTGTTAGAGCAAGGCAGGGAGGTTTGTGCCAGAACGTTGGTGACCCTGCAGGGTCAGCTGCTGGCACAGAGATACACGGAGTCCCACAGCTCCAAGGAGCTCACGGGCTGCTCAGCTCAGTCACCCAACTCTTGCCCTGAGAATCGATCTGAGAAGTTTCCTTTTGTTCTTTGCATACCTTCATAAAACTCCAAGAGGACCTGGGGGCCCTGACCTGGGGCCTGTTGATATCAAGATACACTGGGCTGCCCAGAGATAGGGGAACATCTCAGTGTCACTTGCTGTCCTTTTGCTTTGATCAGGTGTCTTGGAGTTTGGGCAACTCCAGCCTTCACTGGGCTTGTGGAATGCAGACATAAAATGAGCACGTGAGAGAGCCTAATGGCTTGTCCAGATGGTAAAGTGGAGGATTCAGGAGTCAGCCAACTCAGAAGATTGATTCTGTCCTTGCCCGCAGGACTCACCTGCTCCCGGGAGACAGAGCATCAGCCAGCGGAGGAGCCTGGTGCCCATGGCCCGGCTGGGGTGGGCAGCACGGTGCCTCTTGCATTCAGGCTTCTGGTCCTCTTGGGTAAGAGCTGAGCTCTCAGGTTCCCCTTTTCCTGGCTGGAAGATTAATCTATGATGGCACTGCCCTGTTGGCATCACCCCACAGACAGCCCTGCCCTGCACCCCAGACTCCCCTCTTGTCTGCAGGCAGGAGGGCGGGCTTTGGGCCAGGTCCAGGCCCATGCAGCTGTGCTGATGTGTCTCTGAGGCCGGCTTCCTCTGCTGCAGATTCCTGCCCCCCCCCTGCCCCCCACCACCAGGATGCCCGTTTACCTCCCGGCCTCCCCATCCCACCTCTAATTGTGCTGGAGCTCGCCCACCAGTGCATAGGCTGGGTGAGGGGCTGTGAGTAAACCCTGTTCCTGCTCTGCCTGCCTGTCCTCCAATCACCTGGATGCTAGGTTCACACCAAGCTTTGTCATTACATTTTCCTTTCCCTAGCAGCATACCCAGCCCCTGTCCTGAGTGGCTGACGCTGCAGAGTCACCAAGATTCAGTCCATCTGATCAGATCCAAAGGGGCCTGGGTTGTGCATAAATTACTAGGAGTGCAGATTCCCCAGAAACCATTCCAGGACTTTACCGGCTTACAGCACAGGCCTAGCTGACTCGGGATTTCCTGCCCTCAAGCCCAGCCCAGGCATAATGTTCTGGATAGTTTATGTCTAGCCCTCCAGATCCACCCTGTCCTGAGAGGCTAACCTCTTTGGATGATATTAACTGGGGTCTTTTCTCCTCTACCTTGCAGTTGAGTGTAGCTCGTGGGAGAAATGGCAGGAGAGAGGAGGCAGGGTCACCAACTGTCCTGGTTTGCAAGATCTATTTCCTCAGCTCCCTTCTCTGGGCTACGTTTCATAATCCCTACTTTTCCCTGCCCAAGGCCACAGCACCAACAGGCAGCATTGTCCCTTAGCCACAGCGCCCGAGTGCCCAGGGACCCACACTTATCATCCTCTCAGGCCAGTTGGCTCAGGGTAAATAAGAGCCACCCACTTATGCCAGCCGTAGGATGCTTCTTCCCTTCCCCGCCTCCGGGCTTCCCTTCCCCTGCCACACCTGTGTACTCCTAGACATAGCAAGGGAAAATGAGGCATGGAGATTGTATTTTGGCTTAAAAAAAGGAACAAAAGCCCAAACATTCTGCAATTAGCCGTAACAGAAGTTCTAACATTCTGCAATTAGCAGTAACAAAAGCCCTAACAGTCTGCAATTAGCATTGCTGAGATAGTCAGCAGAAGTGTAGAGAAATACGAATGTGAAAATAAACAGTGTGACTTGGGGACAAGGAATCCAAAGAAGATGCAGAGAAGAATGACTATACTCCTTACTTCCTGTCACCTAGCGAAGTTCAAGGCAGGACAGTTTCCTTACCTCCGTGGTGGGCCACATGATGTTCGGTGCAGATCCCTCTTCGGGACCTTCACTCTGACCTCCCCCGCCCCCAGCGGTCATGCCCCTCACTGGGCACTGCCCTCGGCTGCAACAATCTCCTCTGAGTTCAGTGGCAAGAAGGGAAGCTGGCGAATTTTAAGGTGAGTGAGAAAAGTTTTAAATATTAGAAATAATGTAATATATAAAGCTATCAAGGGCACTGGAATCTCAAAGTCAGGATGTAAAGGCAGGTAAGGTTAATAACCACCAATTTATCATGATACTAGTTGGTGCAGGGGTGTGGCTCATTCGGCTAGTGCTCAGCTGTCGCCGTGAACAAGAGACGTCAATGCAATCCCTCTGGCTTGATTTCTGCAGTGTAAGGGCGACCTAAGATTATGCTGAAAGAATGAAGATGGTTTGTAAGGTTGTGTCAAAAGAATGTAAAATCATTGAATCTACCCTCGTGCGAGGTAATGAAAATTTAGAAGAACCCTAGGGAATAAGAAGAAAGAACAGTTACCAATGGATAGGAGATCCCAATAGGGTCAAGGAACAGGTGGTGGGGTAGGAAACTTTGGGCAGATAGTGGGATGATTAATTTGTGATTTTGGAGGCGGAGCATTCTCAGCTGATGGCCATGAGCAAGGAATGGGGCAGCCACAGGAGAGCAGAGCAAGAACTAGAAAGGAAAGACTCATCTTGGGGGTGGGCACATGTGCTTTAGACAGGAGGCAAAAGGCTCGACAAGTAAAAGAGAAAAATGATAAATGAGACTTCACAAACAAAATTTCAGCTCATCCAAAGGCAACATAAGGAAAGCTCATGAGCAAACCACCATGGGAAGACAGACTCAGCATATTTAATGGTCCAAAGACTCCTCTCTAGAGCATAAAAGTATGTCCTACAAATCAATGGTATAAAGACAACCCATTTTCTTAAAAATGAACAAGTATAAAAGCAGGCACTTTACAAGAGAAGATAGGAAGATAGAAATGGCCAAAAAGCAAACATCATCACTCAATGGCGAAATGCAAACGAGATCCCACCGCTCTGCCCACAGAGCAGCTGACAACAAAAAGACAGAGATCATCAAATGTTGGTGAGAATGGGGAGCCAGGGGGATCCCCCCTCCCTCAGTATTGTAAATTGGCCACTCTGAAAAACTGTTCAACTGTTTCTAATGAAGTCAAATGTGCATCTACTCGATGAATCAGCAATTTCCCTTTTCTGCCTACACCTGAGGGAAATAAATGCATTTAAGCCACAATTACTTGTACGAGAATGTTCACAGAAGCTTTATCCCTAATGGCTGAAGCCTGCTACAACCCCCGATATCCATCCATGGGTGAATGGATAAACAAATCCTGGTATATTTACGCAGTGGAATACCACACGGTAATGAGAAAGAATAAACTACCGATAAACCCAACAACATGAGTACATTTCAAAAATGTTAATTTTTGAGAAAAAGAAGTCAATTGCACAAGACCATTGACCAAATGGTTCCATTTAAATGAATGTCAAGCTCAGAACTATCAAAAAGATGAGTTTTTGGAAATAGTAGAGGAAGCCCACTTCAGGACATGCAGACTGTAGCACACTCCAGGAGAGCCCATTGAGGGTTTGGGGTGGGTTATTCCCATGGGCAGGGGATGGAGACAGGAGAGAGATCAGTTAGGTCTGTTAAAATCGAATACAAAAGGAGACCAGCTTTGAAAATACAGACAAATTCCATCCAGTCAGACAAACAAAGCTTAATTCAGCTTATTTTGCAAGACCCACATGACCTGGGTCATTTCTCGTTTATGCCTCTGGAAATCATAAGCAAAAATTTCCCGAGGGCAGTATGAGGTAACCCCTGACCACTCCCTATTATTTAAGAAAATCCCAACATTGTCAGTTTTCTATAACTCAGGCATATATGGGAAATCAGTCTCTCAGTCCTTATGTTTTGTTTTTCTGAGGGCACGTGCACGAGATTTTCCATTTTATATCCTCCTGGTTCCATTTTAGATTGAAATTCTTTCCCAAGAAGTTCAAGTATAAACAAAACTATGGTGATAAAAATCAGAAAGGTGGTTAGCTCTGGGAAAGAAATTGATTGGAAATGCACAAAAGGAAACTTTCTTGGGTGATGGAAATGTTCTTTTATCTTGATTTTGGTCATGGTCGCACTGGTGTAGACATCCGTCAAAATTTACCAAACTGTACATGTATCATGTATTAATTTCAGTTTTTTTACTCTCTATTAATTATACTTTAATAAGCTATTACTTAACCATAAATAAGTGAATTTCCTAAAAGATGGGAGACAGACACAGTTTTATGCTTGCATTCCACATAGTCCAATTGGGAAATGAACCACACACAAATAAGAGAAGACGAGGACACTCACATACATGAAATACTGAGAAATGTGAGGCATTCCTGGAGACTGAAACATATAGCATCCAAACTTAGCGTCAAAATAAGCTAGACTAACAAGTTTGCTAAGAAATAGCTGAGGATCAATGGCTGAGTTTTTGAGGGTCGATAACTTCAAAAAAAAAGCCTCCAATGATTTAGAGATTATTCTATGAATCCTGAACTGCTGTAAACTCCACGGTTTGGCAAATTGGTCATTTATCAGTCTCACCATTCAGCATCTCATTAAGCTTTCAGCAGATTGGCCAATCCATGAACTGATTTTTTTGCCAGGCAAGCAGCCTTCACCCCTCTCTGCGAGCAGGTCCTGGGTGAACCAGCAGCACCCTCCCAGGCTCAGGGGTATACAAGGGCAGCACGTGACTGCATGGGGTGTGTGGCTCATGGGGTTTGCACTTCCTGTAAAACCCAACTATGAATGCCCAGGCTTGGAGTTAACGGATCCCAAGCTAGGCAATGTTGCTTTTGGGTTTGGACTTCTACCTATAAGGAGCCAAGGAGGGAAATGGGCTGTGGGGAGAATAAAATTACTACCCAATATCATTTTGTAATGTTTTACAAAGAAAAAACTGAGGAGTTCATGGATTTCACACCAAGCCAAAGGGATGGTAAGAAATCGGTCCCTTCCTTCATCCACCCTCCCAAGCATCAGAAGACTCAAACCACTGCCCTGCAACCACAGGTAGAGACTTTGTTGGTAGTCTCTTTGACTATAATGCGGCTGTTTAATGCATATACTAACATTTCCCCTAAGTGGCTTGTTTACTTGTGTGTTTTATAACTTGTTATGAAGAGTTTTTTGTTTTTTTTTTTCCTCCAGAGAGCTTTTGCAGGGTGTGCAATGGTTTTGATCCCAAGGCAACTTTCTGTAATTGTTTTAGATCTGGAGAATCCCAGACCATTCAGGGAGTTTAAAGCTGTTTTGTTCCTCTCCATTGAAAAGAAAGTGAAATATAAATTTCATGTTAGATGCTACTTGATCCTCTGCTTTACTCAATTACCAGAATGTTCCAGATGGCATGGAATCACATTAGGTGCTCTTTGCATCTACTTTCACACCCCCTCGCACAATGATGGAGCAGAGTTCACACTGAGGGTCGTCCTGCTCAAGACTCCCCACCCCCCCCCCCCACCAGCCTGAGATCCCATTGCTAGGAAGTCAGGTGAAAGCCTCAGTAAGGGCAGTTTTTTCCCCATCATGAGGCAGGGTCTCAGGAAGGAGTATCTTCCAGCTTGTGGCTGAGCTTTTTGTGCAGAGAGCAGATGGCTGAGCAGCGGTGTGGATTCACTGCTGGCACAGAGGTCCAGAGAGGTCTGGTTGGTGCTGGCAGACTCCAGGGTCGGGGGAAATGCTCCTGCTTGTTTCGGGAGACACTGCACCCTTCCGCGACATCCCTTTGGTAGTGCTTGTGGTACCACTTGAATAATGGATCAGCCTCAGCCCGTGTCCCGGGTCTTGTCGATACCAGAACATTGCAAAATGGTTCATATCCTGAGAACATTCCAGGGTCATCTTGGTTCCTGTTTGTATAATATGGTATCTTGGCGTCTGGGTGATCACAGCATCCATGGAGCCTGTTGGAGAGTCAGACAGAGGGTAAAGGCAAAGCTTAAGGAGTAATAGGAATCTGCAAAAAAAAAAAAAAAAAAAGGAAAGGCTTGGAGCTGGGACTTTGCAAAACCTTGGCACAGATTTTCAGCCGAGTCCAGAACTCACCTGCTCCCAGGAGACAAAGAGTCACACAAAAGAGGTTGAGGCTCATGACAGAGGCAGGGCGAGAAGGGGGCTGCCCCAGCTAAATGCTCTCATCCACAAGACCGAGAGAGGGAGCTTGGAAGCCCTTCTCCAACAGACAAAGGAGTCTCCCTGGGATGTCACTGCCTCCCACCCCTGCAGACTGCCTGGCGCAGGGTCCCTACTGACTCAGCTCAGGCGGGGTCAGCTACTCCTCTCCTAGACATTGCTTAGCAAGGCCTGCAGGGGAGATGGGGCGTGGCTGTGGTGCACTGCGTTTACGGTGCACCCCACCCCCTTGGTTCCCCATATTCCTCTGAGGCAGTTTCTCCTCTGTCTGCACCTGCCCCTGGCATCAAGGCTGCCTTGCCCAAATCCTTCAACTGTGGAGCACATTACAGTTTAGAGGGACCTCCCACCTCTTCCATAGCTGTAGGTAGCCTAGCAATAACTGAAAACTTCTTCCACATCTGCCTGATGTTGGATCCACCCCTAAGTTTTTCTTAACCCTTTCCCTTCCTTGGCTGCTCTCCCAGACTCCCCCCAGAGCCCCTTTGACGTCAGTGGCCTCACAGTGCCACCTTGGGGCTAGTGACTGCAGTGTCACCGTTGTTTCTTCTGCAGTAGCCCAAGGGATGCTGGGGAAGTGTCTGCAGAGTCAGCAGGGAGAACATTCCAGAAGTAGCATCCTGCAAATTTTATGCTCAACTTCCTGAAACCCTAATCCCAACACCAACACCAAACCCTGACTCTATTCCTTTGCGTTACCATGCTTAATCTCCCACCCTCCTTCTACTAAACTATCACATACCTGACAGTTAAGTCTAACTGAAATCTTCTCCCTTAAAGCTATCTCCTGAAACGGAGAGGGACAGTATGGGAGGAAAGGAAGAAAATAGTATTTAGTCTAAAACAGGAAGAAAAATACAGAAGATTGAAGTGTAAGGAAGTTCTTTTATCTCTGTTACTGAGGTAAACAAAAATGTCCCCTTCCACCACCAAAGGGCAATCAGTGATACCTCCAAAATACAGATCCGCAGAAGACTAGGAATACAATGAGATTACCTCCAGGATGGGGTCCAGTGTGTGTCAATAAAAAGTAAAATTGGAATATAAGAAAAATACAGGACACCTTATAAGATAATAAGCAATCATGGAGGATGCAATATCTAATGGGAAAAATAAGGATGGATGGAATTAAAATGAGCAAAGGACTGTCTACACTAAATGGATAGCTTGTTCAATGTACATCTGCTCATTTGGGCAGCAGGGAGAGAAGATAGTATTATAAGGAAGCTGAATCTGCCAGGGTCATGTGGAGAAAGGTGGCAAAATTGGAGACAGGGTCTAGGGAGGAAGTTCCCAGAATGGCATTCCAAGGATAAAGAACTCCTAACTGTACCTTAGCCTTTCTCATTCCCATGGACACAGGGCAGCAGAGTAAGCAGAGCTTTGCTGATGTCACAATTAAAATAAGACCAGGGGCTCCTGGGTGGCTCAGTCGGTTAAGCATCTGACTCTTGATTTTGGCTCAGGTCATGACCTCAGGGTTGTGGGATGGAGCCCTGTGTTGGGCTCCATGCTAGGAGTGGAGCTTGCTTAAGATTTTCTCTCTCCCTCTCCCTCTCAGAAATAAATGAATAAATAAATAAATAGGAAAAAAAAAATAAGACCAGGAAAACTCCCTTCCAAGGACACTCATTCTCTAGGGAAAGAAATTTGGTGTCCTGAGCTATCACAATTTCTGGGTAGATTTGGGGTGATTGTAACCCCCTTACCAATTATGCAAGGCTCAGGACACCTCCATCATCGCTGAGTCTGTGACATTCTGTCCCAGTCTCGGAGTCCTAGGCTATCTCTCAGGACACCCAGAAATCCATGATCCATGATCTTATGAACGCTGAGCATGGCTTTAGATTTCATAGACCCAATCCACAGCTTCACCCACAGGCAAGTGGAAGATGTTATTACTGCATAATTATTTATATTTATAACAAATAACGTGTAACAATATATAATGTAGCAAATAAAACAAGTAAAAAGGAATAAGGGCATTATTATAAAGAAAATATCCTATCTTCTCTAATCAAAGAATTCAAGGAAATGATTTTAACTCAGAAGGCTAGGGCATCGAAGAAAACACACCGTCTCTAGAAATCTCAGATTCACTCAGGGCATCAGGGCAAGACTGGGGAAGCCCGTTCAAGTGCTGCAGGCTCACTACCAGGACCCACAGTGCTGGGAAAATGATGACAAACAGAGACAGTGAGCCGCCCAAACTGGGCAGAGGAAGTGAGATCTTATCCCTGTTATGGGGCTGGTCCCTTCACCACCACAAAAGTAGTGAAGACTTGTACTTCAAACAGGAAGACAGGCTGCTATTCTGTTGCTGAAAGTTTCCAATGTTTCAGGGACAGAAGAGGCTTTAGAGGAAAGAATATGCCCAAGCAGGTGATCAGGAACTTTCCAGATGCGGGCCACAAATCTGTGCTGCCCTCTACACAGAAAGCCTCAGGTCCTGTAACAGACCCCTTTTATCCTGCACCATTAATCCTGGCCTTAGAGCCGTGGGCTGGTCCTGGGACTCCTAGAACCCAATGAGCCAGAAAGGTTTCATCCACCAACATGTATATTCATTTCGGGAGTTCATCTAGTGTCTCTTTCCACCTAAAGGACAGCTGATGTGCAAATCTACTTCTTTCCATCGGGGAATGAAGAGCAAAGAGCAGCCAGTTTAGGGGCTCCAGCTGCAGCAAGGAGACAGGGCTCTGAGGTTTGTGAAGAGCAAGGAGGTGACCGTGCCCCACCGGGGTGGGACTGCTGTCCCAGAGGTACACAGCCGAGTCCTCCTGCTCTGCATGCTGGATCTGCAGAGTGGAGCGGGTCCCCGAAGGCCTCTTGGCAGAGAACCGACCATTGGTCATCCCTGATTCGTCCAGGGCCTCATTGTTTTAGAAGTAAACCAAGAACTCCAGGCCTTGCCCCACCATCTGTCGGTACCAATAAAGGACAACATGACCAGAAATTGGATCACAGTTGAGAGCTACATCCTGGCCCCTCTTTGTGATCCGGTGCCTGGGGAACTGGGAGACTCTGGCTCCTGGTGACCTGTGGAGACAGAAGTCGGGCACAGTATGGAGGCAATGGATCGTACTCATGGCACATAATCGTTGCTCACACTCACACACACGCATTCACTGAAACTGCTCGGTGTTCCGAAGACTCACCTTCCCCCGGGAGACAGAGGGTCACACAGCAGAGGAGCCTGGGGTCCATGGTGGAGTCAGGGCTGGGCTGGGCTGGGCTGTTCACCAGATGGAGGTTCTCGTGAGCATGAGCAGAGGAGGAGGGCGGTCCCTCATCCCTACAAGGCAGTTCTCATAGTGACGTCACCACCTCTATCAATCCCCCCGACCCCAGGGGACATGATTTATGTTACAACATACTTGGATGACTACTTTAAATATTTATAAGTTCCTTTCTTAACAAACTTGATTCATGGGTTGTCCCTTTCAGGTCCAGTGCCATCGGGAGGCAGTGGCCCCACACTGTGTGTTACCTTCTTCTTCACGCATCTCCCCTGTCTGCTGGGCATCATCACTGAAATGTGTCAATAGCACCTTTAATACAAGGGACCAAAGGGAGAATTCGTTGTCTCATCTGCAAGTCAGGATCTCAGCTATTCTGTCACCATCCCCTCCCTTGTCCCAGTGACACACGCTCAACATTATCCATTTCTTAGGCAAGGGCAGGCACTGGGGTGGTAGGGGGGTGGGGTGTGTGGCTCAATTTTACCCTAGAAGTCTCTTGAATGCACTGATGTATTGGGAGATACAGGGATGAAATGATGCCCTGGGAAACTATCTGAGCTGGGAGCTCCTCTTCCTTCTGCGGGTCAAAGACCTGTGTCTCTCTCTGTGGTCTCTGTGCAATATTATGTCTCCACAGCCCATAGCAGAGCCTCACACCAGAATACATCACCAGGCATTACACACTAGGTTCCTTCTAGCTTATTTATGGAAGAAGACTCAACCTCGTTGACTTTCAAAACACTGGTGTGTAACGCGGAATAATAAACTTAACTCTCCTGGAAACCTAAGATGCTGTGTTATAGTTAGTTTAATGCTCCCTTTGACTGTGAGCAGAGCTTCTCATTCTTCTCTAGCCATTAATGTCTGGCCACTTTTATCAGTGGGTTGACTGGAGTTACAAGCATCCTTTGCTTCCGAGAGAGAACGGGAGCAGAGAGGACTGGGTGGGTGGGAGCAAGGTGCTGGGGCCAGGGAGGATGTTTGTGGCTCTGGGTCTCCGCTGCTTGCCCAGCAAACACAGCTGAGTCCCCCCTAACTAGAGAGGCCACTCAAATGTACGCAGTAAAATGTTTGGCTGACTTGTTGGAACGTTGTCAGAAGGCTCTGCTTCACGGTTTCACTGTTCTCACCCCAACTGTTATTGCTCATCTCATTCTTGTGACTGGGTGTCAGGGGGTCTGGGTAATTCTGTCCCTGGAGCCTGTGGGTGAAGGGGACAATCCTACAGATCTACTTGGGAAATGGCTGCAGTCTAAGCAAAGTGGACTCAGGGATAAAACATCTTTCCATGTGCCTGGAATTGCTTCCAAGATACAAAGAATAAGTGTGTATAAAATTATGGAACCCACGGTAGGGACAGGCCAGCACCAGGCATCTCTACTTCCCTGACTAGGGCTCTGGTCCTAGGACACGGGGCTCTGCTCGAGTTTATCATAGCTCATTCAATGTGTTGGAGAGCTTCCTTTTTCTATTCTCTAAAATATTTTGTATGAAATTGAAATTATTAATTATTTGACCATTTGGTAAAATTCAATTGTAAAACTATCCGTGCCTGGTGTTTTGGGAGGTGGGTAGACATAGCTATTGATTAGGTTACATTACTATTTCATACATCCTCATTTCTTTCTAATTTAATGACAATTTTCATAGTGTTCTTTTACAGTTTGAGCTCTGTTCTATTTTCATCTACCCTTTCTTTTTGATCTTTAATGTTATTTTTACCGCCCTTCTTTCCTCATCAGTCCTGCTTACAGTGTTCATTTTATTAGTTTCCAAAATAGTGTCTGTCATTGTTGAGTCTCATTAATGTATTTTGCTTTTCGTTTTGCCTAATTTTGTTCATTATCTTTATGATTTTACTTCTTTTACTTTTGGGGGGAAATTATTCTATACTCGTCCTATGTCCTCAGCTTGATACTTAGATTATTACTTTTTGAACTCTTAAGTCTTTTGCATTTATAAATTTCCTCCTAAATACAACCTTCGTATTCTCAGTATCTCTTGTTTCTAAACATTTTAAAATTCCTATTTAGATTTCTGGTGAAATCTCAGGATTTATTTAGAATTATGTTTTTACATTTCTAAATATGAGTTGTGTGGGTTTTTTTTTTTTTAATAAAGGTTACTTTTTGTTTTTTATTTTTGTCTTCAATGTATTGTCAGAGAAGGTGGTCTTTATGATACCAGCACTTAAAAACTGATTGCGAGAAAAGTCTGCAGTCAGGATCTGGAAAATCTAGAACAGAGACATGTCAAATGTGTCCACCATTCACTTGGGAAACAGGTGTACCCAGAAGTGGCTGGCCATCCAGGGGGACCTTGAACTTGAGCATGAGTGGGAGTCAGCCATCACGAAAAGGAAGAGTCCATGTCCAGTGCAAGGAAATAGTCTTGGACTTCCCTGAGATGGAAAGGGACATGGCAGAGATGAGAGCCTGGCAGCGTGGCCAGAACAGAGAGGGCCAGCAAGCTGTGCAATATAGGCCCAGAGGTGGGGAGAGGACAGACCCGGCAGGGCTTTGTGGGGGGACTGCCCCGATGGGAAAGGCTGACAGGAGCAGAGTCCGTACCAGGGCATTAGAGAGAGTTGCGGCTGCCGAGGTGCCAGGGAGAGACGAGAGGGTGTAGCTGTATCTGATTTAACAATACACTGTGAATATTACATGGTATTGTTTAGCCAAGCACCGTCCCAGCTACAGAGGCAGCTGCAGAGCACAGACAGAGCAAAGGTGGAGACATAGTCACCTGACACCCGGGCAGGTCCAGGCCAGGCTGAGAGTGCCCTGGAGTCGGGTCTCAGCACCCACTGAGGTTCACACTGCGTGCACCGGCCACTCCGGGCTCCGGGGCTTCCCGGCCCCTGGGGCTGGGTATGCGCAGAGGGCTCCGCTGATTCCCGGGGCGCCGGGCCTCCCCCTACCTTTTCTGTGCAGAGAGGAGGCAGCTGTGTAACACTGTGGAAACACTGCTGGCACAGAAGTACGTGGGTGTCTGGGAGGGGGTTGTGGACAGCAGCTTGAGAAGGAAGTTCTTTGTATTTGACCTGGAGGCACTGTATCCATCCGGGACTGCTCCTTTCTCAGAGGTGCGAGCACTGACTGAGTAATGCATCAGCCTCAGCCCATGTCCACGGTCTTGTCGATACCAGTACATAAAGTTGTGGTTCGTATCCTGGTCACATTCCAGTGTCACGCTCTGTCCTGTCCCCAGGACCTGGAATTTGGGGGTCTGAGTGATGCCAGCATTCAGCGGCCCTGTGGAGAAGGACACAACGGAAAGGCTTAGCGCTGGGACCTTGAGATTTTCACCCAGGAAAGGGACCCCGCCCAGGACTTGCCTGCCTGCAGAAGACAAAAGGCCAGGCAATACAGGCGGCTGACGCTCATGGCAGGGGAAGGGTGACAGAGGGGTCTTCTGGGTCTGTGGGCTGATGAGCCTGGAAGGGGGCTCTCCAGGGAGTCATTCTGAGATGTCACTCTTCCTGCCTGGGCCCCAGAGCCACACCCCTTCCCCAGCGGGTCAAATAGAAACATCAATGTACAAGCGAACAGCTTAGGATGGGAAGAAAGGACTTGTCTGAATTGACACAAGTCTTACGAGTCAATCTTCACCTTTTTGTAAAACAATATGCAACCTTATGCACATTTTATTCCTGTGACCTAATTCTTCATCAATGCACTGGTTTTGTGTCTCTGCATATCTCTGTAGTTTTGAATTGGGGAAAAGTCCTTAGAGCTTCCTGATGCCTTTTATGACTCGTGTGTCCCAAATACTCCTTCAAGTATCCATTTCCACTTTGCTTCATTGACCATCATCCTGTTAACATCCTTCCAGCTACGATTCTCCTGGTACCTGGTTTCTAAACCTCAAGGGCAGGCTCATCAACTCTTGAGGAGCTGTTTTCTTCTGTTTCTTATCAATTCACTAACGGGACACCTGCCAAATGTAGCCAGAGCACCTTTGTGCTCACCAGAGCTCTTGTTTCCCACCTTTGGGGTGAGACGGCGACAAGCAGAAACACCTCATGCCTGGGATTGACCTTTCTCTGTGGAAGATGATGTCGGCTCCGTGCAGGCCATCGGCACAAAGGCATTCAGATTTGTGAGGGACTGTGGAGAGGTGGAGGCTCCAGGGTAAGTGCAAAATGTTCTGGCTTGTGTTTTGTTTGGTTTTGTTTTGTGACATCCATTCCATGGGGGAATATCTTCTTGTGAAGAATGGCTGTCATTAATTAAGTAATAAAGACAACGAAGCTCAGAAACTGTATCTTGTTGCCCCCAGACCCCGCTTAGAAGGACCCCATGCCAGCTTCAGTGTTCTGCTGTTGTGATCTTCAAATTCTTAATAATATTTGCAAATCATGGGTACATGACTTTGTGTCTCATATCTGTTGTCACCTCCTGCTGTGCTGGTCTCCCTTTAACATGACCACACATCTGGGGGTTCGGTGAATCCGTATCTCTGGGGCCCAGGAGAGGACATAGAAACTAAAGCTGGAACCAAAGGGGAGCCTGATGTTATAACCACAAGGTCAAGCCTTGACTTGGGGCTTGGCAGGCCCAGGAGTGGGTTTCACACCTGTGCCTGGGACTTCACTGGTCCAGGAGACAGAAGAACACACAATGCAGGAGAATGGTGACAGGGGAGGCCAGAAGAGAAAGGGGGATTTTCCAGGTCAAGGCTCATTTCTGAGGGTTTGACACAGGATCCAGGCAAAGGGAATCCTTCTCCCAACATGGAATGATCTATTAATGACGTCACCATTGCCTGTGGTCTGCTCAGCCCCAGCACGCCATGTGTGAACATGAAGCCCAGCTACATATGCATCTGATACGAACACAACATAATTTCAAATTATGTTACAAATTATATTACAAATTGGAGAGGATGACTTTTTGTCAAAGTTCATTATAAAATAATTTGAATGAATGGGTTCAGGAGAAAAGAAACAAATTAAAATGAGTAAGTAAATTTTAGAGAAACAGCTTCAAGCAGCTAGAAAGAGCTTTCGATGATCATTTTATCAAACCATCTATCTGCAGATAGAATTGTCCCTAACATGGATCAGGTATCTCGAATGATTTCAAGCACTCCTTAACCACAGAACTTTCCAGAAGCACCTCCCTCTCTTAAATACATTTAGCTGTGTACTAAAGAGGAATTATTTTAATGGGTAGAGACTTTATATTTTTTTTCAGATTTTATTTATTTATTTGAGAGAGAGAGAGAGAGCACCAGCGGTGGCCCTGGGTGGGGGGAGGTTAGGGAGAGGGAGAAGCAGACTCCCCACTGAGCAGGGAGCCCACCTGGGGCTCGATCTCAAGACCCCAGGATCATGACCTGAGCTGAAGGCAGACACCTAACTGATGGAACCACCCAGGCACCCCTGGGTAGAGACTTTAAATGTCCATTAAAAAGATGCCTGAGCAAAACTAATCTATAGCAATAGAAATCATATCATTAGTTTGTCAGGGATGGAGACAGGTGTTGCAAAGGGGCATGAGGGAACTTTCTGGGTGATAGAAATGTTCTATAGCTTAGTGGGGGGGGTGTTACATGGGTGTACAATATAAATCGCCAAAAAACCATTGATCTGATCATTTAAAGTGTGTAATGCTTATTGCATATAATTCATATGTCAATAAAGTTGATGTTAAAATGCCTGAGAAGGGATGTTATGTGCTCTAGTTAATTTCATAATGAATAATCAGGCATAAATATTTCCATCTCTGTGACAACTATAGGAGTTTTAGGTAAAATGTGTCTATATCTACCTTTATACATAGGAAATGGTGGAAAGAGCTGTCAGAAATTAGCAAAAGGAATCAAGATATCCAGATTCTTGCTATGTGCTTGGTAGGTACTTTAAGCTTACTAAATTTTTACACAACCCTGGAAGTTGGTATGATGGCTAATTTTATGTGTTAACTTGACGGGGTCACAGGGTCCCCAGATATATGGTTAAACACCATTCTGGGTATTCCTGAGAGGGTGTTTTTGGATGTGATTAACATTTAAATAAGTGGATTTTAACATAGATGAGAATAACCTTTTGATCAATAGAGTAAAACAGATCGCCTTCCATAATGTAGGTGGGCCTTATCCAATCATTTGAAGACCTGAATAGAACAAAAAGATGGATTCTGCCCCAGGTAAGAGAGAATTGTCCAGCGGATCAAACTGGAACACCAGCTCTTCCTGCTTAACGGCCTTTGAACTTGAACATCGGCTCTCCCTGGGTCTCCAGCACCACCGGCCCAGCTTACAGATGTTGGACTTACCAGCCTCCACAACTGTGTGAGCTGATTCTCTATAATACGTGAATTATATACATATATAATTACATGAGTGTGTGTGTGTGTGTGTGTGTGTAATCTGTTCTCTTTCTCTGGAGTACTCTGAGTGATGCCAATAGATATTATTACTCTCATTTTTGTTATGAACTGGATTGTGTCCTCCAAATTCACATGTTGAATGTGATTGTAACCCCCAGTGTGAGTGTATCTGGAGATGGGGTCTCTAGGGATGCAGTTGGGTTAAATGAGGTAACAAGTGTGGGACCCTAAGCCAAGAGGACTGATGTCCTTATAAGAAGAGGAAGAGACACCAGAGATCTCTTTGTCCTCAGGTAAGCACAGAGTGAGAAGGCTATTGTCCACAAGCCAGGAATAGAGCACTCCCCAGAAACTAACTGGACGGCCCCGTGATCTTGGACTTCCCAACCTCCAGAACCGTGAGAAAATAAATGTCTATTGTTTGAGCCCCCCAGTCTGTGGCATTTTGTTATAGCAGTCTGAGCAGACCAATAGAACAGTGCCGTGGAATGTCTGGGCGAGAAGCAATGGCTGAGCCAGTCCCTGCAAGATGACTAGTATCTGGCCATGTTCGGGCAACAGGGAAGGGCCTTCTAGACCATGAGAATAGCAAGAGCAGATGCAGAGGATTTGAAAGGCTTCGATGTTTTGGGCCGTGTTTCGAAGAGTGGTCTGGTCACAGAGTACGAGGCATCCAGAAGACTACCAGGAAGCCATGCTTTGAAGCTAATAGCATCTGGGCGATGACATGTGAGAAGCTATTCTGGGGAAGCGGAACTGCTCTTGGGGGAAACGGGAGAGCCTTTGCCTATTTGTGATCAGGGGAGGCATGCCTGTATCTGTGTGGGGAGGCCAGCCTGGGATGAGAAGTCCAGAAGGGAGAGGTCAGAATCAGCTCCAGGGTTCTCAGCCATGAACCTGTCCATGCCTGGGACCCGCACGGGGTGATGCAGTTGCATTGCTTTGTGTTTTCTGGGTATTGAAGATTTTGAGCAGAGTGAGAAAAGAGATTACACGATAAATCCCATAGTTTTTGATAATTTTGTAGCTCTATCTCTATTCTCAACCATCTTTAATCATATTTTCTCTTCTAGACTTCCCTAAAATCTCAATTTTTTCTCTCTGTATCATATAAAACACATTTCTGTGATTTTCCCTTCTAGCTACATATTTATTAAACAATTTTGATCCCCAAAGGAACTCTCCCTCCCGGAAAAGAGGGTGCCAGCTATGAAACTGTAAATTTTTCCTTTATGCTTGCAGCACCGAGTGCCAGGCAGGGAAGGTAATTTTGGAGTGAACCTCTGGATGTGGCACCATCCTCTGAACAGAGCTTGTTGTCCTGTTGTCCCTGCCCTGAGTGGCAGAAGAGCCAGAGGCCACAACCGGCAGGGCCCTGAACCATTTCTCTTTCCGCTGAGTCCCTCGTTCTCGCAGATCCATCAGCCCTGAGGTTGCTCCACGCTGGGGCTGGGAGGTTTATGCACGGGACGCTGGTGACCCCGCAGGGCTGTGCCAGGCTGTTGGCGCAGAGATACATGGCCAAGCCCAAGGCTCCGGGAAGTTCTGGTGCAGCTGAGTCACTCAACTGCTGCATTGAGAATTAATCCAAAGGAAGTATCCTGTTGCTCTCTGTAACTCATCCTCATATGCAAAGAAGAGCTGGGGCTCTGCCCTAGGGCCTGTTGGACTCAACATACACTGGGCTGCCCAGAGATAGGGGAATGTCTCAGTGTCGCTTGCTGTCCTCCTGCTTTGATCAGGTGTCTTGGTGTTTGGGTGACTCCAGAATCCACTGGGCTTGGAAGGGAAGAACACAGGGGCTGGGGAAAGAACACGAGAGGGAGCCCAGTGGTGTCACAGATTCAAGTGCCTGTCAGGCTTAGAACAGAGATGTCCCACCTGTTTCAAGGACATACTTGGTCCCAGGAGACCAAGGTCCCCACAGCAGAGGAACTTGCAGCCCATGGCAGGTGGGGCAGAACTGGACAGGTTTCTTCCTGCTCCGAGTTCTGGTCTTCTGAGAGCTGAGGATCTGGGCATCCCTTCTCTGGAGTTTAAACAATAATGTCACTGCTCTGATGTCACTGTCTTTCCTGTCCCATGAGCCTGGCCTCCCTTGCCGGCTCCCTGGCTAGCCTGATCCAGGAGTCCTGCTTTGTCCTGCAAAGCTTCTTAGGTAACACGTAGGGCGGGGCTGGGATGGTCTAGACTAGCTGGGTTTAGGCCACATGCCTGTTCCCACAGCTCCTTTGCTCTTTTTTTTTTTTTTTTTTTAAGATTTTATTTATTTGAGAGAGAGAGAGAGCACATGAGAGGGGGGAGGGTCAGAGGGAGAAGCAGACTGCCTGCTGAGCAGGGAGCCTGATGTGGGACTCGATCCCAGGACTCCAGGATCATGACCTGAGCCAAAGGCAGTCCCTTAACCAACTGAGCCACCCAGGCGCCCCCTCCTTTGCTTTTCCTTTGAGGCAGGTCGGTCCTTGCCCAAGGCAAGTTGTCTGCCCCCTTCCAGCATCACCCCTCGTTTCCCCTTGCAAAGCTCAGAGACTCCCTAATCACTGCAGAGCTCAAGTTCTGGAACTCTGATGGGACAGCACCACTGTAAATTAGTGTTTATAGCCTTAAGCCTCAAAGTGGATAAAAGCACCAAACAAAGCTGTTCCTTAACCCTGCCGGTCCCAGAGAGCTGGCTGGCTCTGGCTCCTTGCTCTGCCCCAGCAGCTTTGGGAGCTCCGCAGTTCCACAGTGCCCCCTTGTGGCCCATTGGGCAGGAATCAAGATTTTGCCTTTGCGGTGATGGGAGAGTCCTGGAGTGTGTTTAAATGGGGAACTCTTTCCCCCTTTCACCGTTTGCCTATTGCACTATTTTTGTTTTCTTCTCCCCACCACCCAGAAGGCACACACACACACACACACACACGACAAAAGATAGCCCTAGCTTCATGGTAATAAAAATAAAGGTGACTGGAGGAAATGTTTTGCTTTGGAAAAAATTCTGAGTCAACCTAGCCTAGGTTGCTTAAGGAGAACCCTGGCAGAGATTACAGAGAGAGACAGCCTTTCTTTCTTATTGCAGATGGACTCCCAAGGAGTTTTGGGTGACTCATAATTAACTGAAGTTGTTTTTGTTCTGATAACCCCAGACAGCTTGCTCAGGGCAGACCATTCAGACAGGTCTATTTGCAAGGCGCCTGCTAATCAGCTCACCCCAAATAAGGAAAATAATACTCACTGTTACCCTACTGCTAGAGAATTTTTCTTTTTTGTTTAAGATTTTATTTTTAAGTAATCTCTACACCCAACATAGGGCTGGAACCCACAACCCCAAGATCAAGGAGTCTCTCACTCCACCGACTGAGCCAGCCAGGTGCCCCTAGAGAATTTGTTTCTCTCTCTTTTAAAAACCTTCTTTTTGCCTCTGTTCACTGGTAATAGAATGCCCATTCCCCATATAGGAGAGCGTATGTGTATGTGATTAAATTTCTTTAAGCTTTCTTCAGTGTTCATGTAGGACATAAAATATTCTAACCCTCTATACAGAATGCTAAGAAGGAGAAGTCAGTCTGGATTAATGTAAGGTAAAAAATAAAATAAAATAAAATAAAATAAAATAAAATAAAATAAAATAA
>NW_023270451.1:78600454-78619774 GCF_011800145.1 Mirounga leonina | reverse complement strand
AAAATAAAATAAAATAAAATAAAATAAAATAAAATAAAATAAAATAAAAAACAGAGGAATTTGGGAAAACAGAATCTGAGAAGGATTTTAATTCCTAAACCAGTTAACTTCCCACCCAATTGCTACTTCTGACTTTGTTTACTGCCAATGAAAATTTCTTTAAATATTTACATTTGACTTAAGTGCTATTAAATTTCAAATAGTGCAATTTATAGAGTGAATATAGGTATTCTAATATAATCTATTTCTTGACTTTCAAAATCCAAAGGCAAACAACCTCATCAAATACCACTGCCAATGAGCTATGATCAGTGACCCCCTTTAAGATGCCGCCCAGAGGAGGAAAATTCCACCTGGAATGAATCTCCATGGGTATGAACCAGATAAAATTATCTCAAGCCCAGATGGCAGTGTTCTTTAACTGAATACTTTTTTATGAATTTTGTGCATATATAACTCATTAAAATCTTTTATAACAGCAGCTGATGTGTTTTACGGAGTTTCTGATGGTAGATAAGGAGAAACTTCTACACAAATACATAGAAATATAAACTATCAGCATACGTCACACTAAGAAAATACATTTCTCTGCTTTAAGGAATGCCTGGGTTTTTGTTTTTTTTTTTTAATTCAATTAGATAAAATTTCTGGATTGCCAATCAATTCTTAATTGTAAATATAAATATAAATCTTACAAATATGTAAGATTGCTTTAGAGGTGCCTGAGACCCTATGATAAATAGTCATTCTATTTCAGACAAGAGGAGCCCAGCTGATATTATAAAGATTGGTTTCTGGATACTATTAAGATTGCAAACTAGCATCATTTCCTGTCTTTTTTCCCAGGGGAACCTTATGAGGCAAGAAGCAAATATGAATACTAGAGACTAACCAAAAACCAAGAGAATATTCTGGAAGGACTGAAGCCATTTTGGGCTGGATTCCAAAAGAAAGATAACCAACTGGAGAATATATATCTCCAGAATGTAAGTTATTGAACCATATGAACCGAGAATTTAAAACAAGCATGACAAATAATGAAGATCTGCAATATAAACAAAAAGGTAAAAGATGTCTAGCACATAAGAATGCATAGGACCAAATTATTGAAGATCTTAACAGTAACATACCTGGCATATTTTACATTGACATTTCCAAGTGTTTTATTACCGGGAAGAATGTTCATGTCATCTGAAGATAAGATAAATAAGAGAAGAGAAGCCAATGCCTCCTATAAACACTAAGACTTTTTGTCCACTAGGAGCTAATATAATTATTATTTTCTTAAAATAATGACTTATTCTCAGGGGCTTACCCCCGCCTTATTTTCATAAAAACAAGACTTCAACTAATAAATTTATAATCCAGACAAGACCTGGGAAATTCTCTCTTCTGCAAAAACTAGGTGGAATTTCCTAGAGCTTTCAAAACTGTGGAAATCCAAAGCCCTTCCCGAGATTTCTGACCACTCCCATGGACAATTGTTTTCTTCTGGTCTTCTCTAACCCTGCCACCTCACCTGGCCATGAAGCCTTTTTTTATTCCATCAACAAAATCATGCACATCAATAACTGGAGAATGTCGTAGAATCTCCTGAAGATTTGGGACATCCTACAAAGGAGTCGTACGGTGCAAAAGGCAGATCTTTGCCCTTTCTCTCCCTTTCTCTCCCATCCTTAATCATGATGGCCCCTTCCAAGACTTTCCAGGGTCTCAAGTTCTTCTGCCTGCATTATATAGAAAATGCCATTGCCATTTTCCTTCCATTTCCAGCAGTTACATTAAAATATTCCCACAACAATATTCTCCTCCCTAAGAAATGGGGTGGATGCTATTAAGATACTAAAATCTTAGTTTTCCTACATTCAAAATTATGGTTAACCAATCCTTTCTTGAGTGGAACTCATCTTTATTCATAGATAGTCTTTTCTAAGTTTTCACTTACATGGTCTTTAACCTTAATGTTGTGATTAAATGTGTATAATATAAAACTTACCATTTTCAAGTCTACAGGGCAGTGGCATTAACTACATTCACATTCTGGAGCCACCATCACTGCCATCCCTCTCTAGAACTCTTCATCTTCCCCATCTGAAACTCTGTATCCATTAAACACTAACTCCCATCCCCTCCCCCACCCCAGCCCAGGAACCACCCCTCTACCTGCCATACTATTTTCTGCGGTGGCTGTGTTATTTTATATTCCCCTCAGCAGTGCAAAAGGAGTCCCATATCTTTACCACCTCATCAACACTTGCTCTTCTTCTCTGTTCTGTTCTCCCTTCAATGTTAACCATGCTACTGGGTATGATGTTCTTGAATTTTTGAAATGAATGGGAATGCATAGTGAGGTCCTCTTTTATTTTTACTGTGGTTGTTATTTTAAAAAGTACTACTTTTCTAATCTCAAGTCTCAAGTCAACATTGGTCTCCAAAATTTTGGCAAGTAGTCTTCATCTATAAAATCTACTCACTGAAGAACCACTGTACTTGAAGACGAGACCTTCTTTCCTCACACAGACTGGACATTAGAAGAACAATATTCTAGCCTTGGCATCACTAGAGGCTGTGAGTATGGATCAGGTGAGTCGGATTATGCCTTGGAGACAAGTCTTTATGAAGTGAGCAGAGGGCATGCGCTAACCCTTGATAATCTCACGGCTCACCTGGAGAATGGTTTCACAAGGAGTAAAGAGCACCAACTGAAATTCAACAAGAGGCTTGTTTCAAATTTGCAGCTGGTGGGTGAGAGGGGCCCAGAAAGGGCTCCTGGGCTTCCTTCTGGTTAGGGCAGGGGCCTCATGAGCGAGAGGCCACCTGTTCTTTCTGAGCTGAGTGGCTATGGCCATGCAGTCTTGTGGAATCACAGACTGGCACAGAAGTACAGAGAGGTCTGGTTGGTGCTAGTCGACCTCAGAGTCAAGGGGAAATTCTCTGTATGTTTTTGAGAGGTATACACTTCAAGCACACCTCTTTTGGCCATAAGTTCATCACTATCTGACTAATGAATCAGACTTGGAGTTTAGTCCATGGTCTTGTTGATAGCAGTACTTTGCAAAATGGTTAGTTTTCTAAGAATATTCAAAGATCAGCTTCTTTTCCATTTCTATGATAGGGATCTTGGTATCTGAGCATCCGTGGGTTCCATCAGAGAAGGATATGTAAGCTAAGGTAGATACAGGGAAACAACAGTTGTCTTAATGAAGGAATGTCCAGGATCTGGAATTGAAAAGCCCTGTCGAGAGTTTCTTCTGTTTCCTGGACTTACCTGCTCCCAAGAGACAAAAGGCCACAAAACTGAGAAACCTGGTAGCCATGGCAGGTCAGGGAGTGAGGGCATATCCCCCAGCTGAATACTCTGGTGTTCTTAGGGAAGAGCTGATAATCTGAGCCTCTTCACCAGCCAATAGCCAGGTCTTCCTGGGATGCCAATCTTCTTACAGGTTTTTAAAGCCCAGAATCCCCTCTTATTTGGCTCAAAATCAGTCATTCTTCCTTTCTTTCTTTTTTCTACAGTAGGGCATTGCTCGGTGGAACTGGGTCCAGGGAAAAGACTCACACCCTAGTTTCTCTAATGTTTCTTTGAGGGTAACTCCTCTGTATATGCTTCCCCTGGGAATCCAGTAGGCTCCTTCAAACTCACTCACTGTCTACTTTTCTTTCCAGTTTTGAGGGACTTCCCACCTCCTACAGAAAGCCATATTAATCTTAAAAAGAGGAACAAGCCCAAAATGGAGTCATTTATCCCTGAACAGCAAACCAAGACTTAACTAAAGTTTCAACATCTCCCAGGAATGTGCTCTTTAACAGTCTCTGAAATGTCCTGATCCCCATGAGGGAGGTCATCTGCATGATAATAACCCTGCTTTCCCTTGCCCCCCAAAGAAGGTGTCCTGTCTTCTGCCCATGTTTTAATTGGATTATTTGTTTTGTTGTGTTTTGTTTTGGTGTTGAGTTGTATAAGTTCTTTATATATTTTGGATACTAGTCTTTTATCAGGTATGTCATTTGCAAATATCTTCTTTCATTCAGTAAGTTGCCTTTTAGTTTTGTTGGTTGTTTCCTTTGCTGTGCAGAACACTAACACTAATTCAAAGGGATACATGCACCCCTATGATTATTGCAGCATTATTTACAATAGCAAAACTATGGAAGCAGCCCAAGTGTCTATCCATCGATAGATGAGTGGGTAAAGAAGATATGATATGTATACAATGGAATATCACTCAGCCATAAAACAGAATGAAATCTTGCCATTTGCAACAACATGTATGGATCTAGAGATTATGATGCTAAGCAAAATAAGCCAGTCAGAGAAAGGCAAATGCCATATGATCTCACTCACATGTGGAATTTAAGAAACAAAACAAATGAGCAAAGGGGGAAAAAGAGAGAGAGAAAGACAAAGCAAGAAACAGACTCTTAACTATAGAGAACAAATAGATGGTTGCCAGAGGGGAGGTAGGTGAGGGGATGGGTGAAATAGGTGAAGGGGATTAGGAGTCCACTTACCTTGATGAGCACTGAGAAATGGATAGAACTTTTGAATCACTATATTGTGCACCTGAAACGAATATAACACTATACTAACTACCCTGGAATTAAAATTAAAAAAAAAAAAAAGGTATCCTGGACAGATACTGCTTTCCTTTCTTTTGCTGATAACGTCCTCACCCCATGCTTCCTTCTATAACAACCCTACATTTTGTACAACTCCTTGGAGCATCTCTCTACTTGCTAGATGGGATACTACACCATTCATAAATTGCTTAATAAAGCCAATTAGATCTTCAAATTCACTTGGCTGATTTTGTTTTTTTAACACCAGTATTCTTGTAGTGGCCTAAAGATCAGTAATCCATCTGCCTGATGCAATTATAAAGCCTTTCTAACCCCCTCTCCATGTAACCTCCAGCCCTTTCTGCCCCTTCCTGCAGCCTCTGTGTCTCACTGGAAGCACAATGTCTCCTCTTAATAAACTGGAAGTGTTTACATTGTCAGCTATTACAAGAAAGTTTCCAGGAATTCCCTGAATATCTTATCCTCATTGTCCCTGGAGCCCTCCACGGTTCCTGTGTGGTACTTCCCAGCTGAGGGCAATACTGGCCCCAACTCCTTTGAACCACCATATTGATTTCCCTGCCCCACATTCTACTTTTTTTCCCAGCACAAACGAGTGAAACAACTGGAACTCACATTTCCTATGAGAAGGCTAAAGGGTGTCACCATGTGGGAAGAGTGTGGCACTCTTTATAAAGTGAAATGAGTGTTTACCATCCAACCCAGCAATCCCATGACTATTTACCTAAGAGAAATAAAAGTATACTGATGTAGTGAGAAGAAGGGCCATATGCACCCCAATGTTCATTGCAGCAATGTCCGCAATAGCCAAACTGTGGATAGAGCCGAGATGCCCTTCAACAGATGAATGGATAAAGAAGATATGGTCCATATATACAATGGAATATTACTCAGCCAGCAGAAAGGATGAATACCCAACTTTTATATCAACATGGATGGGACTGGAGGAGATTATGCTATGTGAAATAAGTCAAGCAGAGAAAGTCAGTTATCATGTGGTTTCACTTATTTGTGGAACATAAGGAATAGCTTGGAGGACATTAGGAGACAGAAGGGAAAAATGAAGGGGGAGAAATCAGAGAGAGAGATGAACCATGAGAGACTATGGACTCTGAGAAACAAACTGGAGGGTGTTGGGTGGGGAGGGATTAGCCTGGTGATGGGTATTAAGGAGGGCACATACTGCATGGAGCACTGGGTGTTATACGAAAACAATGAAGCATGGAACACTATATCAAAAACTAATTTGTATGGTGACTAACATAACATAATAAAATAAAATTTAAAAAAAAAGTATATGTCCACACCAAAGTCTTGTACCAGAATGCTGCTTCTTGAAGCTCTATTCGTAATAACCCAAATCTAGAAACAACCTAAGTGTCCATCAACATGTAAATAGATATGCAAAGTGTAGTAGAGTCACCCAATAAAAAAATACAACAAATAAAAAAAAAACAAATTACTTATACACATAATAATAAGGATGATTAACAAAAGCATATGTTTGTTAGGTGAAAGATGCTGGTCACAAAAAAGTGTATGATTCCATTTACATGGAATTCAAGAACAAGCAAATCTAATCTCTGATGATAGACATCAGAGCATTGATTACCCAGGGGGGTGGGTATTGATCAGAAGGGGACTTAACACCAGGAGGTGATGACGTATCTGTATCTTGACTGGGGTGGTGTTGCTAGTTTTTCCATTTGACAGAATGTATGTAATTTACATTTATTATTATCCATTTCACTTCATGTAATAAAAAAATGTATCCCGCTATCCAGAGTCAACAACCATTAATATTTTTGTATCCACCCAGACAGAATTCTTTCTAAAATTACTTATGAAATATACATGTTATCAGATATTCACAGAGCTCCCTAAATTGACCTTACAAAAGAAGATCAAATATTTGTGGATATCCGAAAGGTACTAATTCTGGGCCCTAACATATGAACAGTAAATTGCAGCCTTGCACCATGGCTCGAGTCCCTGCATGTCCCTAGGGAGCTCCAGGTGTCGTCTATTGTTCCAGAATCATCCTCCACCTTAGGCTGAACCCAATCAGGGTGTACTCCCGGAGATTCCCATCTGCTGGATTGCACCAGGGACCTGTATTTCCTCCCAGCCACCAGGAAAATGGGTTTGGTCTGCTGTTACCAGGGGTCAGGACTGGAGGAGTGAAGGGCCGCTTGCCAGAATATACCATCCTGGTGTCCACCGGTGCAGGGCATGCTCACTGGCGCCAGTGTGCTCAGCCCTTAGAGGTTCCTCGGGACTAAGGGATGGTGTTCTCAGGGGACTAAGGGACGGTGTTCTCAGGGCCGTCCTTGCAGGGAGACACCCCCAGCAAGACCCTCCTGGGCCACACAGCCACTGCTCCCAGCACCATTCCTCTTGTTCCCCTCCTACAGCTCTTTCCCCAAGATTAAATCCTTTTCCTGCTCAGGCCCCTGAGATGAGTCCCAGGGACGAGACACAGGCTGGGTAAACATATGTCCCACTTTACGTCTGTTGCTCAAGTGTAATAACAGCACCCCTTCTCTCCCCAAGGGCTCCCCTTTGGGTGATAAATCATGGGCACCCTAAAAATAGGAGAATGTACATCTTCTCTGCATTTTGCATGTTCTCTCCGTGGTGTTTCTGTCTTAGCAGCCCCAGCACAGACTTTTGAGAGGGCTCAGCCACTTTCTGGCATGAAGGAGAGTTCTCTGATCATGGCAGGCTGACTCCTGACTAGGGCAGGCTGACCCTGGGACTGATTCTTCCTCTGATACCAACGGGGTCCATGAGGTGCACTAACCATACTTTCCATATCTTGGGGTAGGATATCATCTGTTCAAAGAGAAAATGAATGAATTAGTAAATGGATGAATAAGTAGGTGTATAACCAATATGATATACTCAACTAGCCTCGAACAATGATTCTAATTTGTCTTTCTAATTGAACACTTGAAGTCTACCTGCCTTATTAATAAGAAATATAGTATCTCCCTCATAAAGTCCCTCAGTCCCTCCCACATCATCCCTTCAGCTGATTGTTCAAGGACCCTTGGGTCTTATCTCCTGAAAAGTCAGTCCTTCACAGGTTCCTCTGTAGGCTTGTCTGGTCACTCACTTGGCCGTACTTGTCCCATCCTTGGGGGCCATAGCCACATTCCGTGGTGTTCGACAATGTTTCCTCAATACCACAGTCCAGATACCCCTATGCAACACTTCCTATTCTGCAAATTAAAGTTAACTTCTGGGGTGCCTGGGTGGTTCAGTCAGTTGAGCATTGGGCTCTTGATCTCAGCTCAGGTCTTTGTGTTTTTTTTTTTTTTTTTTTTTTTAATATTTTATTTATTTATTTGAGAGGGGGAGAGAGAGACTCTCAAGCAGGCAGACTCCCCAGCGGGCAGGGAGCCTGACGTGGGATTTGATCTCACAGCCCCGAGATCATGACCTGAGCCGAATCAAGAGTTGAACTGGGCCATCTAGGCTCCCTCAGCTCAGGTCTTGGTCTCAGGGTTGTGAGTTCAAGCCCCGTATTGGGCTCCACACTGGGAGAGGAGCCTACCTAAAAAACAAACAAACAAACAAAAAAAACAAAACAGTTAACTTCTGACCTCTGCTCATGGGAAGCTGCTGCAGCCCCAACCCCTTGGGCAGGAAGGACTACTGATTGGAGCAGAGAAGCCTCGAATTTGTGCAAGGGCAGGAAGCATCCCTCCAAGGCTGTGGCTGAGTCCCCCAGCTGCGCAACCTGGGGCTTCAGAGAGAGTATGGTCTGTGAGGCAGGCATCTCAGCTGAGAATGGATTCCCCAAAAACTCTGCCTTCTCTGAAGGAACCTTGTCATGGATGGAAATCAGTAACTCCATTCCCCTTTCTGGGGACTATCGATACTGGAAGAAGTACACGTGACCAGAGACGCGGTCACACCTCAGCCACGCTCTGTCCCACCACTGTGATAGGGTGGCTAAGGCTTTGGCTGACTCCAGGTTCCATGTGTCCTGTGGGAGGAGACAGAGGCCAGAAAGAGAATAAGGCAGAAGTTCAGAACTGGCCTTAGATAAAGGGGGTGGGCTAAGACTGTGCCCACACTCTCAGGGCTCATCTGCTCCCAGGAGACCAAAGGTCACCCAGCAGAAGAGCCCACTGTCTGTGGCAGGGGCAGGGGGAGGGGAGGCCTCTCCCAGTGGGGCAGCTGGGCATTAGTAGTCCAGGGAGGAGACCTTTGATGTCACTGTCTTGGGCGGCACCCACAGGTTCAGGAGCACGTCCACGGGAGGGAGCCGGAAGCCTGGGTACTGCGGTAGACGCGTGATGCCCCCAGGTTCAGCCCCTTGCATGCACTACAGCCGGCAGGCCCACAGGCCCCGAGCGAAACATCGAGGCTATGGAAGGACCCTTGGAGAAGAAGGGCTTTGGGCCCCAAGGCCAGGGATGAAGACCTGAGCAGACCGGCAGGACCCGTGCTCCCCTCAACAGCCACATGAGACCTACAGTCCAGAGACATTGACTCTGTGACTCACAGTTCTGAGCCTGATGATTTAACGCTGGGAATAAAGAGACCAAAGGAAGAAATAAGCCTACAAACGTCAGTGTGGAGAGGAGACCACGTGAGGACTGGAGACCTGAAATCTGACAGGACATTCCAGTGAAGGGAAGGAAAGTGGACGAGAATGTAAGTACCCAACCCAGTGTCCCCTGGCTCCGAACGGGTAGAAGCGAAGGCCTGTTTGCTGCCTGTGTGGCTTAGAGAAGGTGTCTGCTGATTTGGGGCTTGGATCAGGGCTAGGGCTCGAGGGCTAGCCTTGAATCGGAAAAAGAGAAATTGGAGAAAGACAGCTGGATTATGGAAGAGAAGAACAGGTGAAGACGCACACACACTTCTGTCTCAAACCCATTTCCCAAAGGCTGGATCTCCTACTGTCCTTTAGCTGGCTTGGGCCCTTGGGCCTTGCCTAGAAGTCCCTTCTCTGATTCCCCAAATCTCAGAGCTGACCTGGGCCTTGCCTAGAAGTCCCTTCTCTGATTCCCCAAATCTCAGAGCTGACCTGGGCCTTGCCTAGAAGTCCCTTCTCTGATTCCCCAAATCTCAGAACAGCCCTACAGCAGGGGCTCCTTGGTTCCCGAGGAGAGAGGCTCAGAAACCATGGATCTGCGGAGTCTGGAGTGACACACCTCCTCGGAGGGCCCCCCCGCTTATCCTCTGGTCCTCTGTAGGGTGTGACTTGTGGGGACACTTGTGTTTGTTTAGAGGATCCCTGTGAAACCTTAAGCCAAAAGACCCACTTTACAGCAGGCTAGTTTTATTTCATGATAGAAGAGGCATTAACAGTACTGAATCCAGATGTGTTTATCTTTCAACCAGTTGACAGGGAAGAGACACACTCAGGTAAGAGAAACCCCACCCTCAAAAGATGGCCCTAGATTGGAGAGTTGCCACATGAATTGCATTGGCTGGTGGTATTATGGTCTGAAACTTTGCTCAGGCGTGCCCACAGTACCTGAAGCGCCCCCTAGAGGAGAGAGGAGGGAGCATTCCTGTCAGTGCAGGCATGTGACTCCCCAGGACACAGGGCCCTGCTCAGCCCTTGGGGTCTGATGGCCTGCGCAGGATGGAGGGCCTTTGCAAGGGGCAATGCCAGGAAATACGGGGTTCAGTACGGACAGCCCCGAGGATACAGTCCTGCTCTGAAATGGCTGGGGGCCTTCCCCTCTGTCTGTGGTCAGCAACAATCCAAGGGCAGAGGATCCTGTGGCTGACAATACAGGATGTGAAGACCTGAAGAATGAGGATTATAGCAACAGAAGGAAAAAGAATCAGGCCTGAATGTGTCAAAGGCTAAGAGGAAGAGAAGGCTGTGTGGAGCTGAGTCCCAGTACATGCAGCCAACCGTCACCTGGAGAACAGTGATCCAGGCCTGATAAGGGAATATCGTCTTCAGTGGTAGGAACTGACAGAGCCAGGTGGAGAGGGAGGGAGGTGTTCTGGAAAAGAGCTGGGCCTGTTCGGAGCTGGGCCTGGGGCTGAGGTCCAGGGTCTCCCATGGGTGGACGGAAAAGTCAGAGGAATGTATCTGTTGGCGGGGGACGTGTCAGCCCTGCTGTGGTCAGAGTATGAAGTGGCTCATGAAAGATTTCATGGCTCATGAAAGGGCCGCCTGCAGACTGGACGCTGCTCGGAAGAATGAAGCTGGACCGTCTCTGGCCCGCATTCAGCTCAGGCACAGGCTGTACCGAGGCAGAGCCAGGCCCCAGGCCATGGGTGTCTGTGCCGGGCACTCAGCATTGCCGCATCCAGCGACCTGACAGGCAGCAGGAGGGTCTGGGATCTCTGTCCGGGGTCCTCCAGGAAATGCTGAGCTGAGCCTTGGTTGCCCCCCACAGCTTCCTGGCTCGACCCAGGCGGTTTGTGCACAGGGAGAAGTTGAGGGTGCAGGGCTGTGTCTTTGCTGCTAGCACAGAGATACACGGCGGAGTCCTCGGGCTCCACGGGGCTCACGTGAAGGTCCAGCTTGGAGGTGTTTGGGTGTTGAAGTGAGAACCGACTGGAGGCAGTCTCATTTTGAAGGTCGTTAACGTTATAAGCAAACATGAGCTTCGGCGGCTTCTGAGCGCTCTGCTTATACAAGTACATAGCATTATGTCCCAGATTTTGTTTGCACTCCAGGGTCACTGTCCTCCCCGTCCCTGTTACCAGATGTTTTGGTATCTGGGTAACTCCAGTGTCCATGGAGACTGCGGGAGCAAGAAACCAAACTTAGAGAGTTTTAGGATGCAGTTCCCTGAAAAAAGCTAGAAGCCTGAAGACAGACATGTCCCACCTGTTCCCAGGACTTACCTGCCCCCAGAAGACAGAGGACCACCCAGCAGAGGAGCCTGCAGCCCATGGTAGCGTCTGACCGGAAGGGACTCGGTGTCTCTCTGCTTAGATTCCTGGCCCCCCGCCCTGACAGAGGGTTTGCTGGTGAGGTCACTGCCCCTGTCAGTTCCGCAGCTCACATTCCCTCTTTCCTCCCCCACGCCCCGAGCTGGGTTTGGACTGGTGTGGCAGGACCGAATGTACAGGGGCAGGTGCAGAGTAATAGGTCTATCCCCCAGCTGCCTCAAGGAGGTTCCTCAGAGACTTGTTTTTTTGCTAGTAGCTTCTTCCCCCACCTGAATGAATAACTGAGTCTTTCCTTCCTCTTTCCACTTGAGAGCACCGCCTCTGATCAAACACACATTCCTTCCCTTTGGGCAGATGTCTCCCCACGCTGCCTCTCATGGAGCCAGGACAATCCCACTCAAGCTTCATCCTGATGTAACGCAGAGAGGCCACCTTGCTTGGCTTACAGAGCCTTTCCCCAGTTGTGCATCATTTTAAGACATAGGAATTTAATGCTAACTGGGTAGAAAGCACCCTTATTGGGCGCTGATGAGGTTATGAGAGAAATCTACTGCAACCGGTACCCCCAGAGAGCATCTCCCCTATCTGGGGTGCTGAGCCTGAACATGGAGCCCACACATACAGAAGAAGCACAGGAGAGTAACAAAAGGTCCTAATGGACGTGAACCACGGAGACTGTAGTAGACACAGTGCTATAGAGGCTGTGGACTGGATTTTAGTGTCTAGGTTGTCCATATACCATCTTCCAAGCTGACCCTGGAACAAACCCTGATGCCTGAGCATTCTCGTCCTTCTTAGGCCCCCCACTCCCCATTCCCCTCCCTTCTCCTCCCAGACCAGCCTAGGGAATTTCAGTGAAGTCACAGCTCCTCCTAGAGGTCAGAGGAGCACATTAACCTCCTCTGGGTCATCTGCCTCCCGTCCTCTGGAGGGAGTGGAGTGGAGCAGGGAGAGCAAGGGCTATGCTAGTTTGTTCAGCGAGCATTTGTGAGTAAGGCGATGTTCTCATCCTCGAAATGCTTCTAGACTCATAGGATGATAGGATATGTTTTCAGATAACATCCAGTTTGGAGAGTTTTAGTGTATGTTTTAGGAAGGTTAAAATATAATTGGTTTTTATTTGGTTAAATCATTTCATCTACTCACCTTCTCACTTCCTCATCCCCCAAACCTGGATCAAGTGGGAGTCTGAAATACTAATCTCCAGCCCTCTGTTTAACTCTAAAACAGCATGAGCCTTTCCGGATAAGCTTCCACCCAGAGGTTTACTGGATTGCTGGGCTAGAACATTCCAGTGCCAACCCCCACCCCCACTTTATCACAATACTCACACAATTAATATATAATTGGAAGTAAGTGTAATAAAAGAAACATAAAGGCCAACAAGAAAACTCAAGAAGGCCTGATTGGAGCTGGAGAGTGCAGGCGAGGTTCAGGATTCTCCCTGATCAGAGACTGGGAGAATGAGTGGGACTTCAGCAGGTGAGGGTGTGGGGAAGGCACAGAGGCATTTTCAGCATGGAATGTCCAGGCACACAGGCTTCAATGCCGTGCCCAGGAATCTAGTGTATCCTGACATCAATATGGAACTATCGAAAGGGTTTTGAGCAGGAAAATGACAGGGTCCATTCACATTTTAGCAAGACCACTCTGGTAAGCGGTATGGAGGATTGGCTGAAGGAGAGTAAATCTAAAAACAAGAAAGTACATACAGTGCTATTTCAGTAGACTGTGGTCCCGACGAAGGCACAAGTGATTCACTTGAAAGATAAGTCAAGAATCTTCAAAGACAAGTCAAGGATCTTTCAGATGGGTACAAATTTTAAGACTGGATATTTGAATATAGGTGGTGAGTAAGGTGGATGGAGAAGTTAAGGGTGACTTCCATGTTTCAAGTTTGATTAACCATGTAGATGAAGTTCCATTGCACTGATTTGGGAAAAATAGGAAGAAGAAACTATGATGTGCACCCCAATGTTTATAGCCAATGTCCACAATAGCCAAAATATGGAAAGAGCCCAGATGTCCATCAACAGATGAATGCATAAAGAAGATGTGGTATACACACACACACACAAAATGGAATATTACTTCCATCAAAAAGAATGAAATCTTACCATTTGCAATGACGAGGATGGAACTAGAGGGTATTATGCTAAGTGAAATAAGTCAGTCAGACAAAGACAAATACCATATGATTTCACACATATGTGGAATTTAAGAAACAGAACAGATGAACGTAGGGGAAGGGAAGGAAAAATAAAATAAGACAAAATCAGAGAGGGAGACAAACCATAACAGACTCTTAACTCTAGAAACAAACTGAAGGTTGCTGGAGGGGAAGTGGGTGGGGGATGGGGTAACTGGTTGATGGGCATTAAGGAGGGCACGTGATGAATGAGCACTGGGTGTTATATGCAACTGATGAATCACTAAACTCTACCTCTGAAACTAATAATACACTATATGTTAATTAATTGATTTTAAATAAAAAATAAAATAAAGCAGCTGATAGTATAATTCTCATTTAAACATATTCTATCTCTCACATCACTTAGTACCTAACTTTTAATTTGTAAGAGTTACAGTATGTATCAACTAACTAAATAAATAAATTGAATAGATAAAACCAAAAAAAATAAAATAAAATAGAATAAATAATAAAGCAATGATTTCCAAGAAAAAAATAAAAAAAAAGAAGTAGCTATGATGGACTCAGCTCTAGATAAGTTGGCCTGCACTGCAGCAGGATTAGTGGTTGGAACTCAGAGACACTCAGGAGAGAAGTTGGTATTAGAAAGATAGATTGTGAATCATAAGAAATTAGTTTATAAAATATCAAAGAGGTGGAATGTATACAGAGAGAATAAACCATATAAATCGCTTGTATTTTATTCTTCAACTGGTGCAGAGTTCCATTGTACAGTGCTCTTTGTGTCATTATTGGGGTAAAACCTTTTTAAATCAAGAAGCCCATGAGTGGCTCTTAGCCATATGGAATCTACTTCTGGAAATTCCATACTCCTTTTTGTACTCAGGAACAGTATTTACTATGCTTGAAAAATGGAGGCCCTTCCAGATGAGTATCTGGGTGTCTCCTATCACACTCCACCCATTGCCCAGAGACCTTGGACTAGAAATAAGATTGGTTGGTTAGGGCGGTGTAGACAGGATGATCCCCTCATTCTTCCCATCACAAGTGCATCTGGAGAAACACCATGAAAACCATCATCTTTTCCATGTTCCTAGAGGTGGCTGGTAAGTTGTGTGTGTTTTTTTTTCTCTTCAATATTGAAGCAAGTCAGTTCTAGAGACTAAATTTCCAGGCTCTGTGTCTCCTGTGTAGGTCAGAAATCCTGCAGCAAGTATGTGGGGCTCTCTACCTCACCCGGAACAACGTGGGGAATGGAAAAGAACAGCTGAGAGCAGTGGAAGGGACACGCATAGTCAGGCGCAGACTCAAATCCTCGCTCTGGTGATCACATGAGACCCTGCTGTGTAACCAGGGTAACTATCTAATTTATTGACCAAATTGGGACTTTTTTTTTAATTGGGACATTTTTAAGAGTGAAAAGTGGCAGTTAGTAACTATATCAGGGCAGTGTACATAAACCAGAACCGTCCCTAGCGAATCGAGATCTGAGGGCAGCCAGTGTTTAACAGAAATGCTCTGGTTATTGTTGCTGGCCCCGCCCCACTCAGCCTCCTCTCCTCCTCTTGACTTCAGACCTGGGTAGGAGCCCCAAGACATGTCAGCTTTGAACTCTCTTGGTTGTAGTAGGAAAGTTAGCATTGAAGAGACTACATGCATTTGAGGCCTTCCTGGGGCTTAGAAAGGTTTGTCCATGGGCTGGAAATAGGCAGACTCCAATGAGGGCTAGCCAAGTATTCTACCCAAGTCACACCCTTCCCTGTGCTTTTAGCTTCTTGAGGGAACCAAAGTGCTCCTCTCTGTTCACCTAGCACAAATCACCTAGGAATATTTGCTTTATATCAAAAATCTTATTTTTTATAAGACCACTGCCAGACCTCAGATCTAGAAACTTCCCTCCCTCCCTTCCTTCTTTCATGCAAACAGTTCTTAAAATTATTCCACTCCATGAATCCTTCTTGATATAATAGGAATATATGGGAGTTAAGAGAAAATTTTCTTGGTCTATCTCTTGTCCAATGACAGTTTTGTGATCCTTTTGTGTGTGTGTGTTTTCTTTATTCCAGTAACTTAATAGAAAATGAAAAGAGTAAATAATGTGAAATAGATTGAAATAGATTGAGAAGACAGTGGAGCTGCTGCAAGCCCAGACCAGCCTAGCACAAAGTCAGGGAAGTGGGGGCACCAGTGGGGGAAGGAGGATGGAGGCAAACTACGCGACACAGTGATGGGGTGACGGCTCAGAATGTGGTGGGCGTTAGTAAGGGCTGGACTGACACTTTGGCATGGACAGTGTACTAACAAAAGAGAAAGACAGTCCCAAATCATTGTAAACCAACTGGTAAGGGGGAGATATTAGGACACAAATGGGGATGTGAGCCTTCTGAAGGGCTTGGGGCTGGAATGTACTGTGTGGTTGGCGAGGAGGTGGGAATGAACGGGAAGGGCCACAGGGGACCATACCACGCAATGAAGGGACTGAAGGAAGACCCATAACTTGGCCGGTATACACACCTGTCTGCTTCTGTGACAACTTAATTTTTCTTTTATAAGGTTTGCTTCTCCACCTACTCTGGTGGGGTAGAAATAGGATCTGGCTGCAAAGGGGAAGATGGAGCATTGTGAAGCAAATTCTGACAGCGACATAATTTAGTTGTGTTAACACTTTAACAAAACTCTTCTATGTGAATTAAAGATCGTGTTAACTTCTCCTATTTCCCCATGGTTTTCTGTGGGTGTTCATTTCATACATGAGGATATTAATGTGCAAAGACCCCCCAAATAGAAGCTAGTGACAGAATGAAAGCCAGAACTCTGGTTGCCAGACGAAACATTCTTTCCCAGAATTTTATTGTGTCTCATACTTTGGTACAAGTTTCTGTCTCTATGATTCTCTTCTTTGTTCTGCCTTGTTCTCTGTCACTGATATCCCAGCCCTAAATCCCCAATCTCCCACTTCTTACTTTCTCCCTAAATCTTTACTTGAAGGAAAGGCCACAGTGAGCTAGTTCTCTTAAGATTACTAGTTTTATTTCAAGCCCCACCTGATCATTGAAACTGAACCACCATTCAATTTTAAGTCTGGATATGTGGCATTTAAATGGTTCCTTCCTTATGTTCTAGAGCAGGGTCAACAAACTGCGACCTGGGGACAAATCGGACCTGCAGCTTGTTTTAGCAAATGAAGGTTTCCTGGAACTTAGCTGCCCCCACCTAGCATGCCCTGTTTTCATGCTGCAAAAGCAGGGCAGTTGTGACAGAGACTGCATTGCCTGCAGAGCCTAAAACATTTACTCTTGGACTCTTTACAGAAAAAACTTGCTGAGCCCTGCATACAATTTTCTGGAGAGAATTTCATGGAGCTAGAATAGAAATGTCCTCAAGCCAATGCCATCCTTGAGCAGTGTTCTCAAGGAAACCTGTCTGGTTCCAGGGTTCACTTTACCGAGAAATCACATTCTATTTGCCAACACTGATTTTCTGCCTAATGGCAATGATTAGAAATCCAGCTTAGTATAGACTGCCAGGTTAGCCTCAAGGTTATTACACAAGCACATGCTTTGCAACTTGTTCCTTTTTATAGTCTTGCTGCCCTGATGGCTTATTTCAGTTTTTTAGTAATTTAGTATATCTCTTTCTAGGGAGAGGAATTCTTCTTTAAAAATTTCCCTTCCTGTTGGAGTGGTAAAGAGCCAGTAAGGGCCCCAGTCATTCACGTTGTATTAACCAGGAAAGTGGCTGAAGGAGCTAAGGAAAAGGAAACACAGACTCCCTTAAAGAAAAGATCATAAAATTGCCTTCAGAGGCCAGTGACACTTGCTTCTGCCAATATAAATGTCAACATATTTGCTGGAGCCCAGCCAGCCCCCAGTTCAGGCACAAGTTTAAATAGTCCACCAAGGCCACTACGTCATGTGCATGGGAAAAAGAGGTAACAAATACAGATTCATTAAATACAGACACGTGCCTCTGGGCCACCACGTGTTTGAAGTTAGGAAAAGAAGTATAGGTACCAACCCCTTCTGCTGGGCAAAAGGAATGTGGGCATTCCCACACATAGCATATGGATGTGACTGAGGAAGCAGACACCCCCCACACACACACACACCATGTGGCATGTCCAGTGTTAATTGTAAATAAGAATTCCTCGATGTTATTGAGGATAGAAGTTTTGCATGCATAAAGTGTGTCTCTTGAATTTGGGAAATTTCAACCCAATTCTCCAGGGCCCAACTTCGCAGAATGATTCACAGTATCTCAGAAGCAAAAGGTATCTTGTAGGTCTGCACAATGGTGCAAGGATTATTTTCCTCAGGTTTGTTCACCCACGTAAATGACGGACATGATGTTTATGTACAGAGACACCTCACGCTGATCGGTAATCTCCTGGCCTTTGGCATGGAGCGTTCTCCTAGTCTTTTCCACTTGCTGTACTTTTCTTTTTTCCTTAGTCTCCAGATCTACCCAGCTCCATAGCACTTCCATACCCAGCAGCCAGCGCAGTCACCACCATCAGCGACCCTTGGGGTTTCCCACTCTCATTTTGTCCAGCCCTCGGCCTAATACTAGGCAATGTGCATCTCTAGCTGTCTTCATCATGTGCTTGCTTTGGCAGCACATATACTAAAACGACCAGTCTTCAACCAGCACCCAAACGGCCATTGTTATTTAAAGAGCTATATTATTAAATAGCATAGGTTCATTTTAATTTACATTAGATAAAAATTCCCCAACCCGTGAAATATCAACATCTTTGCTTAAGAGGCTCAGGAAAAAAGTTTATTTAAAAATCAAAATGTCGGGACACCTGGGTGGCTCAGTCGGTTAAGCGTCTGCCTTCGGCTCAGGTCATGATCCCAGGGTCCTGGGATTGAGTCCTGCATCGGGCTTCCTACTCCGCGGGGAGCCTGCTTCTCCCTCTGTCTCTCTCTCTCTCTCTCTCTCATGAATAAATAAATAAAATCTTTAAAAAAAAATCAAAATGTCAGTTACATTACAGGCATTGTGTTCAGTGATTTCCATGCAACATGTAGGGGCGTTATTTGGGAATAACTGAAGTCCAGAAACTACCTGGTGTTTTCCCCACATCCCTGCTACTGCTTTAGTTGACTGAAAATCACCACACTGCTCCCAGAGGGGTACATGTTCCTTTGTGTCAAGTGTTTATTTGGGAATTTGTAGTTGATCCTAGATAATTCCCCTTATTTAGCGACCCTCATGCTTCCCCTTCCAGGAAGAAGGGGTCCAAATGATGAAGCCCAGAATGCACAAGAGAGAACTCACTGAAATATAGCAGCACGTGAGCCAATTATTGTGGAAACTCTGCTCTAAAATGTTGTGTTTTTCATATGGACTAAGATCTCTGATGAGGTTCAGAGGAAGTTCTAGGGTTGATACAGAATTATACATCTTCTAACACTTCAACATGAGGTGTCAGAATGGAAGATAATTGGGCAAGATGAGAAGGCTCTCCCTTCTTCATTCTGGGCCTGGCCCTTTCCATAGTTTCCCTGATTTTTAGGGAAGAGTGAAGGGCAACCCCCTGCCTTATGTGTCATTCATTCAGTAGTTAATGAGTGCCTACACTGTCCTAACGTTCAAGGCACTTTCCCATGGCTATGACCTTAGAAGCTACTTTGCCCATCTTTTTTCCTTAGATCGGTTGTTCCCAACTGGGAATGATTTTGACCCCAAGGGAACATTTAGCA
>NW_023270451.1:78539956-78600444 GCF_011800145.1 Mirounga leonina | reverse complement strand
TCACAACCAGTACTTATTAAGCTTTTTCAATGTGTCACACCATTCTTATATGCTTTTAAGTAATATTCAATCCTCACAACTATCCTATGAAATAGGTACTAATATTCCTCCCTACATGAAGCTTAAGACGTCAACTGTTTTTTTCAGGATAGATAGCTAGTTAAGTCTTGCAGTCAGAAATCAAATCCTAGAAGCTGGACTCCAGAGTCCAAGCTCTTCACCACTATGTAGGACTTTGCAACAATTTTCAGACATAGGGGAAGAAAGGCATCCCCAGGACCCTGGAAATTATGAAGATACTAAAGTCACAGGTATTTCATTTAATAAGCATTTTACATAGCATTTCCTATTTGGCATTAGAACTCACTGTCATAAGAACTTTATAATTAGAAAATCTGAACAGATCAGTGAGGAGTACAGATTGACTCAGTAATCAAAACCCCCCAACACAGAAGACCCCAGGGCCAGACAACCTCACTGGAAATTTCTACCAAACATCTAAAGAAGAATTAACACCCATCCCTCTCAGACTCTTCCAAAAAACTGAAGAGGAGGGAATACTTCCGAACTCCTTGTATGAAGCCAATGTGAGCCTGATACCAAAGCCAGAAAAGGAAGGACACTACATGAAAATTTAGACCAATATCCCTGATGGAACCCACTATTTGTTTCATATCTCTGCAGTGGGTGGGCAGTCAAGAAGTTGTCATGTAAGGCTAACTTATAAACAGGAGTGTAGCACACTGAAGAGTAATAAAAGTCAAAGAAAAAACTGAACAAGTAAGAAGACTGATTTTATTCAGACTATTGCAGGAAGAGCACCCCAGATCCAAAGATCAGAGTGTCTCAGCAGGATGGTTTTGCCTTAAGACTTCTATAGGGAGAAAGAAACAGGTTACAGGTGGGGAGATGTGTCGTTGAGAAAACCAATTGTTTTGAAGTCAGGGGACTTCTCAATCAGCTGAACAAAAAGGGTTTTCTCTGTGTCTAGCCAGTTTCAGGGGAAAAAAAGAATTCTAAGCTTAGCTAATCATTCATGAGACAAAGAATGGGGAGTTGGGAGGCTGTGTTCTGGCTACCTCAGCAAGGTGCAAGTAAAAGGGGAAAGGTCTGTGTTTGTTCTTGTCACAGGTAAACAAGGAAGTCATCCCCAGTTATATGGGAGCCACGAGAAAGAGTGGACAAAGTCTCTAGCAACTCCTGTATGAAAGTGTAGTTCTTTGTGGTAAGCCATTTCCTTGAACACAAAATTCCAAGGATTTTTAACAGTCACTGTTTTCTGGAAGCACAAGGCTCAGATAAAGTTCAACAAGGCAGAGGAAATCCAGAGATTCAGTCTGAGTCCTGCCTTTTCCAATAACTTCCATGAGGACCACAGCTTCCTCATCATGAAAATGGGGGGGCAGGGGATGATTTATTAAATGTATTTCATATCTCAATGTTTGGTGAGTCTCTGAGAATGCAGAGGGACCCTTTAGAAGAAGGGAGATGGCAAATGAGGGTGTGGGGGGAAACACAGTCACAAAGGGAGGAGGGGACAACAAAGAAAGGCCATGTCACAGAGAGGGAGGAAAAATGTCAGCAGATACATCAGGACTCCTGAGACATTTGGGATCAGAGAAGAGACATCAGGTGCTTGAACTGGTCTGCTCCTTCCTTTTCCACCCCACGTCAGAGACAGCACTCAGCTGGGCCTTCTATAATTGGGTTTTGAGCAGCCCTAGTCTCAAGACTGCTATAAGATCCTTGCTTCTCCCTGTAAGCCCCAGTTAAAGCTTCTGTCCAGCTGTCCTGGCCAAGGGCACTTGGACTAAAGACTGGGACTGTTTACAGCTTGATCCAACTAGTGTGCTCCTGGCAAGATTGCTGGCTGCCATGAAGCCCTGTCTCATCTTAACTCTCCTAAGCATAGCTGGTGAGCAGCTGGCCTTGGCCTCCTGGAGAGGGATAGGGTGGTGCAGGGGAGGGTGGGGTGGTCAGAAGGGGAAGCAGGCAGCCACAACTGAAGAGACAGGAAGGGGTAGGCATTTCCTTCAATTCACTGTTGAAGGAAACAAAGGGAACCACTCCCTCTGCTGACTTATCCCATCAGGGTACACTCACAGTCCCTCTGAGGCCTGAGGGCATGGTGGGATAAGTCACTGTAGTGCTCTACAGAGACTTGAGTGTGTGATTCTTTAGACTGCCACTTTTCCTGCCCAGCCATGTTGCCCTCTGTCTGGGCAGGTGGACCCAGAGGAGTAGGTAGGGAAGGCAGGTAGGCTGTTTGCACTAGAAGCCTCCGGCCCTGCCCCAAGCCTTTCTATCCCTCTCACTGCCAAAGTCAGGTGGTATGTAATTATGACTTCCATGCTTAGTTGGCAAAATTAATTAAAAATAATGTTTTGGGAAAAAAATAATGGTTTGAAAGGAATAATTCCCTATCCACCCCCCGCCCCATTTTTGTAATATACCACACTGCCAATCACGGTTTCTGATCAGCTCATGACTTAGTTACACAGAATTTTAATATATTTCCATCTCAAGCAAAGACATGTGTCAATGTCCCTAACGTATATACCATCGGTGACATGTTCCCTCGGATTTTTAAAAAGACGTTTAAAATAATTTGAAGTCCCTGGTATTATCTTTAAAAAACTTAGGTCAGAAAAAACTACCCTAGCCAACTATTGCCTCTCATCCTGTTTGACTCTCTTTCCACCTGTGACCCCATCAATTCTTTAGGAGTTGTTCTGGCCAGAGATTCTAAAGATGATGACCTGAACTTACCAGAAGATTTTACTATTCCTTACATGGTCTATCTGCAGTCCAGTTCAGAACCCTGTGTGGGATCTCTCATTCACCCTCAATGGGTACTGACGGCTGCCCACTGCCCCTTACCGTAAGTATCCCTTTGTTCCTGGGAGCTGGGAGGGATCTGTTTAAACAAAAGCAGGTCTGGTGGGGCATCCCAGCAAGTCTTAATTACATCCTAAGGGAACTAGAAGACCAGGGAAGAGAGAGGATCTCCTTCCCAATAGGGAAAATAATACCAATTTGGGCGGTTTAAGAGGAAATCGATAGGAAGGTGTCAGGAGACTTTCATGGAGAAGAAATAATATTCATTCATTCAACATATTATTGAGCATTTACTATGTGCTAGGAACTGTTTAATGCACTGAGAAAAGAGCAAGGGAACAAGATGGAAATAAATTTTCTCTCCTGAACCTTACATTCTGGTAGAGGACATAAGCCAAAACAAATAAACACCCAAAAATAAAACACCAAAAGAGTGGCAAGCTGTAACATACGGGAATGAAACCAGAGATCTGCTTTAGTTAGGGTGGTCATGTCGGCCGCTCTCAAGAGATGAGACCAACAGGAAGAGGAGGAGGCAGCTGAAAGCATAAAGCCTGGGGAACATTCCAGGCAGAGGGGACAGGGTACATAGAGTCCCTGAAGTAGTGAAGGTATTAGGCCAAGTCGAAGACCAGTGTGGACTGTAGCGAATAGGGGAATGCCCACAGGGTGAGGGGAAGAGTCAGGCAGAAGCCATAGGATGCAGGGATCAGGAGAAGGACAAGGGAACACTGCACAAAATCCTGTTCTCCCTCAGAAATCTGCATCCCTGCTGTGATTGCATGAGAATGTGCTGTGTGACTGGGACCTAGTCACAGTTTTAGGAGTCTACAAGGCTCATTTCAAACTCAGAGCTCTCAGCCACTTGGTCATTAAAGACAATTTATTCAAGCACAGATGGACCCCCAGCTCTGCACATGATAAGACATACAAAGGAAAGATAGTTCGTCCCCTCCAAGAATGGGAGTTGGAAAACTTGATGTTCTTTTCTCAGCCAGATCTAGTGCATGAACTGTTTTTGGTAGGAAATGGTGCTTGTATCTGTGGCATGACTGGACTCCTGGTGATGGAGTGGGTGTGTTTGAATGTGTCCAGGAAATATAATAGAAAATCATAATGGGAGTCCTGATAGGCTAAGAGCCTTGGGGATCAATGACAAAGAAGGCACCACACTGTAAATATAGTGACATGGGCTCAAAAGGAGCTAGGAGGGACCTAAGAATATCCAGAAACGAAAGGTATGATACACTTGCTCAAGTGTTGCTTGAGACAACGTGGTGTAGGCACATCTCTATTATCTGCCTGTTTAGATTTTCCAATTCTTAGTAACAATAATAAAACTAGACTGTACCAGTGTACTCTAGGTGGCAGATACATGTCAGATTTTATATATATACCAACCCTAGACCCTAATACAACAAGCCCATAAACTACTAGTACAATCTGTCCAACCAAAGCAGGTCACTTCAGTTCTCAGGTATGAGAGAGAAAATGAAGATGATTGGGGAGGTCACTTCTGACCTTTGTTGCCATTCTGACATCCTGTGACCTGCTCTTTCCCACCTCCCTGCTCTCTTTCTTCCAAAGTGTCAAAATCCGACTGGGAGTCTATCAACCCAGCGTCAGAAATAAGAAAGAGCAGATACGGAATTACTCACAGATTATCCCCGCCCCTGAGTTCAAGGCACAGTCACTGGAGAATGACCTGATGCTGATAAAACTCTCCAAGGCTGCTGTACTCAACTCCCATGTGGGGACCATAGCCATATCTATGGAGCCCTTAGCACTTAATGATTCCTGCTTTATCCCAACCTGGACTTGGAATGAATACAAAAACCGTAAGTGTTTGACTCTGTGTTCTTCATCCTGAGGAGGTTTTGGATCTGGGGAAAAAATATGGAGGGATATACTTGAAGGGAATGGCTGCCATGAGGTAATGTTCTTGAACCTACAGTGATTATTGCCAGGACCTTATCCTACCAAGATTGGAAGCCAAGGGATACCATTCAGAGACTGATACAGAGCAGCCAATCCGACACCAATGAATGGACCAGGCAGCACCTCTCCTATCTCTAGAATATTCAAGACCAGAGTCCAGGGAACTGAATTCAGATAATGGTGGAGGAACTAAGAGTCCTCACTCTAAAAACAGTATCAAGGCATCCTGTGGGAGGCTGGCTACTATCTCATTGACAGCTGCTAAAAGTCCACCAAGTAATTCACCCAACAGCAACGGGAAAAACAAAAACAGAACATATGGTGAGGTGACAGAGGATACTTCCCATCCCCTGCCACAGACAACCCAACCTATGTTGATGGTGATTCACTCAAGTGGACCCTGAGAGATGAGTGTAGCTGAGGGAGCTCTTTCCACCCGAGAGTGCAACTCTTACACCTACTGCTTCACCTGAGTTTCCCCTCAGAGGTGGACACCAGGGCATGCACAGGGGGGTTGATTATGACATACTGTTGGTGTCTCTCTGGCCTGAATGACCTCTGAGAAAAATTGCCACAGACCCTGTTGCAGGCACGCATGCCTCCAGCCTCTGAGCTCTATTTGCATGGGCAGAGAATGTCTGGTCTACTTACTCTGAGCATGTTTTACCAAAGGCACTTCATGAAGAAAGTTGCTTTCTTACTCATTTGTTGGTCGTTGGTGGGTCTTTACTTCATGTGGCTGCTAATAAACCATCATACTCTCTTTAGGGATTGTCAAAGGATGATGGGGCAACCACTCAATATCTGAAATGAAATGATAAAGCTAAATTTATTAATGATTATAATAAGGAAGAAAAAACCTGAGCAGATACCAGTCTTACTGAGCAGAGCAGAGTACTGGGCCTAGATTGGGGTTGGGGGAAGCTTTTGGTACAGAGATTGGAAGACTTTCAGAGGCTTAAGGGGGTTGACATCTATAGGGACATGGTTGTTGTTTATTGCTTGGCACATTGAGGCATGTTTATTGCAGGGGGTCTGATTGGCTGACTTTAAAAAGTGACATTGATTGTCTTGATGAAGCTGTGTTCACTGAGGCAATTGTCATGACATTAATCAGGTTTAAACCCTGTACTGATGGCCACAGAACAATCCATCTGTCCCATAAAAACAATACAAAGTGGAAACTTTTATATTCTCAGGACTTGGCAACTTCATTTTTAATTCAGAAGCAACATTTCTGGGAATCTAAGTGAATATATTTTCTGAACAAATCAAAGTTTATGATTTTTACCCTTGACTTTCAAGTCTTATTCAAAGTAATTGCAAAAGTAATTTATTACATACTGTTTGAAAACAAAATAAAATCATACAAAGGTTTTGTCACATGGGTTCTGCATGTCAGAATCATAGTGACAAACTAATTCTGTAAGCTCTTTGGTGCAAGGGTTTGGATATTTATTAGGAATTCATTATTTCAAGTGCTTAGTTACTTTCACCTCCTTATTCTACACATTTCAACTCCCATAAAAACTTAAAACTGAACATAATTCCCCTCTATCTTTTCTGACTTGACACTTTCTGTTTTAGGACATTAGGTTGGATACACTATCAGAAAAATCCTGCTCTGTAAGTAACACTTAGGGTTAGTTTGAACAATCTCTAATCAGTTTTTTGTTTCCTTTCTCCTTGTCACTCCCCACCAGAGATTAGAATTATATCATACATACCTTGGTTAGAATCCTTGCATTCTGAGGTTAACAGTAGAGTAACAGGGGCGCCTGGGTGGCTCAGTCGTTAAGCGTCTGCCTTCGGCTCAGGTCATGATCCAGGGTCCTGGGATCGAGCCCCGCATCGGGCTCCCTGCTCGGCAGAGAGCCTGCTTCTTCCTCTCCCACTTCCCCTGCTTGTGTTCCTTCTCTCGCTGTGTCTCTCTCTGTCAAATAAATAAAATCTTTAAAAAAAAAAACAAAAAAAAAAACAGAGTAACAATTGCAACAAGGGAGACGAGCACTCTGACTTCTTTGGGGGAGATATATATGTATACTTATGCATACACATACACACACTTATAAATAATCCATTTATAAACAGTCTATTTCGTTAAAAAAGCAGCTTTGGACACACTAAAAATAGTTTTCTCCCTTTATGATTAAGTGTAAAGAAGTTGGGCGCCTGGGTGGCTCAGTCCTTAAGCATCTGCCTTTGGCTCAGGTCATGATCCTGGAGTCCCAGGTTCAACTCCCACATTGGGCTCCCTGCTCAGCAAGGAGCCTGCTTCTCCATCTGACCCTCACCCCATTTGTGCTCTCTTTCTCTCTCTTTCAAATAAATAAATAAAATCTTTAAAAAAAAAAGTTTAAATGTAAAGAAGTTGAAGTAGGTGCCAAATATAAAGGCTTCTTAGGGACAATAGCTTTGTGTCTGTCTGTTTTCATGGCCATTTATAATCTTCTGGCAGGTTTTCAAAGGTTTCCAAATTAGTCAGAGGAGAGGGAGAATGACAGATCTGATGTCTGATGTAAGAACGTCATGTTCTGAATCTGCTGCTCCAATGTAGATACTGAATGAGAATCCCAAATAGGATGGAATGTGTTTACAAAGTAGGGAGCCATCACAGGAGTATGTGTGACAAGCAGATTAACTGTGGACTTCGTTTGTCTTTTTTCCCCCACAGTTAGTGACCCTGACATCCTGACTTGGATAAACCAACCTTCTCATCCCTTCGATGACTGCAGGAATATGGCAGGACAGAGAATGGCAGTGCACATCATGTGTGTGGGACAACCTCTAAACATCATATCTAAAACCAAGGTATCTTTCCTTTCTTCAGATAGATAGAAGGGGTCCATGAAGAGGAGAGGTGATTGTGGAAAAATCAAATGGTGCTCATCCAAAAGGCCTGGAGTCCCTCTCTTCTCCCTCCAGGTCTTTGGGTTGGTCATTAATTCCCGTTCCTTCATTTTACAGTTCTGGGTAGAACTATTTGTCCTTTCTCTTCCTGTTTGCATTCAGGTTGGGCTCAAGCTTGAACCAAGAGAGGTGAGATCTAGGTGGATGTGAAGACAGGGTTGTTACCTTTCAAGAAAAATGAGTCTAGTCCTTTAGATGCCTCTGAGACTATAGTATGCCACGTCTTGGGATTTATTCTTTTTCCATGAGGACAAAGCAACGTTGACCTCCTGTTCCCTCTCTCTGGCAGGAAGTCTCAGCTGCTCCAGCCATCTGCAATGGGAGGCTGCATGGAATCTTGTCCTGGGACAAAGGAAGTGTCACCCTGGGAAGTGAAGGGTTCTTCACAGAAGTTCATCACTATGCAAGATGGATCATGAAAACTATTAATACCCACTGAGACGCTCCATTCCTCTGTCCCCCAGGGCAACATCTTCGTGATTTCTATACTGAATTCACAACTCTCTTGATCTTTCTTTTCTTGGACAGAATCCAAATAGAAAATATTCAGTAAAAAAAATGACATGAAGAACTCATGCTGTGACCCCTGATCTCTCTATACATTAACTGCAAGCATGATGAGAAACATAGCAACATACCCGCCATGTGTTCATTCCTTTCAAAAAGTATTGAGCTATCAGCTGCTTAGCAGACACTGTATATGCTAGGGATACATGAGAGAATATGACCTATGCTTGGCTATCAAGCAGCCAATTATAACACCTTAGAACTATTGTTAAGATGGAGATGAGAAATAAGTTTCAGGAGAGCAGAGAAAAAAACATTCCAGGTGTCAGAGCCAGGGGACGTTTCACCAAATAGGCAGACAAATTAGAGGAGAATATTGTAAATCTGAGGGAACAGTTAAGTAAAAGTCAGAAAAGATAAAAATGTGGCATGTTCTGGAAAATATATCTAAATAAATAATACTGGTGGGTAGAAAGTAAATTGTCTGTAGAGGAGGAGACCAGATGTGATAAAAGATTATTATTTATCAGTGAGCAAGTGTTAGATTGTGAAGGGCCTGACCTGTTCGGTGCAGGAATTTAGATTTTTATCCTGTTGGAATCAGAGGGGGTGTCATTAAAACCTCCATGGTAGAACCTCATCAAATTTCTGAATTGGGAGATACTAAAGAAGTAGAACCTGTAGAGTTTACATGTACTGACATGTACTTTCTACTACTCACAGTAGAAAGAGAAGTGTCTGGAATATTGCCCAAGTTTCTGACTTGGGCATCTGTGTAGATGGTGGTTCACAAACATAATACGCAGAGAACCAATGTTTTCATGTGTAAAGGGTCAGAGCACAGTCATGAGTAGGAGAGACGGGCATGTTATATTTGAGATCCTTGAAGGACATGGAGGTGGTCATGTCTAGCAGACAGCTGGAGACAAAGATCTGGATCTTAGATAATGTCTGGGCAATGACAACAGGGGAGTTGTATATGTATGCGTGGTAGCCGCAGACTTCAGCAGAACTCTGTGCTGGTGGGAAGAGCTCTGAGTGATGCTCAGTCCTCTAGCACTGGCACAGAGTGGAGATATGTAGAGCATCCTAGACCCATTGACCAAGACCCCTAAAATATGGAATTGAGAGGATTCCAAGTCACCCAAAAGTATGGGTCCAGAGTGAGAGGCCATGGAGTCACAAAAAAGGGAGAGGCAGCTTGATATGAGGTCATCTATTAAAAAGGGAAAGGGGATCAGAGAGGGTCAGTGAGATGAGAGAGAATAATGACACAGAAGGAAAAGACTCTACAAAGAATGAAGAAATTTGGCCTTCCATCCCACGAGAGAGGTGGTGAATCCATGCATCTGTAGAGATTGTAGGGGAGGAAAGGAGGGTTGGTTCTAGGGCATTGATATACTCTGCTTTTCCTCCTCCACCAAAGCAAAAAAAAAAAAAAAAAAAAAAAGCTGGGTTATGACTAAGCCCATAGTTTATCCTTACACAATAATAATCAAATTTTCAACTTTGGATACTAAGGCCATTTAATTCAAGATGCTTCCTTTTCTTGTAATTCTTGGCCATCCAAAGCACAAGCCCCTCTGTTTGCCTGTCTTCTCCAGTAGCCTTGCTCCTAGTTTCTCCCTGCTTCCCATCTCTAATTCACTGTCCAATGCCCCTTGCCACCTATTCTGAATCACATATTATCCCAGAGTTTTTAATAAAATGCTCATCTGATCATTTCTAAATTATTTCTTCAACACACATTGGTAATCCTGCATTTCCCAAGTCACTCTCTGTACAATTTTCCATAATGGACACCTGAAGCATTCTCCTCTCTCCTCCGGCCTTCAGTGCTTCATCTGCAGTGAATGATGTCCAACTGGGAGGTTGAAACCATCAGCGATCGTTTCAACCTCCCACCTCCCACTCTGCAAACATACTTAGTGCTTTTCTTCCTCATTCTTTTCGATCCTTCCTGGAAGTGAGACCCTATAGTCTGCAGCTTCTACCTCCACCTGTGATGTGGATCACTTCTCTTCTGACTTCCTCATGGACTGTTCTATTCAGCATCTCTACTTCTTTATATTTTTCCACTTCCCCTATCTATTGACTTCTTCCTATCACCATTTAAACAAGATAAATCCTGTTCCATCAAGTGTGCTCCCTTGATCTGCTCTCTGGTTGCCTCCTGGGTCTTCTTTGTAGGCAGTGCCTATTTGACAGTTCCTAAACAGTCCACTCTGTAGGATTCTTCTTGGTCTGTCTTCACTCTCTTTCATACATGCTCTTCTCTTTTGAGTCCTCATTCATCTTTCCAGAGACTTTTCCCCCATCTCTTATTTTGGTTAACTTCTACTCATCCTTTAAGCCTCGAACATCACTTCCTCATGGAGGTCTTCTTCTGACCCTTATGTTAGGGTCCCTGCTATATGTGTTTCTACCTCCCTTTCCCTCCCCCACTGTGACATTCATGATGGCAAGTCTTACACCCATCTCCCCTGTTAGTCTTTATCATCTCATCTCCCTTACCACTAAATCATCAATATCTAATAAAGTGCCAGCACACAGTATACATTTGTATTGGTTTTCTATTGCTGCATAAAAACATTGCCAAAAATTGAACAGCTTAAAATAACATGTATTAATTACCTCACAGTTTCTGCAAACCAGGAGTCCAAGCATGGCTTAGCTAGGTCCTCTGTTCAGGGTCTAGCAAGGCTTTGAGGTAAGAATTTGCTTCTAAGCTTGTTCAGGTTGCTGGCAGAATTCTTTTCCTTCTGGTTGTATGACAACAGATGCTCGCTTTTTGCGGCCTGTCCCCTGAAAGCTGCCCTCGGGTCCTTGAGGCTCTCCTTAGTGCAGAGAGGTCATCCATACATGGTTCTTTGCCACTTAGGCCTCCTCAGTGTGGCTGCTTACATCCTCACGCCAGTGGGAAGAGTCACTCTTGTGCATGCTAGCAAGGTGGATGTGTGGATGTGTGTGTATACACAATGTTAATATTATGTATCAATGTAATTATCAGAATGAAATCCCATAATTTTACCATATTCTATTAGCTCAAGGAAGTCACAGGTCCCACACCCAAGGAAAGGAAATTGGGGATTATGCAGGGCATGAACATCGGGCTTAGGGTCTGTCCAAAATATTCAGTAGAATTTCACAAAATAATAAATGTATTGGATCCTTATCTCCCACACAATAAAGACTTATGCAAGTCTTATATATGCAAGGCTTATGTAATAAAGCTTTTCATTATATAATTACTGTTTCTCTCTCCACCTGGTTCTTAACGCTTCCACTGTAACACATCATTGCTATTCCACAAACACACCATGTTGTTTCATATATTCATGCATTTACAGAAGCCTTGCCCTCTTTTCGAATTATTTTTTTTCTCTTCTTTTTATGCCAGACAAGCCCTTCCCCTTCCCTAAGACCCAGGTAAAATATAACTTTTTAGATACTCCTTCCTTACACACGATATAGACTGAAGAAGTATCTTTAACCTTGTGCTCAAGGCACATAACTCAATTTTTAAAAAGATTTTTTCCCACATTAGGAAACAAAACAGATGAGCATAGGGAAAACAGGAGAGAGAGAGAGGGAGAGTCAAACCAAGGAGGGTACTTGGTGTGATGAGCATCAGGTGATGTGTGGAAGTGTTGAGTCACTGTATTTTACACCTGAAACTAATATTACACTGTATGTTAACTAACTAAAAACTTAAAAATTTCTCCCACATATTACTATGAAAAATTTTAAACATGCAATGAGGCTGAAAGAATTTTACACTGTATACCTATATCCCCATTATCTGGATTCTACCACTGAGTAGCCTGTTTTTTAAATTAATATCTTGCATTGATGTGATATATTTGTTGTAGCTGATGAACCAATATTGACACATTATTAGTAACTAAAGTCCATTGCTTATGTTAGGGTTTGCTCTTTATATTATATAGTATTATGGGTTTAGACAAAGACATAATGTCATGTATCCACAATTAGAGTACCCTACAGAATCATTTCACTTCCCTAAAAATGTCCTGTACTCTACCTGTTCACCACTCTCCCCTTCTCCCCAAATTCTGACAACCACTCATCTTTTTACTGTCTCTATAGGCTGCTTTTTTCAAAATGTCATAAATTGGAACCATTCAATATATAATATTTTTAGACTGCCTTCTATCACTTAGTAATATGCATTTAAGGATTCTCTATGTCTTTCATCTTTTTTTTCTTTCTTAATAGCTCATTTTTTAAAATCACTGAATAATACATATTCCAATGTGGATGCACCACCACACTTTGTTTACCCATTTACCCATCTTGGTTGCTTCCAAGGTTTGGCAATTATGACTAAAGCTGTTGTAGTTATTCATGTGTAAGATTTTGTGGACATAAGTTTTGGACTCATTCAGTTAATATCCAGGGGAGCAATTGCTGGCTCATACAGTAAGATTATGTTTAGCTTTTAAGAAACCACCAAGCTGTCTCCCAAAGCGGCTGTACATTTTGTATTCCTACCAGCAAATGAACATTCTTGTTTTACATCCTCACCAACATTTGGGGTTCTGGGCCTTAAACTTTAGCCATTCTACTAGGTGTGTAGTGTATCTCATTGTTGCCTTAATCTGTAATTCCCTAATGGATGCTGAGAATCTTTTCATATGCTATTTGCCATCTATACTTCCTCTTTGTTGTTATGGAATGAACTGTGTCCTTCCAAAATTCCTACTTTGAAGCCCTGAACCCCAAAGTGACTGTATTTGAAGATAGGTCCTATAAGGAAATAATTTGGGGGAAATGAGGTCATAAGGGTGGGGCACTGTTATGACAGGATTAGTGTCCTTATAAAAAGAGACACCCGAGAGCTGTACACATAAATACAGAGGACGTGCCAAATGAGGACACAGTGGCCTACAAAGCCAGGAAGAGAGCTCTCACCAGAAACTGAATTTGCTGGCACCTTGATCATGGACTTCTAGCCTCCAGAACTGTAGGAAAATAAATGTCAGTTGTTTAAGCCCCCCAGTCTATGCTATTTTGTTATGGCAGCCTGAACAGACTAATGCATCTGGGAAGGTATCTGTTCAGATATTTGGCGCACTTTTAATTGAGTTGTTCTTGTTCTTGTTGTTGAGTTTAAAGATCTCCTTATATATTTTGGATCCAAATCATTTAATGGACAATGTGTTTTGCTAATATTTCCGCCTAGACAATGATATAGGTAGGGTTTTAGCTCTGAATACTTTGTTTTGCAATTGCCTTTTTATGAACCTATCATTCCCACTAGTCTATAATCTCTCTGAAGGTGGAGCAGTGTCTTCACATTTAGGCATTCAAGGGTTTTAGGTCTTGTCCTGACAGGTTCCAGTTACTCAAGCAAAAACCTTGGAGGCATTCATAAAATCTCTAAGTGAGCACAGAGCCTAGCACGAGTCAGTCACATAATATAAATTACTGGCTGGCCGGTTGAATAAATGAGTGGATATATAGTGACATGAAAGGAAAAGCTGATATATCTTAAGGAGGGGTTCAGTGTCAGGCAGAGGGGTCAGGCCAGCACCGGAGGGCTGGGTTATGGCTGCTGGAGACAAATGTCTGTGTCACAACCAGGGGTTAGCATCACACAGATGGGAGGGGTCACTGTCCTGAAGGTAGTAGTTTAGAGAAGGGCCTGATTTCAGAGTTTGACAAAGGGTGGACCAGAGAGGAGGGGGCTGGGAAACACTCTGAGCTCCAACATTGCTCAGATTAGGTATGTTTTACCCTGGAAAGGGAAAGTAAAATGCTGAATTCCAGATCCATTCTCTTCTATGTCAGGGATCAAACCACCTGGTCTCCATTCTTGTCCTTCTGATACCTGACACCATCCCTTATTCTGACCAATGGACACCTCTTTGGGAACTGAATCCTGCCACTGAAAGAATTCACATATTTTTGTTTTCAACCCTAGAACCCTTTCTTCCTGTATCTTACTTAGTCTTTTTCCATCCCTCCTCTCCATCCTTTCCAGAGACCCTGAGCTGAACGTCATCCTTTGAAAAGGCTTTTGACACCAATATGAAGCTTATCCTCTTCTGGGCTCTCTTGAACCTGTCTGGTGAGTATCTTCACATTTTTCTCTTTACTTGCCAAAGAGAAATCCTGGGAGAATCATGAAAGATAGACAGATACAGACAGGAGGCACATTCCAGACTACAAGTGTAGAACTGACTCTCCCTCACCACTGTCACTGTCCCCACCAGCTTTCCACCTGTGACACTGCCTGCCTGCCTCACCTCAGCTTGACTGTTTGTATGCTCTTTGGGGAGGCATGGACATTGAAACCCTAACACTAAATCTGTTCCCAAGGAAGACTGTGACCCAGCTCAGGGCCAGTCTAGAGCAGGACTGTTGCCGTCAGGAGGGAATGAGAAGTGGAGGCAGGGGTTGAGAGCAGAGGTTCAACTAATGGACACAGCAGAGCATTCAAGGGTTTTAGGTCTTGTCCTGACAGGTTCCAGTTACTCAAGCAAAAACCTTGGAGGCATTCATAAAATCTCTTTCTCTCACACCCCACATTCGATCTGTTTGGAAAATTTTGTTGGTTCTATCTTCTAAATATATCCCAAATCCAATCACATCTCACCACCTCCCCTGATCACAATGGCCAAGACATCATCTTCTGCCTGGATTATCACATGAATCCCCTAAGAGGCCTCTCTGCTTTCTAATCCTACACTCAATACTTCATAAGGAAATGACCATCACTGCCTTATACCTAAAACCCTGATGCGGCTCCACATTCCTTCAGAAGAAAGTCCCACATCTTTACGACGCTCTACAAAACCCTGCATCACTGCTTTTACCTCGATCCTTTCTTGCTCTTCTCCCCCTCACCTGCCATGCCAGCCACACTGGCCTTTATGATACTCCTTAAACAAGTCTTAGGACTCTTGTCCCGATGGTTTCCTCCACCTGGATCCCTGTTCCCCAGATATCTGATGATCTAACTCACTCATCTTCATTTCATTGGTCATCTCTCATGCTGTCCGCAGGCCTACCTATCCTGACTTCTGTGTAATATTGCAGAATGCCCCAACACACACATACACACACACACACGCACATCCCTGGTACTGCCTCTTCCTCTTTCCCTATTCTACTATTTGTCCCACAGCACCAATCACCATCTAATACACTAAACCATTTACTTATGTTTTGTGTCTACTATTATGGGATGTCTTCTCTCATCAGAATGTATGAGAGCAGGGGTACTTCTCTGCTTCATTCCCTATATAGCCCAAGCCCCTATAACAGAGCCTGGCACATATGAGGTGCTCATACTTACTTGTTGAGTGAATACATTATCTCCCCCTCCTCAGATTGTGTTTGCAGTCGGTCTGTTCTTTAAATGGCACTTATATTGTTTTGCCATGCATTGTTGTAGGGAGAAAGGGGTGAGACTGGTAAAAGCATTCTTAAAAAGGTAAAAACAGTAAGTTCTCCATGAGTAGATTTAACATATGTTCACTGAATTGTAGAAGGTATTTAAGAAAACTTGTATTTTAATCTGAAAAATATTTATTGACAACAAAAGGGAAAACACCTTTATCTTTTGAAATTGATATGTTCCTATCATTTCCTTCATGTTTTTAGAAGAAAGTAAGCCAGTTTGCAAATTTAGTTTATAGAAAAATGTATTAGAGAGAAGGGCAGGGGGAACTTATGCCTATTAAGTAATTTTCCTTTGTTTTTCCTAGTGATCCCTGCAAAAATCTCAGAATTTCCTGTCTATGTTTCTCTTTCCAGTTGCTCTGGCTTTTGATCCAGATTACCTAAATGGCATCACTCCCCCATACCTGGTCTTCTTGAAATCTGATTACTTGCCCTGTGTTGGAGTTCTGATACACCCCCTTTGGGTGATCACAGCTGCACACTGCAACTTACCGTGAGTAATAAGTCCCCAATGCCACTTTGTGCTTTCGGTTCTCAGGTTGGGCATTGACTCAGATCCCTGCCTGGTGCCATTGCCCAGTGAAGTGGGGTTAGGGAGGCCTTCTGGGGATGTGTTCAGTGGTAGAGAAAAAGGTCTTTGGGAAGGGGCTAATAAAGGCCCATAATGATGGCTAAATAATCTCTGCCAAGTCTTCTCTCAAACAATTACATTGTTCCAGAAAGCTTCAGGTGATGTTGGGGATTACAAATCCATCAAATGACAATGAAAAGAATATACAAGTAGTTGGCCATGTGAAGATGATCCATCATCCGTACTTCTCAATCACTTCTATTGAGCATGACCTCATGTTAATCAAGCTGAGAGAAAGTGTTGAACTCAATGACTATGTGCAACTGGTCAACCTGCCTGAAGAACCTGTCCATGAAGAAACCATGTGCATGGTCTCCACGTGGGCCTACAACCTATGTGATGACTGTGAGTGACCTCAAGATAATCCTCTTCTCTCAGAATAGGACATACTCTGTCCCTTCTCTTCTCTTGGCTTCTGCAATTCTTCCCAATGAGGCTTCTTTTTTTTTTTTTTTTAAGATTTTATTTATTTATTTGACAGAGAGAGACACAGCGAGAGAGGGAACACAAGCAGGGGGAGTGGGAGAAGGAGAAGCAGGCTTCCCACCGAGCAGGGAGCCCAATGCAGGGCTCGATCTCAGGACCCTGGGACCATGACCTGAGCTGAAGGCAGATGCTTAATGACTGAGCCACCCAGGCACCCCCCCAATGAGGCTTCTTTCTAACTTCTTAATTCATCCTTGTCATCTCTCTTCCCTTTCCCTGTACCTCACTGAAGGAGTCCTTCAAGCTTTCCCCCCCTCACTGTATCCTCCTATCATCTTTGCTTCCAGACATGATAGAAAAGGTATTAGTGGGAAGAAGATATTTGTATTCTAGTCCTAATTTGCTGTGTGACAGTTGGCCACTTTGCCTTTGGAGCATCCATTTTCTGAACTCCAAAATGTGGCACAAACTATATCAGATGTTTTCAAACTGTTCTAGGCAATAAAGAAACATAAAGCCTTGAAATATTGTAAAATAATAATGTATTAAACATAAGATAAATACATAATACTGTGCTAAATCAGGCAGAACTTCTGTATGCAAGACTGTGATACAAAAAAAAAAAAATGAAAAGTTTAAGAAAAATATTTCTGAGGGGCACCTGTGTGGCTCAGTCGGTTGAGCGTCTGCCTTCGGCTCAGGTCATGATCCCAGGGTCCTGGAATCGAGTCCCGAGTTGGGCTCTCTGCTCGGCAGGGAGTCTGCTTCTCCCTCTGTCCCTCCACCAACTTGTGCTTGCTCTCTCTCTCTTAAATAAATAAATAAAATCTTAAAAAAAAAAAAAAACAACTAATGATGTACTGTATGGTGGCTAACTTAACATAATAAAAAAAGAGAAAAAAATTTCTGAAACATTTTTGACTGGTAACATTCTGAACATTCACTCTTTTCTTTACAAAATTTAAAAAATGACTACCATTTAAAACAGTGGAATCTCTCCATATAATCTGAATCTCCTGAATTGCATGGTCGACCTCAGCTTTCTTCTACATCACATGCTTCAGATTCCATGAAAAAAATAAGCAAATTAAGACAACTTTCTCTCTTCTAAGTTTTGAGCCTGTCTGCCCACCATCCCATTCCAATATTTTCCAAATTCAAAACCACTATCTGTAGCTATTAATCAAGAGAGTAATGAGTATGGGAGAAGGAGGGTTGATTAACTATAAGGAAAATGGAACTATGGTCTGTATATACTATATAGTTCTATGATAGACCTTTAGGAAGAATTATTAGTACAATTTAACTCATGAGTAAGTTTGTTTTTGTATTTAATATACATCGTATGCTGTATACCATAGTATGAAAAGGAGATTCATTTGACCAAGCCTGTCAGATTACACCCACCCATCTACCCTGACTCTCCATTTATAGAAGTCGGGAGATGGCTATTCACTTAACAGTGCTGCCATTCCTCCAAACTTTTTAAACTGCTCTTTTCAGACCTTGAGAGGTACATTTCCTTGAATATATCAAAAAAGTAGAAATTCTTTTTTTCCCAGCTTTATTGAGGTATAATTAAAAAATAAAGATTATATAGACTTAAGCTATATAGTGTCATGTTTTGATGCCCCCTATTGAGCTAATTATCCATCACTTCACATATTTACCTTATATATATGTGTGTGTGGTGAGAGTATTTAAGACCTACTCTCTTAGAAAGTTTTAAGTACACGGTACAATATTATTAACTATAGCCATCATGCTGTACATTCAATCTCCAGTACTCAGACATCTAATAACTAAAAGTTTGTACCCTTTGATCAACAACCCTCCCCCCATATCTTCCACCCACCAGCCTCTGACAACCACCATTGTATTCTCCATTTCTGTGAGTTTGGCTTTTTTAGATTCCACATAGGTGTGAGATTATATGGTATTTGTCTTTCTTTGTCTGGCTTATTTCACTTAGCATTATGTCCTCTACACAAGTAGAAACTTTTTGTCCTGTGAGAGTCAATTTGAGTTTTGAAAATAAATGTCTCCCTGATGAGCAGTATACTTGATTCATCTGGATTATGACACTTGTATCTAAAAGAGATACAACTTACCCCCGCCCCACCTCCAAAATTCAGTTTATTTTGATCTGGCTTATGAAATCATTTTTTTTTTTTTAACAGATACTGGATTTTTCTGATCTGACAAATGAAAACTAGACTCTCTAGATTCCTTCAAATTCTAAAAGTAGAAGAGATATCATTTAAGGGTACAAACTTAAAACTAGTAGATAAGTCCTGGAGACCTAATGTATAACATACTTAATACAGACAACAATATCATACTATAATCAAACTTGCTAAGAGACTAGATCTTAATTATTACCACCACAGAAAAGAAATGATAATTATGTGACATGTTAGAGGAGCTAACAATAGCTACAATAGCAATCACATTACGATTCATAAATATATCAAATAAACACATTGAACACCTTAAATTTATATATTGTTACATGTCAAATATATTTCAATAAAAAAATTTAAAAGGAGACAGTGATGAATTTAAACTATGGGACAAATAATAAACATGAAAACTCAAAAAATAAAATAAAATAATAAAGAATTCCATATTAAAGGCTATTCTTTAAATTTTTTTTTTTAAGTAGATTTATTTACTTATTTGAGATAGAGAGAGAGAGAGAAAGAGTATGCACTTGCGAGGGTTTGGGGAGGGGCAGAGGGAGAGAGAATCTAAAACAGACTCCACACAGAGCACAGAGCCCGACATGGGGCTCTATCTCACAACCCTGAGATCACTACCTGAGCCAAAACCAAGAGTTGGACGCTTAACTAACTACACCATCCAAGCACAGTCAGTTAAGCATTTAGAGTTCTAGAAAATCTTTATTTCATTGCAGAGATGTCTCATATTTACATATAACTTCCAGGAATTTAACCTCTTTTATAAAGAGATAAACACTTGTATCATGAGAAATGGTTAATCTGATCATTTCCTGCTGTCTGAGAAGCTACAGCTGTGATTTCTCTCAGTGTTTGATCTCTTTTCCTTTCTTCCAGAAGAAGAAATGTGCTGAAAAAGAGGGCAAGTAAAAAAGGAGGTTTGTTATCTACTAACTCTTAAGGAAGTTGTACACCTTTCTTTCCTCTAGCCAAGGGGCCCGACTCACTGCAGAATGTGAACATCTCCATAATCTACAGGAGTGAGTGCCTCGAGGCCTATAAAACTTACAGGATCCAAGAAAGTATGCTGTGCCTGGGCATTGTTCCAGGAAGGAGGCTGCCCTGCAAGGTAATGTACTCGATGCCTTAGTTTTCCCATTTTATTTCTTGTGTCTTTTGCCAGAAAGATAAGATAACCCTACATCCCTTTTGTTCCAGCAGGAAGTCACAGCTGCCCCAGCAGTCTGCAATGGGGTACTTCATGGGATATTGACTTTTTTAGATGGATGTGTTTTGAGAGCTGATGTTGGCATCTATACCAGAATCTTTAAGTACATGCCCTGGATTAGAAATACAATGGACAACTACTGAGCTGCCATAACAGGAAGTCTAGATCATGTGACACAGCCTGTCCCTATGTCCAGCCTCACAACGGAGCCTAAATAGATGCCCTCGGTTGCACCAGGCATGCCTGTCTCTCTTCTGCCCAACAGAGTGGGTGATGTGTACATCCCCGTACTGTGACCATACATGACAACCCTTCTTCTTCCTCTTTTGACAAAGATGACAAACACCATATCCCTTAGGCAGTTGAAGTTTATGAGGTGGGGACTGTGTTCTAACAAAGGGATCATTGACCTATTGAAAAAAGGCCACTCAGACATTTAGGGTGACAAAACCCCTATTACTTGCATTGAGTTAACATGTGCTTTTGGCAAGTCACACATGCCAGAAGGAAAAAGGAAGCCTGACAAAGAGTGAGCTAACTAGAAGTATAAGTGAGGGAAAAGGTTTCTGGGAAGGAACCTGTAAGAGGTGTTGCACTTAGTTTCTCCTTGCCCATAGGATTCTCAACACTGGCCACAGATCCTGGTCATTCATTTTGCAAGGTTCTGGATAGAGACTTGAGCCATGAGAGGTTAATACAAAAGCGAACTGGGGGATGAGACATAGCAGGTGAAACAGGGAGTCTGGGCCAGATTTTGTCAACACATGCTTGCCCTTTCTGTTATGCCAGCTGCCACAGGGACTCCATTCTCTCCAACTGTTACTCTTGCATTTTTCTTCCTCTCTTTTCACCTCACCCCTGCAGCTAGCTCCAGTTACCACCTGAGAGTTTTAACTGATAGTTACTGAGAATCAAAAGCACAGAAACCAAACTGAGTTTTAGAGGGTTTTGCCTGTGGCCACTACAGGTGGGACTGTTGAAAATTTACAGTCCAGCTAGGGGACAAGGGAACTCCTCTCAGGAAGCAGAGTTCCAGCAATAAATCTTGTCTTCTCCAGGATTCGAAAACCTCTCGGTAAAGCCTAGCTTGCAGTGTTCAAAAGCAACCCTTTGTGTATGGATTATTCAGGCAATTGTGAGAGCTTCACTTTCATGTGTGTTATTAACTGACATTTTAGCTATGGGGAAACAGATGGTTTTTGCAAGAGAGCACCTCACCCTCTGGAGATGTTTCCCACCTTAAAATGGCACTATGATTTCAGTAGTTCATCCTGGTACCTTATAAAACTACTTGATTTCAGGTGATGAAGCGTATGTCAAGTTCACTGAATTCCATGGGGATCAGCGTACTGTCTCACCACCATCACTGTATAGTGACTTCCTTGGTTGGAAAATACATTCCTCTGTTGTGAGGTGCATAAGGCATTCAGTTAATTCAAGGATGGTAGTGCTGGGAAGGTGGCAAGGGATAGAAAATCCAAATCTAGACTATATCATTTTCAGTGAGGACAAGAGCTATCTCCTCTATGTTGAAAGGGGCTGTTGGGGTCCCTGGGGTACAGTACTACATCAGGACTATATCAGGGCTGAGATGGGCCACCGACACTGCACACTGGATCTGCAGCAGTGAGACTTTTAGGAAGTCCCTGCATATGCTCCATTTAGTCCCATTATTTGTTTATGGAGTCACGAAAAAGCCCTCAAGAAAATGAAGAAGGACTTTAGAACAGATCTGCTTATCTATCCCATTATTAAAGTCTACTGAATTGAAAACTTTCTGGTGAGAATTCTCATGGGATACAAATTCTCCTGCTGCAAGCTCACCCTGAAAAATCCTACTAAATAATTTTTCCCCAAACAGCTAATCCCCATTCCCTCCATCTTCCTCCTTCTGAGTGCCTGTCAAGGTAGGCCATAAGCCACGCCCAAGAAATTCACATAAATCTCAACCTCAGGGAAGAAAACAACTAGATGTGTGTTCATTGAAGTTCTGTCTCCTGAGAAGAACCTCATTCTTCTCTTTCCTTCGGGGCATCCCTCTGAGGGGTTTTATAATCACAGCAGTAGACATGCAATCAGTCCTAATATATCAACCAGTGAAATCTTTCCACCCTCACCGAACTGTTTATGAAGAAATCTCTTTGAGGTCACAGTGTGGCTTAAGGAAAGATTTCCCAGAGGAATTGCTTGTGCAACTTATTTGGACTTTCAGGGCCTAATTTACCTCTGGTCTATTTACACTCCAAGTTGGGGATGGAATATTGCTAAGCATATTCAAGTCAATGACAAAGAAAGTCAGGTAGCCACACCTAGATAGAGCAAGTTTCACAGCCAACAGGTGATCTGGAGTCAGGCATTTAGTCTCCACTAGACCCCAGTGGCAAACCAGAAGCTATTCCCCAAAAAGGAAAAAGGAGCATGACTTTGCTATCATGTTTTGGGAACCTCTATTTTGATTTTCTTACTAGGTTTTGCCATAAACTTCATTTAGTACACGAAAGATACTTCTAGAATCATTGAATCTACAGAATTTAAGCCTAAGAAATAGAGCCAATTGTATTTCAACCTGTGCTGGTTGAAAAGTCTTTTCTGACTTAGTCTCTTCCTAAACTAGCATCTTTCTAGATCACTCATTAAATGGTTCAGCACACGATATCCTAATGAGATATATGTTGCTTATAAAATTTAGAGGTCTTCAGATATCATTTTTCATAGTAGGGAGCACAAGTATAACAATACATTCATTTCAATAGAGGAATCCAACATACACCCACAAGGTTCACCAGTTATATCACCTACCCACTACCATATATCTGTCTTTGCAAGCCAGGAAACTTGCTACTTCCTGTTATCTCATCCTACCAATATGATATCATTAATATCTTTGAGACTGTCAAGTTCTTTAAAGACTATATTCAGGTTCAGGGGCAGAGCAATGATGACTGCCTGAGCGTGGAGGTAAAAATATACTGTTGTCCCTGACAAATGAAAGCTAATTAATTCTGAGCTTCTCAAAGCCATGTACAAAAATACATTTTCCAGATGGATAGTTGCATACTGAGTGTGAAAGACTGCATTTTTTTTGCTCTAGTAAGGAACCACATACGGAACAGCAACTATAACTGGAGTTACCACGCGATACTCAAACACTATCATTCCCCACCACCCTTATGACATGAACAGCTGAAGAACCAAATGAAATTATAATACAAAATATCACCCGGCATATTTCAAGTCTATGTTGGTAGTACTGGCCTCTGCAGTGTGCTGATGCCTTAGATTTACTAAGGGGATGTTCGATCAACTTTCTCTTAGCCCTTTCTACAACAAAAGCTCACTTTGCAGGCCTGAAGGATATTGTAGAGATTCTACCAGTTGTAGAAAAAAATGTATGTACCCCTTCCACCCCTGCCAGTGCACACAGGTACTGTAGAAATAAATTCTAGATGGTTTCAGAGCCACAGTGAATTACTCTAGGGAAGACTTAGGTAAAAAATCCAGTTATCCCTCAATTTTCATAAGCCCCACTCTGATCAGAGGATAGCACTGATTATAAGTCTTCCCCACCACCACAAACACCACAAATTAGTACCAATTCAGAATCAGAATCTCAAAAAATTCAGCTATGTTCTTGTCCCTAGAGCACGAGTCACCAAGTAAATAGTCTCAGGCCATGTTTGTATGGGCTGGAAGGGACAATGTTAGAACAAGTTTCATTCTTTAGAGTACTGGGTTCCCCTTCATTCAAGGGGCATTGAATGAGTTAATGTAACTGAGGGGGCGCCTGGGTGGCTCAGCCATTATGTGTCTGCCTTCAGCTCAGGTCATGATCCCAGGGTCCTAGGATCGAGTCCCGCATCGGGCTCCCCGCTCGGCGGGAAGCCTGCTTCTCCCTCTCTCCCTGTGTCTCTCTCTGTCAAATAAATAAGTAAAATCTTTAAAAAAAAAAATGTAACTAATTGAGGTTTGTGATGTAGGGAGGAGCCCATATCACTTTAGCATGTTGACTCACACCAGTCCACTATTATCAAATTATCAATTATCCACTATTTTTGTTTTTTGGTTATATAAATCAAATAAGAGCTTGAACTTCCTGTTCCAGTTTCATTCCTGGGGATCCTAGTTTTGTGGAGAATGCTTGAAAGAATCCTCTTTAGGGCCCCCAAACATCACCAGATAAGATTGTTTGTTTGTTTCCATTTTAAGAGTAAGAGAGGCAGATGAACTTAATAACTTGACATTTGTCCTTTTTCCTTAAACAAATTAAACTAAAATCTGAGAGGCCTTTTAGCAGGGGACAAAGGCCACTGTAAGAGGGCAATGTGTGATCAGCCTCTTTGTTTATTTGCACTTTATGTTTTTAGCAGGAAATATGGTAGAATCCACCACTCAGGATCCTGAATGATGGGATACATCTTTCTAATTTTAAGTTTCAGACTTGGGACTCTCATGTTGCCATGTATCTAAGCCATATTCTCTATCAGCTCTAGAAGTAACTTTGCCAGAAATTTCCCTTCCCATCTTATTCCTTTGTCTCTCTCAACTTGTTCAGAACTTATGTAGAGAAAATGGGGGGGGGGGGGGAGCGTGTCATTCATCAGTTTTTTCAAATCATAATACCATGTTAGGATTTGGACAGCGTGTGTTGTTCCATTGAGTAAGGGGATACCCCCTATAACCACTGTTCCCAAGGCTGAAAAGCTATGATCCCAAAAGCTAAATGAGGATGGATAGGCCAGGGTCTTACAAAAACAAGGTGAAGATTAGGCTCAAGCCTATGTTTGTGCAGGAAATTCATGTCAGCTACTGTACTGATGAGACTTTCAAGACTTCTTACAATTTGTAATTCTTCTCCTGTGCATTCATTTCAAGGACAGGAAGATTTCAGAAACCATAAGATGAGCTCTGTTCAATAGGGAATCAGGGTGGAAAAAAAGCCTTGATATGAGGTCATTGGCTCTAACAACTGGAGTAGAATCAAGTTGCCCACTAGAAGCTAAAGATAGAGATTAGAGAAACTGGCCTCGGGGCTGACACAGGCAAGGAACCCCAAGGTCATTGCTCCCAGGCCCTTTGAAAACTCAGCAGTACTAGGCACCTTCATTATCTCACTTTGGGGTTTCTTGCAGGTACTCTGACTAAAATCAAACCAGTGTTCCTTGTCATCTCTCTTTCCCAGTCTATGATTTGCTGTTTGTTGTTGTTGTTGGTTTGTTTTTAAGAGATTATTAAGTGTTAGTAAATCACATGTAGGATTTGCTTCGACTATAAAACGTGCATCCAAACTTGCTTTTGCCTGGCTCTCTGTAGCCCCAAACCCCTACCAATGCTATCCTTGGTTAAAAGAAGTTTAGCTCATCACCAGGCCAAACTTGCTGTTATACTTTTCTACCCAAATAGCCCAATTTTAGTAACTGGGCTTCTGTTCTATTCCTGCAGTGAAGGCTCCTCCCCTCCTCACCCCCCTTTTTTAAATCCCAGCTCCATTAATGCTGTCTTTGTCTTGACAACCTTGTCTGTTTCCCCAGCTCCTGTAAGCCTAGGGCTCTGCCTGACTCTTCCCAGATGTTGCTGGAAACCCATAGGAGGCCTGCTGGTTTTCCTGGCCTGCTGCCCCTCTACTGGCCACCTGCCTGACTTCCCTTCCACCTTCACTTCAATATGCTTTGCTATCTGGATCCTGTCAGCTTAGCTGACTCTCCCCAGTGATTGTTATCTCCCCACTCTGATTTCTACCGTCTGCCCCTCCAGTGTGAGTTCATCTCATTTCTAGATCCCCAAAAGGATGATCTCGGGCTTAGCGCAGCTGAAAGAGCACAAGTTTGGGATTCAATTTGGTATTTAATCCCAACTTCCACAGCTACTAGCTGTGTGTCCTCAGTCATTAAGGAATTCAACCTGTCTTGTTTAGTTTATCTCTAAAATAGGACCAATAATACTCTTCTGGATTATTGGGAATAAATAGGATAATTTATGTAAGGCACAAAACATAATATTTCGCACACAGTAGGCACTCAATAAATGATAATCCCACTTAAATCTTTGCCAAGGTATTACTGGTAATCGGTCACCATTTCTTTACACCTGAGTTTATCTTTCTTCAATTAGGACGGAAGCTATTTTCATGTACACACACACACAATCAATCAAGTTATGTCAGAGAGCCAAAGAACATCCTGATAGAATTTACCAATATAAGTTCCCTTTCCTCAGGCGTCAGGCACTTGTGCCTTTCCCTGCCTGTATGGGAGAGGCCCTTAGGTATGAAATACAGAAAGGAAGTTTTACAACGTTATTGTATTTATTTGGGTAGCGGTCTAAATCTGTAACTGCAACATAAGTACCTTGTAGTATCACTTAGGCAATTGCTAGATAGGGTTGCTTTGTTTTTGAAGTGTTTCCCTGATTTCAGAAATCCTAAACACTCATTCTATGTAATGAGGAGAACCCACAAAAGTAGAAAAATAAGTTTAAATTCACAGTCCTAACTATTATATTATTTTGTAAAGTTTTCTGGTATTCTATACCTTCTCCTCAGTTTAGCTAACTGTTAATCCACGTCGGGATTCATTGCCTACCGAACCAGTTAATGCAGTTTATCCCTGTTTATCATTAACAAGACCCAAACCCAAAGGACTTGCATGGATTCTGAAGCTCTAATAATTATTAACCCATTATCAACTCTCTCTTCCCAAGCCCACCTGTATCTAAGCCCCTACCTTCACATTAGACCCATGCTTGCTCTTCTGCTCAGGGGCCTGGAAATGATGGTGTAGGGGCCATAAATATGGGCTATGTTGCTGTTCTGGGCTCAGGAATCTAAATTATAACAAAGACACTCATCCTGCAAGTGAAACTTTGAGCTCATGCTTTCTGCTTTCCAAGGACCTTCTAAATGAAGGAATAAGGAAGGTAAGAAGAGGGGTAAAATTTGGAGGAGGTAAAGAGGATACATGCTTCGTATTTCTTGAAAGTTCACACCATATCTGGTAAAATACTGAAAATGGAGTATTCTATGCATGTATCGATTAGTTGAGAGGATGACTAAGACAAAGGAGAACAGAGAGATGGCTGCCTTAGGTGAGGATACTCACGGCAAGCCCTGGAAGTCCACCATCTTAAAACGAATCCAAACTATGGAGATACAACAGGGCAGAATCCAATTTACACAATCATAACATATAGTACTTTCCCTCCAAATGATTGGATGTTGTTAGTATAATTTTGTCTATTCCCATTTGGACCCCTCAAAACCTAGGACAAGTCTGTGGGGTACTGAGCGTCTTTGCAGGACACTCACCTGACCTGCTGTCACATCACGTGTGGACGTCCCAGTGCTCTCTGACCACGTCTGCAACATGATGGGTGCTGGCTTTCTGGAAGGGGCAGAGATGCCCACCACGTCACACCTCCCTCATTGCAGTGGCGATGCATTCATCATGCAACAAGGCAGCATCATGAGGTATTGAGAGTCATCAACTCGGAATTCCTGTACTTGAGTGCTGGTTATGTGACATCAGGCAAGTCGTCCCAGGTGTCGAGCATCCATTTCCCTATTAAAACAAAAACAGGAAAAAAAAACGCAAAAAATGGTGGTTCTTGCCTAATTGGGCATTTGAAAGTATTGGATGAGAAAATGAAGATAAACATATTTCCCAAGGACATGGACAAATCCCTCACACCAGCCTGCAGACAGGAGACTACATCACAGAGACCAGTATTTCCTATCTGAATAATGACAGGTAAATAACATAATCCAACCAAAAAGCATTGTTTGGGCCCCTAACATCGGCCAATCTAGGAGGGCTAGTTTAATCACCAAGGAATAAAGGGTCTAGGCAGTGGTATTAAGGCATAGTTCATGGTCCAAGTGAGCAGAATTGCATCTGGGAAGTCTCCACAGAGCTCCCAGGGATGGAGGTTCAAGAGGTCCCATCAGAGCAATGTTGCTTTCCATTGCTCCGGTGATGGTGCTTGGCTGTAGTTGTTTCAAGAGCAGCTAGGAGAGGACCTGATCATTCCTTTTTTTTTTTTTAATTTTATTATGTTAATCACTGTACATTACATCTTTAGTTTTTGATGTAGTGCTCCACGATTAATTGTTTGTGTATAACACCCAGTGCTCCATGCAGAATGTGCCCTCTTTAATACCCATCACCAGGCTAACCCATCCTCCCACCCCCCTCCCCTCTAGAACCCTCAGTTTGTTTTTCAGAGTCCATCTTCTCCCATGGTTCATCTCCCCCTCTGATTTCCCCCCCTTCATTCTTCCCCTCCTGCTATCTTCTTCTTCTTCTTCTTTTTTAATATATATTGTATTATTTGTTTCAGAGGTACAGATCCACAATTCAACAGTCCTGCACAATTCACAGCGCTCACCACAGCACACACCCTCCCCAATGTCTATCACCCAGCCACCCCATCCCTCCGATCCCCCACCACTCCAGCAACCCTCAGTTTGTTTCCTGAGATTAAGAATTCCTCATATCAGTGAGGTCATATGATACATGTTTTTTTCTGATTGACTTATTTCGCTCAGCATAACACCCTCCAGTTCCATCCACGTCGTTGCAAATGGCAAGATCTCATTCCTTTTGATGGCTGCATAATATTCCATTGTATATATATACCACTTCTTCTTTATCCATTCATCTGTCGATGAACATCTTGGCTCTTTCCACATATTGGCTATTGTGGACATTGCTGCTATAAACATCTGACTGGTGTGAAGTCGTATCTCATTGAGGTTTTGATTTGGATTTCCCTGATGCCGAGCGATGTTGAGCACTTTTTCATGTGTCTGTTGGCCATTTGGATGTCTTCTTTGGAAAAATGTCTGTTCATGTCTTCTGCCCATTTCTTGATTGGATTCTTTATTCTTTGGGTGTTGAGTTTAAGAAGTTCTTTATAGATTTTGGATACTAGCCCTTTATCTGATATGTCATTTGCAAATATCTTCTCCCATTCTGTCAGTTATCTTTTGGTTTTGTTGACTATTTCTTCTGCTGTGCAAAAGCTTTTTATCTTGATGAAGTCCCAATAGTTCATTTTTGCCCTTGCTTCCCTTGCCTTTGGCGATGTTTCTAGGAAGAAGTTGCTGCGGCTGAGGTCGAAGAGGTTGCTGCCTGGGTTCTCCTTTAGGATTTTGATGGATTCCTGTCTCACATTTAGGTCTTTCAACATTTTGAGTCTACTTTTGTGTGTGGTGTAAGGAAATGGTCCAGTTTCATTCTTCTGCATGTGGCTATCCAATTTTCCCAACACCATTTGTTGAAGAGACTGTCTTTTTTCCATTGGACATAATTTCCTGCTTTGTCAAAGATTAGTTGACCATAGAGTTGAGGGTCCATTTCTGGGCTCTCTATTCTGTTCCATTGATCTATGTGTCTGTTTTTGTGCCAGTACCATACTGTCTTGATGATGACAGCTTTGTAATAGAGCTGGAAGTCCGGAATTGTGATGCCGCCAGCTTTGCTTTTCTTTTTCAACATTCCTCTGGCTATTTGGGATCTTTTCTGGTTCCATACAAATTTTAGGATTATTTGTTCCATTTCTTTGAAAAAAGTGGATGGTATTTTGATGGGGATTGCATTGAATGTGTAGATCACTCTAGGTAGCGTTGACATCTTCACAATATTTGTTCTTCCAGTCCATGAGCATGGAATGTTTTTCCATTTCTTTGTGTCTTCCTCAATTTCTTTCATGAGTATTTTATAGTTTTCTGAGTACAGATCCTTTGCCTCTTTGGTTAGATTTATTCCTAGGTATCTTATGGTTTTGGGTGCAATTGTAAATGGGATCAACTCCTTAATTTCTCTTTCTTCTGTCTTGTTGTTGGTGTATAGGAATGCCACTAATTTCTGTGCATTGATTTTATATCCTGCCACTTGACTGAATTCCTGTATGAGTTCTCGCAGTTTTGGGGTGGAGTCTTTTGGGTTTTCCACATAAAGTATCATATCATCTGCAAAGAGTGAGAGTTTGACTTCTTCTTTGCCAATTTGGATGCCTTTGGTTTCTTTTTGTTGTCTGATTGCTGTGGCTAGGACTTTTAATACTAGGTTGAATAGCTGGGTGCCTGGGTGGCTCAGTTGGTTAAGCGACCGCTTTCGGCTCAGGTCATGATCCTGGAGTCCCTGGATCGAGTCCCACATCGGGCTCTCTGCTCGGCAGGGAGCCTGCTTCTCCCTCTGACCCTCCCCCCTCTCATGTGCTCTCTCTCTCTCATTCTCTCTGTCTCAAATAAATAAATAAAGTCTTTAAAAAAAATACTAGGTTGAATAGCAGTGGTGATAGTGGACATCCTTGCTGTGTTCCTGACCTTAGGGAGACAGCTCTCAGTTTTTCCCCATTGAGAATGATATTCGCTGTAGGTTTTTCATAGATGGTTTTTATGATATTGAGGTATGTACCCTCTATCCCTATACTCTGAAGAGTTTTGATCAAGAAAGGATGCTGTACTTTGTCAAATGCTTTTTCTGCATCTATTGAGAGGATCATATGGTTCTTGTTCTTTCTTTTGTTAATGTATTGTATCACGTTGATTGATTTGCGGATGTTGAACCAACCTTGCAGCCCAGGGATAAATCCCACTTGGTCCTGGTGAATAATCCTTTTAATGTACTGTTGCATCCTATTGGCTAGTATTCTGGTGAGAATTTTTGCATCCATGTTCATCAAAGATATTGATCTGTATCTCCTTTTTGATAGGGTCTTTGTCTGGTTTGGGGATCAAGGTAATGGTGGCCTCATAAAACGAGTTTGGAAGTTTTCCTTCCATTTCTATTTTTTGGAACAGTTTCAGAAGAATAGGTATTAATTCTTCTTGAAATGTTTGGTAGAATTCCCCTGGGAGGCCATCCGGCCCTGGACTCTTGTTTGTTGGGAGATTTTTGATGACTGCTTCAGTTTCTTTAGTGATTATAGGTCTGTTCAGGTTTTCTATTTCTTCCTGGTTCAGTTTTGGTAGTTGATACATCTCTAGGAATGCATCCATTTCTTCCAGGTTATCTAATTTGCTGGCATATGCTTGCTCATAATATGTTCTTATAATTGTTTGCATTTCTTTGGTGTTGGTTGTGAACTCTCTTTCATTCATGATTTTGTTGATTTGGGTCATTTCTCTCTTTTTTTTTTTAAAGATTTATTTATTTATTTGAGAGAGTGAGAATGAGAGAGAGAGAGAGAGAGAGCATGAGAGAGGGGAGGGTCAGAGGGAGAGGCAGACTCCCTGCCGAGCAGGGAGCCCGATGCGGGACTCGATCCAGGGACTCCAGGATCATGACCTGAGCCGAAGGCAGTCGCTTAACCAACTGAGCCACCCAGGCGCCCTCTCTTTTCTTTTTGATAAGTCTGGCCAGGGGTTTATCAACCTTGTTAATTCTTTCAAAGAACCAGCTCCTAGTTTCGTTGATCTGTTCTACTGTTCTTTTGGTTTCTATTTCATTGATTTCTGCTCTGATCTTTATTATTTCTCTTTTCCTGCTGGGCTTAGGCTTTATCTGCTGTTCTTTCTCCAGCTCCTTTAGGTGTAGGGTTAGGTTGTGTATTTGAGACCTTTCTCGTTTCTTGAGAAAGGCTTGTATTGCTATATACTTTCCTCTTAGGACTGCCTTTGCTGCATCCCAAAGATTCTGAACAGTTGTGTTTTCATTTTCATCTCTTTCCATGAAATTTTTTAATTCTTCTTTAATTTCCTGGTTGACCCATTCATTCCTTAGTAGGATGCTCTTTAGCCTCCATGTACTTGAGTTCTTTCCCACTTTCCTCTTGTGATTGAGTTCTAGTTTCAAAGCACTGTGGTCTGAAAATAGTCAGGGAATGATCTCAATCTTTTGGTACTGATTGAGACCTAATTTGTGACCTAGGATGTGATCTATTCTGGAGAATGTTCCATGGGCACTAGAGAAGAACGTGTATTCTGTTGCTTTGGAATGGAATGTTCTGAATATATCTGTGAAGTCCATTTGGTCCAGTGTGTCATTTAAAGTCTTTATTTCCTTGTTGATTTTTTGCTTAGATGATCTGTCCATTTCAGTGAGGGGGGTGTTAAAGTCCCCTACTATTATTGTATTGTTGTCGATGTGTTTCTTTGCTTTTGTTATTAATTGACTTATATAATTGGCTGCTCCCATGTTAGGGGCATAGATATTTACCATTATTAGATCTTCTTGTTGGATAGACCCTTTAAGTAGGATATAGTGTCCTTCTTCATCTCTTATTAGTCTTTGGTTTAAAATCTAATTTGTCTGATATAAGGATTGCCAGCCCAGCTTTCTTTTGGTGTCCATTAGCATGGTAAATGGTTTTCCACCCCCTCACTTTCAATGTGGAGGTGCCTTTGGGTCTAAAATGAGTCTCTTGCAGACAGCATATCGATGGGTCTTGTTTTTTAATCCAATCTGATAGCCTGTGTCTTTTGATTGGGGCATTTAGCCCATTTACTCAGGGTAACTATTGAAAGATATGAATTTAGTGCCATTGTATTGCCTGTAAGGTGACTGTTACTGTACATTGTCTGTGTTCCTTTCTGGTCTATGTTACTTTTAGGCTCTCTCTTTGCTTAGAGGACCCCTTTTAATATTCCTTGTAGGGCTGGTTTCGTGTTTGCAAATTCCTTTAGTTTTTGTTGTCCTGGAAGCTTTTTAACTCTCCTTCTATTTTCAATGACAGCCTAGCTGGATATAGTATTCTTGGCTGCATATTTTTCTTATTTAGTGCTCTGAATATATCCTGCCAGTCCTTTCTGGCCTGCCAGGTCTCTGTGGATAGGTCTGTTGCCAATCTAATGTTTCTACCATTGTAGGTTACATATCTCTTCTCCCGAGCTGTTTTCAGGATTTTCTCTTTGTCTCTGAGACTCCTAAGTTTTACTATTAGATGTCGGGGTGTTGACCTATTTTTATTGATTTTGAGAGGGGTTCTCTGTGCTTCCTGGATTTTGATGCCTGTTTCCTTCCCCACATTAGGGAAGTTCTCTGCTATAATTTGCTCCAATATACCTTCTGCCCCTCTCTCTCTTTTTCTTCTTCTGCTGGGATCCCAATTATTCTAATGTTGTTTTGTCTTATGGTGTCGCTGATCTCTCGAATTCTGCCCTCGTGATCCCATAGTTGTTTATCCCTCTTTTTCTCAGCTTCTTTATTTTCCATCATTTGGTCTTCTATATGACTAATTCTCTCTTCTGCCTCATTTATCCTAGCAGTTAGCACCTCCATTTTTTATTGCACCTCATTAATAGCCTTTTTGATTTTGACTTGGTTAGATTTTAGTTCATTTATTTCTCAAAAAAGGGTTTCTCTAATAACTTCCATGCTTTTTTCAAGCCCAGCTAGTATCTTTAAAATCATCATTCTGAACTCTAGTTCCAACATTGTACTAATGTCTGTATTGAGTAGGGCCCTGGCAGTTGGTACTGCCTCTTGTTCTTTTTGTTGAGGTGATTTTTTCTGTCTTGTCATTTTGTCCAGAGGAGAATATATGAATGAGAGAACAAAATGCTAACAGGGTAGCAACATCCCCAGAAAATATACTCTAAACAAATCAGAAAAGACCTGAAACCGGGGGAAAAGAAAGGGAAAGAAAGAAAAAAAAAAAAAAAAGAAACCGGTAAAAACAAACAAAAACAGAAGAAAACAAAAAAAACAGAATATGATCAAATATGATCAGGCTGGTGCATAGATCAGTGCCACACACTAGATTTTGGGTGTATTTTGGTCTGTTAGAAGAAAGTGCCTCCCAAAATTTTAAAGAAAGAAAAACCTATATATGTACAAAAGTAAGGGTAAAAAAATGAAGGGATGGAATATGACTGTAAAAATGAAAATTAGAAAAAATTTTATAAAAGGAATTGATAAGAAGTTGTTTGAAAGAAAGAAAAACAAGGGAGAGAATGTGATCAGGCAGGAGACTAGAACAAAGGCATACACTAGAGATTTAGGGTATATTTTGATCTGTTAGAAGAAACTGTATCTCAAAATTTTAAAAAGAGAACAACTTACATATATATGCCAAAAATACGGGTAACTACTATGAAGGGAGAGAATATGACTCTAAAAATGAAAAATAAAAACTTTTTTTTAAAAAAGGGATTGATAAGATGTTGGTTGCAAAAGGGAAAAAGAAAAATTCAAAAAAAGAAAAAAAAAAGACAGTTAAAAAAAATTAACTTTGAAAGACTAAAGGATCATGGTAAAAAAGCCATGGATTCTATGTGCAGTATTCCCCTAGCGCTGGAGTTCTGCCATTCTCATTGATCGGTAAACTTGGTCTTGGCCGGCTGGTCTCGCTGATCTTCTGGGGAGGGGCCTGTTGCCGTGGTTTCCAATTGTCTCTGCCGGAGGCGGAATTGCCCCGCCCTCGCCCCCTCCCGGCTAAGTCATCTGCTCGGGTTTGCTCTCCGGGGCTTTTGTTCCCTGCGAGCTTTCCCTCCGGCTTTGGAGGCAGAGAGTGAACATGGCGGCCCCCAATCTCCACCCCGGAGGAGCCGAGAACTCGGGGCCCCGCTCCTCAGTGAGCCCCCAGAGAGAAGCCGTCAGTCACTCCCGTCTCCCCGGTCTCCGGCCGCACTCCGTGCCCACCCGGCCTGTGACCGCGCGTTTCTCTCTCTGGCACCCGACCCCGTGTGCAGTCTCCAAACCCAGCAGATCCCTGCGGTGCCCTCCCGCGCGGCTCCCCTCGGGGGAGGAAGGTGAGTCTCCCCGGATCTGCCGCTTGTTGGGTCCCTGCTGGAGGAGCAGGGGCCCGACTGGGCCGCGGATCACGGTTTATGGCCACCCCGAGCTGAGAGCCCGCGCCTGGGCTCCGCCTCTGCAGCCGGCTTCCCTGCTCCGATACCTGGGAGCTCTGCCGCACTCAGGCACCCCCGGTCTTCCTGTGACCCCGAGGGTCCTGAGACCCCACTGTCCCGGAGGGTTCCACCCCCCGCTTAGCCACCGGAGTGACGTCCCCCCGTGGAGCAGACTTCTAAAAGTTCCGATTTTGTGCTCCGCGGCTCTATCACTTGCCAGAAGCGGCCGACGGAGGCCCCTCCCCTGCCGTCTGTCCTCCCGAGTATCGCCTCGGATTCACTTCTCCGCACGTCCTACCTTCCAGAAAGTGGTCGCTTTTCTGATGAGAGAGTTGTTGCTCTTCTTTTCTTCGATCTCCTGTTGAGTTCGTAGGTGTTCAGAATGGTTGGATCCCTATCCCGCTGAATTCCTGAGACCAGACGAGATCCTGGTCTTCTGCTCCTCCGCCATCTTGCTCCTCCTCCAGGACCTCAGCATTCCTTAAGAACAGGTGGTCCAGGCCTCTCCGCCCTGCCATTTCTGTATTTAACAGCCTCTTGGTGGCCTCTGACCAAGGATTTCCCTGTGAGGGTGTTCTCAGAGGTACCTTTCCTGGAGGGAGGAGAGAACACACGAATCCATATGTCTCCAGGACTCTGGCCAGGCCCTACACCTGCTCCCCATCACTGCTGTAGTCCGCTAGAGCTGGGCAGGTGTTTGCCATAACACCTGAGTGAGGTTAGAGGGGCAGTGAGAGATGACTCACACCTGTGATCCATGCCCGACCCTGTCTGAGCAGATCATGGAGAACTATGGGCAGATAGTGCCCCCTGATGGACAAAATTCCTCCCTCTCCACAAGCCTGAGGAAAGCGTGCTTGCCTGCAGCTTTGGACCACAGCCCACCCAGACCTCCATCAGAGACTGAGCTTTGAAATGTCTTCTCGCTCACCACCACCTTGCACCCCAGTTACCTGCTTATCTGGTCCACACCCTCTGGGATAGAGCTGCTCCTAACTAGAAGCAGAGTGGCCCCACTACAGCCAGTTTCAGGCCTCCCATCTCTGCAGGGCTCCCAGGATCTGGGCCTCTCTCCCTCAGTGCACCTGCCTGCAGCTTCTGGGACATTCACCTGGGATCTGAGCCTCCCTGTTCCACCCTCACTCCATGTATGGCCTTGCTCAGGTGGCCAACCCAGTTCTGAGCCATGGCTGCTTAGTCAATGTTTGGTGAGCCCTCACTGTGGATCCAGACCCTGGTCCTTTCTAGGTCAGGCTCTCTCTGAGGATCTTACTTTTAAAAAAGATCAACTTGAGGTTGGGGGGGCGGGGTGAGACATCTAGGTGGTGGCGAGCACCGAGTGTGGGGATCTAATTGAAAAAGTGAGTGTTTATTCTAGGGGTGTGAGTAGGGGCTACACACTCAGATACTCATTCTTCCTCCTTTCTGAGCTCTCAGAATTCCTCCAGGTTTCTTTCCAGCACCCCTCTGGGCATTGATACTGGTATTAAAACACATAGGCGTACTGTGGAGAATCATGCCATTTGATCCTCACGGCAAGCCTCTGAGCTGGGTAAAGTTACTGTCTGTACTTTACAGGCACAGAAACCAGGATTCAGGGAGATGAAGTCTTTCCCAAAGCTCCCAAGTGGCAGAGGAAGTTCTGCAACAGAGCCCTTCAGAGGCTAAATTGGTGGTTAAATCGCTGTGCTGGGCAGGCTTAGCATTCACCAAAAGGTTGATGGGAAAGCAGCAGGAAGAGTCTGCTTGTAGAGAAGAGGCAACAAGGGAGGATATAGGGGAACGTGGGAGGAGTCGGGGCAGAGGAGGAGGTTGGGTCTGTGGTTGGCAACCTGGGACGGTTTGTATTCACTTGTCTAAGGGGGGTTTCTCACTGTGTCTTTACTGCAGGTGCAGTAGAGAGTTCTGCCCTGGGTCACATTGGTCACTTGCAGGCTCAGCTCCGTGCTACTGACCCTCCTGGCCTGGTAATGTGCTCCAGGATGGGATACGACCTCCTTATCCCCAGGACTCCGCAGAGTGGCCAGCAGGTGTAGTTGCCCCTGGAGGTCCTGTTGGTACCAGCTCATCCAGGGGTACTGGGAATTCCTCAGGATGCAGTGCAGGGTTTTGTTCTGTCCGCGAGCTACCAGGACCCACCTGGGCCTTTGCTCCACCAAGCTCACAGTGGCATCTGAAATACACAGGTCAAGCTAAAGGTCCCGAGGGTAGCAGTAACTCCCCCAAATAATCAGCTGCAGCCAAATCCTGAAGAGGGGGACCCATGAGCAATGCCAATAGGAGACTCCTGGGAGCAGAAGGAATGCTTTCTCGTGGGGGTGTTATACCAGTGAGGATCTTAACAAGGCTGGGATCTGGGAGCAAAACTTTCTGTGCCTACTGGTCCCTCTTTCCCTCCCCCAACCCATGGAGAGCTTTTTCTGCCTGGCCTCTTACCTGTACTCACAGTAGCCATGAGTGCCCAGCCCCACAGGATGGAAAATGGTCCCATTCCCTGGCCTCACAGGCTTTCTCCTGTGAGGCAGTGGGTCAAGGTCAAGAGAACAGGATCCAGGTCTATAAGGTGGCAATTAATAACTGACACTCTAGGCCTGAAACTCAAAAGGGAGTGGCTTTTCCAGGAAGCTCAGTATTTTGTCTCATTGTCTCACTGAGGTTCAAACCCTATGGGGTTTCCTGTTTCCTGCATGCCAACAGCCCTCAGGCAGGCAGGCACAAAACCCCCACCTTCACTGAGTGCCTTAGTGAAGGTACGTGGCCTGTGCCCCAGCGATTCTGAACACAGACAGTAGTGGTTCTGAATGTGCACCTCAAATCTTCCCAAGGGATTCAAAACATCTCAGTGAAAGCAAGTAGGCTAGTAGATTGAGCGAAGACCTCCCTCCCCCGTATGCTTCACACATGCACAGAGGCGGCCCCGAGGCCAAGCTGGGCAGTAGACAGTTGGGCTCTCATTTCCAATTCCTGTGTTCTCCTCTGTAAGGTCAACTAACAAATTAAACATAAGAGACTTAATTTTCCCCGTTGAAAATAAGGGAAGAGACTTACCTCCTGTCCATTTCCTTAGAGCATTTGCTTTAGAAATCTTGTAATTTTAAGTTCTCTCTCTTTCTTTGAAATACATGTAAATCACCCAGAAACGTTTTTCTCTAGGACCTGCAATCAATCTCTTTGAAATACAAACATCAAAATGAGCCTGACTTTATTTAGAGCGCATGCCTCACACCAAGTTGCAAAATGATGCCCTGTCATAAAGATAGATGGTAAGATTACTCGTCCTCTGGGTAAACCCGGATGGGCCCCGCAGTTAACAAGTGACTCCGGGACGGCCTCTCCAGCCTCTTGTTTGAGGACTGGTTATCACTTACCTCGAGAACGCGTATGTAATGGGTTGTGTCTGATGGCCTGTATAAAAAGGCCGGGATTTCTGCCTGTCTTCCTAACAAAATGCCTGGGATGTATATCACATTCTGATTTAATGCTTCTTCAATAATAAGACTGCTTTCTTTCTCTTCTACTTCTGGGGAGAGATTTCCCGAGTTGGGAGGAGCTTTGATTTTTGGTTACATTTTCCTGACAACGCCCAGTGCTGGCATCACCTAGCACTGTGGCCTTCGGACTCAGTTTATCCATCTCAAAGATAAAGATAATAATGAGAGTGATTTCATAAGAGTAAATAGACACACACGAAAAATTCTTGGAATAGAGTTTGGCACAGACGGAGCACTTAGTGAGTTGACTTCTGTCACGTCAATGGTAAATTGCCAATTCAATTTACATATGACAGAATTTATGGTAGGATTTACCTCCCTTTATCTCTCTCTTAGTCATCAGCTGAGATGAAAATCACAAGTTCTCATAACTTTCTAACATTGGCAAGAGGTCTCATTTCTCATAAAGTTTGGAAACCAGTGATCCGGGAAATTAGATTTAAAAGACCCCCTTGGGGCCCCTGGGTGGTGCAGTCAGTTAAGTGTCTGACTCTTGGTCTTGGCTCAGGTCATGATCTCAGGGTCCTAGGATGGAACCCAGCATCAGGCTCCTCGCTCAGCATGGAGTCTGCTTGAGATTCTCGCTCCCTCTCCCTCTGTCCCTCCCATTCGTGTTCTCTCTCTTGAAAATAAAAAATCTTTAAAGACCGTCTCTTCACCCTCAGCATTTTACAGACAAAAACATGGGGACATATAGGTGTCTAGCAACCAAACTTTACTATTTCAAGACCTGGAATTGCACTGTATTCAAGTCGGTGCTCCCGGTGAGGTGTCTGAGCCTTCATGGACCCTTGATGAAGGAAGAAGGGAACTATAGCAAGGTGAGACCACAGACCCATCACCCCGGGGAGCCCACACATCAGGGAACAGCTGTGGCCTGGCATCCTGGGGCTTTGCACCTCCCAGATTCGATATTTTTGTTAATCAGCTGACATATAAATACAACAATATGGTTCACGTGATTCTGGCAAAGGGTAATGGTTATTGATGCCATGTGCTGACAACATAATATAGTTTCTAATTCAGTTGGCTTGATAACTTTGAAATCTTTGTGGTTCTGGATTTTTAAAAAACGCTCATTTTCATTATGTACAATTTTGTGTATAAAGTGGGTTTGTTAATATTTTCTATATCAGACCGTTTCAAATGTACATGATTGTGCACAAAATGTCCATCGCCTGTGTCGCTTCTCTTTTGGCTCTTGCTCTTACCTATTCCCAACCTCTTCTCTCCAGAGAGGGCGGGGGATGATGCTCTGGGAACCATTGCCCAAATCACACACCTTGAACACCAGAATTATGTACGTGCCAACACAGAGGCATCCTCACCTAGCAAGCCATGTGCATTGCATTCTGAGGTTACTGTGGAGAGAGTGGCTCTGGGGATCAGATGATGAAAGGGAAGGGGGCTGGGAGCAGGGAGCAAACCAGAACTGGGGGAAAAGGTGAACAGGGAGAGAAAAGCCGAGTGGGTGGCCAGAGGGAGCCCGGGAGCAGAAACCCTGAGGCTGCAGGCACTGGCTCCCACCTCCCTCCCTCAGGTGGGCACTCTGGCAGGTAGACAGATTTCAGGATAAGGGATCCTGGCCCCATCTTGGTTTACAGGGCTGGCTGACCTGTCTCCCTGCCTCCCCCTCCCTGAGCCTTAATCCCCAAATGCGATTGGGATCGGAGTGTCTCTGACACTCCTGTTATCTCCTCCCTGGATTCCTGCTCCTCAAGGTCAGTGCCTCCCCAGGCTCCTCTGGTTTTGGCCCTACTCCCATCCTGGGCCAAGGTAAGCCTCTTCCTTCCAGATGGCTGCAGAGCAACCTCCCTGCTCCCATGCCCAGAGGCATTATGGTCGCTGTCTTGGGAGATGGGTTTCTTTCTCCCACATACCTCAATTCCTACTCAGGTGCTCACAGCAGCTGCCAACAACCTCAGGTGGGTCCTTACCAGCTTTGATGAACTCAATAGATAATGAAAAGAGTATGCATGCCCTGAACGGAGGCATAAACAGATGCTCCTGTCCACTGAGGTTTGAGCTGAATTCCCATGTGATGTGTGGTCCAGTTTCTGTGCTAGGGGATGCCTACTGGGCACACGTCCTTAGTTTTTCAGAGCCTCTCCATTGTCTGATGGTGAAAGGACACTGGGGGTCAGTGAGGTGATTTCCAGCTTCCGCTCAGCTATGTCAGAGCCTGGATAGAAAAAAAACGCCAGGCATAGAGTGAGATGTGTGTTTCCTCCCTAAGAAGCAGTCCGCAGATGACAACTCCCTTCACCAGGGCAAGCCATGGTGGGAAGGCACTGCGGGTGGCTAGGCGCCCAGTGGGTGTCTGTAACCTAGGCAAATAGTGGAAAGAGCACTGGCCTGGGGGCAGGGCCCCTGTGTGCCAGTGTTGACTCTGCCTCTGACTGCATGGGGGATCAGGCACTCCTCCTGTTACCTCTTGGTATTTCCCTTTACTCATCTAAAAATTAAGTGGATCTAAAATTCCTTTCCACTCTGGCGTTCTAATATTCTAACATTCCTTCTGTGCTTTTATGGTTTGAATACTGAAGCACTTGTCAGTAGGGACCCTGGGCCAAGCCCCCAGTAGAGTGAGAGTCACTAAATGTGACTTCTCTGGCAGGCAATTCACAGAAGGAAGGGTAGAGCACCAAGCATCCCAAGGGCCAGTTTACATTTACCTCCATTGTCTCCCTCTTCTTCCCCTCCCCTCCTCCTCCTCCTTGCTGCTCCCCAGGAATGTGCAGAAACTCAAGGCCAACCCAGACTCACCCATCTGGAAAGCTGATTATGGCTCCTTCACCTCTATGTGTCCTTCCAGGGATTAGTAGCAAAGACTCCTCCGGGAGATGGAAATCATAGCCTTCCCTGAATTCCCCCTCAGAAACTTCTCTCCTTCCTCTGCTGCATGTCTTCAGTCTTGCCCCTTCCCCCTGCTATGCCCCAGTTCCAGATATAGAAAATGCCCATAAAAGCTGGGGCAGGGGGCAGGTGCCAGAGAGCAGAGTGCTCAGTAAGGACATCAAAGATACAGGGGTGGGGGTGGGGGCAGAAAGGGAAAGAGAAATAGAGACAAGGAAGGAAAAGCAGGGAAAAACCCAAACCCCAGGGAAGACCCTGGCATGGGGTTGGAGTAGAAGAATCTAAGTGCCCTGCTCCTGAGAATTTCATGTCAGGTCCCTGCTCTGCACCCTCTCTGGGCACCTCACACCTCCAGAGTTATGTAAGTGGCACCACTCTGAATCCAGAGGATAATCAGATCAGAAGAGCCCCAGTCTGTCCCTCCCCCATGGCACGGTGCCCAGCACAGGTAGGGACACATATAAATCCATACTTCTTGAGTGTCCATCTGTAGGAGAGATACTCCAGACCCCAGGAGCCATGACCTGTGCCCTTCTCTTCAGACTTCTCCTACTTACGGCCCTGGCAGCCCCCTCCCAAGGCAAACACCTTGGCCCCACATCTCGCCTGCGTTATTCCAGGTTCCTAGATCCTTCCAATGTCATTTTCCTGTGCTGGGACTTTGACCTTGAGGCTGAGATCATCACTTTTGAGCTGCAGGTCCGGACAACTGGCTGGGTGGGCTTGGGTGTCACAAATCGCTACACCAGAGTGGGGAGTGATCTGGTTGTTGGAGGAGTCCTGCCTGATGGCAACATCTATTTCTCGGTAAGTCTGAGGGTGTCTCCCTTCCAAGGATGAAGGTCTCTTGCTGGTTGAGGATGGCTCTGAGTCCAGGAAGGATCCACATTTTCCAAACTTATCCAGGAACATGCCCAGAACACCAGTTGACTACTGACCTCTCCCTACAGAAATGGTCCACCAGAGAGTTTCAAAATAGGTCTTCTGGACTGCGTGGCCCTAAGGTGCTAAAGAATGGTACCACTGGACTGAAAGAGTCCTGAATGTCCTGTCACTAAATGCAGGACAATGGGAGAGAGTCAATGCTATTTGAGACCCAGTCTTTAGCCCTAATTTCTGTTAAGCTCAGTCAGGTTGACCACAACATAAAGTGGTCTAATAACCACAGCAGCAGCTACAATAATAACAGCTTAAAATTGTTATGTACTTTTGATCAACCAGGCATTGTTCCAAAATCCTTCCATGTTAAACCTCACAGCCTCACTATAAGGTGGATGATTACTACCCCATTTTACAGATGAAAAAGCAGCTCACCCATCTCTCCGAATCTCATCCATAGGAACTGCATTTATATGGGGAAGTGTCAATGTTATGAGCCACAAGAAAGGACAAATAGCATAGAGAGTTCAGAGAGTAAGTGAGCTTTCAAGGGCTGGAGATACAGGAACACTAGGATTTATGGACTTGGGATTTGGAACGGGAGCAGTAAATCAAGGCCAAGTGGTACAGACACTGTCCATCCCTCTGTCCCAGGGATCCACCCTGATGTCATGCTCTGTCCCAAGAGTAAACTGCAAAATAAAGGACCTGGATTCTGCCAATTTAGTACCTTGGGGTTGCTAAAGGGACACCAGCTTCTCCAAAGTCATGACCACTGGGGTTTCCTGTTCTTACTCTTTGGACTTCACTGGACCCCAGGATCAGCACCTGGTGGATGAAGACACCCTGGAGGAGGACGGGAGCCAGGATGCTGAGCTGCAAGGGCTGACCGAAGATGCTATCTACACCACCATGCGCTTCTCCAGGCCCTTCCGCTCCTGTGACCCTCACGACAAAGACATTACGGTAAAATAGTAAGGGGAGAAAAGCATTCAATCGTAAGCAGCTTTTCCTTTTGGGGATGTGGAGTCACCCCCAATCTAGAACGTGCATGTGTCTCAGGCAGCAGTCACAGTTCCCAGGGGTTCTCTCCCTCTCTACCTTTCCAGGCACTGCCCCAGTCATGCCCCTCTCCAAATCCACAAGCTCTCCACAGAGTGATTCCCTACAGATTAAGCACCCACCCCAGCTTCCTCTCATTCCCCTCTCCAGGAACTTTGCCTGATTTCACTGAACTTTAGGGTGGACACAGGCATTGAGAGGGAATGTGACTTGCTCAATATTTTCAGCAAGTTGGCCCCTGAAGTAGAACTAGAACCCGACTAGTTCTGACCCCTGAGTCGGAAGCTCTTTCTATTCCACTGTGTAGCCATGAGCAAGTGGCTTGTGTCAGTCCTTGGGTGTGGGTGTGTGCAAAGTGCTGCTCACGGGCAGTAGCACCTCAATGCCCATGACACCCCCAGAGTGACACCATAAAGGTTCTGGCCACCTACGGCCTGGATGACACTCTGAAGCTGGATCGGGACCGTACTTTTATCAAGTCCATCTTCCTGCTACAAACAGTCCATCCTGATGACCTTGATGTCCCTGAGGATACCATCATCCATGACTTGGAGATCACTGATGTAAGAGTCCTCCACCCCACCCAGCAACCTCCAAGCCTCCTTCCCATCTTCCCACTCAATCTAGACCCTCCTCTTGCACCTAATACTCAGTACGTTCCTTGAAATGATGTTACTGTGACTTCTTGTAATTCTCCAAGGACCACCAAGCTGGTCTGTCCCTTCCCTGTCTTCTCTAAGAGCCTCATTTCCAACCCAGCTCATCCTCTGTGTGTCCTTCTCCAGTACCTCATTCCAGAGGATGATACCACATATGCCTGCACCTTCCTCCCTCTCCCCATCGTTAGCAAGAAGCATCACATCTTCAAGGTACAGTGAACCAGACACTGCTAAGGCAGTTGAGCAATGCAGTGGGCACAGTCAACTCTGAAGGGATGGTGTTTGGATAACTGCTGAGAGGAACCCAGAGAGAAGTAGCTGGGAGAACATGGGCGCCTGGTCAGATTTGGTGGGGGTAGTAGTTTCATGCTTTCCTGAGCCCAGGACTATAACTCCCAGCACTGTTCTATCCGAGCCCCACAATGCAGCAAAGATTTTGATGAAGGTCATCAATTAGTAAGTGTTTCCAAAGAGCAAAGTATAAGCCCCACCTTGGTTGTGCTCATGGCCTAGGAGGAAATTCAGGCTGCGGGGACAGGGCCAAGGGCTCTCAGGTCAGTGAAGTCTGGCTAAAGGGAACTCCAACGTGGTCACCTGATTTCACAGTTGAGTTATTTCAAATTTTGATCTTACAAAAACTAACAAATGTGTGGGAGCCATTTTTTTTCTTTAGAGGAGAATCCAATGAGGCATGTGCTCAGATATAGTGGACTGGTGATGTTATTAAGAGAAAGTCAGGAGTCTTGGGGATATTCTTGGCTAGATTTAATATGTTGTGCACTCGGGGGAGGAGTTTAAAAGGGTGGGGTGAGAAAGAAGTCAGACAAAGTGGGCTAAGTGATGGGTTGGGGAAGAAAAACAGAACAAGTAGAAAAGAAAGAGACACAGAAGTGGGGAATGAGTATAGATTTATTTGGGGAAAAGGGATGGGGAGAATAGGACTTGACATAGAAGATCTTGACATGCTCTGCCTCCATCTCTCACCCAGTTTGAGCCCAAGCTGCCGAAGCACAACGAGACAATGGTGCATCACATCCTGGTGTATGCATGTGGCAATGCCAGTGTTCTCCCCACGGGCATCAGTGACTGCTATGGGGCTGACCCTGCCTTCTCCCTCTGCTCACAGGTCATCGTGGGCTGGGCTGTCGGGGGCACAGTGAGTCCTGTGATGAGGGAACTAGGTGGCTAAGGGGGGGGAGAGTGCATGTTGTCAGGCAACTGGGATTGCTGGACTGACTGATGGCAGAGCAGGAGATAGGGGAGGTCCGGGATGAGGGCCAGAAAACACAGGCAGGTTCCAGTCCCTGCACTTGGCACCAGGCCCTTCTTGCTGCCAAATCTTCCTCCATCCAACAGAGTTACCAGTTTCCAGATGATGTGGGTGTCTCTATTGGGACCCCCTTAGACCCCCAGTGGATACGACTGGAGATTCATTACAGCAATTTTCACAACCTTCCTGGTGAGCATCTAGAGTATTTATGGAGGAAGAGCTGGTGCAGCTTGCTGATTCTTTTAGGAGTTGGGAAGCTGCTGTGGGAGGCACGCTGGCTTGTTTTGGTCACAGCCCTGTCCCAGCTTTCCTGGGCCTCTTGATCTCACATTGTGACCAGCTCTCTTGTCTTCTGTCATTGTTCCATTCTGCACCAGGTGTGTATGACTCCTCAGGCATCCGATTATACTACACTGCACAGCTGCGCAAATACGACACGGGGGTCCTCCAGCTGGGCTTCTTCACTTTCCCCATCCACTTCATACCCCCAGGCGCAGAGTCCTTCCTGTCCTATGGGCTGTGTAAGACAGAGAAGTTTGAAGAGGTGAAGCTGGGAGGCACATCCTCCCTGAGGTTCCTTGTTTCCCATCCCAGATCTGGGCTGGTCCGTAAGCACACACACACTGAGCCCGGGACTTTGAGAAAAACTACACCCGGTGCTCAGGAAAACCGCTAACCTGGATCATGCAAGGGAAGGAAGGAGTTGGGGCTTTGGGGACGGGGGGGTGGGGCAGGAAGAGGGTCCATGAGGGCCCAGTAGAACGAAAGGGGCTCCTGTCAGTCATATGAAGAGGGTGTCAAATATTAAGGGAGGCAAATCAAGGAACAGGGCAAGATGAGAGTTCTTACCAAACCAGATGTGTCTCCTCCCCATCACAGATGAATGGGGCCCCAGTGCCTGACATACAGGTCTATGGCTACCTGCTCCACACCCACCTGGCTGGCCGTGCTCTGCAGGCCGTGCAATACAGGTAAGGGAAGGCATGGACTTGAAGCTTTCCCATCTGCATGTGGGAGCAAATTTGAGGATAGTTATTTATTCTGCAACATAAGGTTATGCTTGGTTGGGAGTGGGAGGAGCTGGAACTACCCCTAGAGTAGAGGTGGTTGGAATAAGACTATGGAAGGAGGAGCTTTTCTGTTTTTGGGCAACCTGTCCCCCCAGCATGAGCCCATACACTACTTCATTCCCTCTAGAAATGGAGCACAACTCCGAACAATCTGCAAAGATGATTCCTATGACTTCAGTCTGCAAGAGACTCGAGATTTACCTTATCGAGCAGAGATCAAACTGGTGGGAGCCTGAGGGGAGGCATGACTGGAGTTGGGGCGGGGAGGCAGGATCAGAGGTCATCACTGTTAGCCAAGAGAGTTCTAAGGCTGTACCAGTCCTTCTGTGTCTTACTTTCAGCCTTCATGTTTCACTCTGAATAGGGAGATGAGTTGCTGGTGGAATGTCACTACCAGACGCTGGACCGGGACTCCTTGACTTTTGTAAGTACCTCCCTTCCCACCGTGGTCAAGCACAATGACCTCAGAATAGAGCCCATCCTTGGCCTTGGCTATAGAGTGACTCTGATTATTCCAGCTGAAGCCCTTTTCTCCATCCAATGGTATTATCCACTCACATGGGGCTTTTCATGCTCTCACATCCCCGTGACTTTAAGATGGATACAAGGATTCCCTACTTTCTCTGTCGTTGACCCACTAAGACCATGGGCAGAAAGCACATTATAGTAACCCAGAGCATGGACTCTTGTTCTCCGTGGCTGGTTTCTAATGTCAACACAATCATTAACTTTCTAACCTTAGACAAGTTATTCAATTTCTTTGCGCCTCAGTTTCCTAATTCATACAGGAACTAATAATAGTACCTCATAAAATTGTAAGAATTTATTAACCTATGTAAAACATCTAGATCATTGCCTGGCTTATAGTGGATGCTCAATTAGAGTTAGCCGTTGTCGTTATGGTCACAAGGAACCCCACCCCTTTTGTGTGTCAAGAGTGGTTCAGTGCTTATAGGATTCCAAAGGGATTGCATGCTATTGAGGAGGAAACTACAGCCATATATATTATTATTATGTGATGTAGAAAGTGATACATACCATAAGAGACAAATGGGAATAGTGCATAAGGGGATTCACAGGGAAAAACCATAAGGCCCTACTATGGTGAACTGAACATGTGACATATTTGAGTAGGTCCAGCTTTAGACATGTAGAGATGAGGAATCCTGGAGAAGCTCAAAAGGGAGTGAGTTTTTCAGGAAACTCAATATCTTCTCTCATCTTCTCAACCATCTTGTCTCCTCAAACCAGAGCAGAGGCCATTGAAATGTAGAGGACAGGGCAGATATTATTTCTTTGGAAATAATATCAATGTCCACAAATTGGAAAGAGAGGAGGTAAAAGGAAAGGGAGGGTAAGAAGTAGATGAACATTCAGTCAGCTGGTTGTAGGTTAAGTGAAAAGGAAAACAGCATCATTGGTAGAATGACCGCTTACACTATTTTCTGTCTGTCTTGTTCCCCTCACTCTGCTTGCCTTTGTGACTTTGTGTTCCATCTCTGTCTCTCTCTTCTTCTCCAGGGAGGTCCCAGCACCATTAATGAGATGTGCCTCATCTTCCTCTTCTACTATCCCCGAAACAACATCTCCAGCTGCATGGGGTACCCTGACATCATCTATGTGGCCCATGAGCTTGGGGAGGAGGTATCAGAGTGAGTCATCCTGGAAGATAAGACCTTCAAGTATGTGTGGGAGGGGTCTTGGGGAAGACTGGAGAAGGAGAAAAAGGAAGACCACCTACTACCTCCTACATTAGTGAGTCAGGATTCCTCAGTGGGCTGCCTGGTTGGCTCCTGCCCTCCTAACACCTGCTTCTGTCAGTGTCTGACTCTCAAAGCTCTGACATAAGACCAAATAGGGTTTTTTTCCCCCCATATCAATGAGGCCATTCAGAAAAGCAGATAAGAACTGACCTATAAAAGTTAGATCACTTATGTACAAATTCTCTGTCTGCCTCTTTCTCATGCGCTACCTGATTCAATCAAAGACTGTTTACTTTTAAGTAATGACCCTTAATTATTTAGGGGTGAGGGTTTCCAAGAAAAATGCACATCTGTGCAGACACACCAATTCCACATACAATTTCAGGGCCTTTACTGGTTCCCTGAAGTCACTCCATCCACCTTCTTGGACTTCATGGCTCCCAGATTAAGAACTACTTCTTTAAAGAGCCAGGAATTTCTCTTTTTCACTTTAAAAAATTCTCGTCTGTGAGTTTTGCAATTTCTCCTTCTACCAAATTCATGGTTGTCTTATTGAGTTGTGAGGCACTCCTTTTGGCTTATGCTGACATGGAAATGATGCTAACAAACGTGAAGGCATTTTGTCAAAGCTTTGAGTTGACCCTAACCTATCGTTTGTTGCCCCTGCCTACGGCAGCCCCATGGAGGGCATTATGGCCATGAACAATGTTGAGTGGACCCCAGAGAACATTAAGAAGGCTGAGAAAGCCTGCAAGAAGGCCCAGCAGATGGTGGTAATAAAGACCATTGATGTGAGTGTCCCAGGAGACAGCACCTTCTCAGGGTTGGGGATGGCAGGGTATGGGATGGTGTTGGGCCAAGCTTGGAAAAGAAAGGAGGAAGCTGGTGAATGACAAAGGCGGGAACATTGGGTCAGGGAAAGAGGGGCTGGGGAGCAGAAAGATGGGCTGGTGCTGTTCTGGACTATGGAGTGGTGGGGGTCTCCCAGCTAGTTTGTGAGGCTGCAAAAACTGGGGATCAGCAAGTAAGGGCTGAAAAAAGGACATGAGTGGGGGCGGCTTCTGCCTTTAACCATTTTCTCCCATTTTCCTTGTGCTGCAGGAATTGGTGGAAAACACGACAGGCTGGATTCCGGAAATCATCCCAACTGCTCGGGGACTCTGCTTGGAGTCCTCTGGAGGCAAAGTGGAGCCCCAGGACAAAACCCCTGCAGGCTTCAAGGCTGAACCAGTGGCCCTCTCAGGCTCCAGCACTGCTAGCCTGAGGCACCTCCCTCTGGCTGCCCTCTTGTTTGGGCAGGGGGCTCTTTCTTGGCTTCTTGCCAACCTGCAGGTTGGAGTCTGATGCTGTCTCCTCATTTCAAATACTCAGGTTCCTCTCTGCTCAGCCTTCCCCTTATTATCAAATATAGAAACTCCCCTCTGCTTCGGCTCCCCAAAGTCCCCCATTTGTGCCCCTTCCCATGACCCAGGCCATGACGTTGCAGGCCTGGGGATTGCAACTCTTCCATGAGGCTCTTCCATGCTGAGGGATGCAATTCAGTCCTTAAAGCTTTAGAAACACTGATGGGACCACATATTTTCTGACAAAACCTGGATTCAAGGCTGGACCACTCTCTGAGAAGTCTGATGTTCCAGCTTACCTAAGGGGGTGCCAGCTGGGGAAGGGGGGGCTTGCATGCAGAGGGAGAGCCCTCCAAACCCTCCCTTGCCCATGCTGACCCTAAAGGGGGCTCCTGGTTCTTTTCTTAAGGCATTTTTGGCCCAACCCTCCCTGTGAGGCAGAGGCAGCAAGCCACATGTGTGATTTGTAGTAAAGGGAAAGGCTGTGGTTTTAAGGGACAAAGCTCAAGACATCAGAATAAATAGAACTTAACTCACTTCCTGTTGCCATCTCCTTCCTTTGAGCCTTTGGTCCAGGAGAGGAAGCTGGGAAGTGTCTTGAATGGCTCAGGATAAGGCATCCAGAGGGTATTTGAGGATCCAGTTGCCCAAAAGGCAACATCAATTGCAGTCCTTGCTCTTCTCACCTGTGCCTCTATGAGATGATCTTTATTTATCCCACCAAGGGTCACATTCTCAACACTCAGGTCACTAGGGGTCAAGAGCCTAACTGGCCAGGCAGGGTGAACTGGGCTCTGAAAATGGGTCAAGGCCAAGGTGGAGTGGGGCAGTCCTTAGCTCTGGAGCCCAGGGCATGTCAAGAAGGTTCACATGGACAGAGCAGGGAATAGACACAAATCGTTTGTGCAGTCAGGCTGCAATCTGCAACCACAGTTGAAAGGAACTGTGCATTGGCAGTGGCTGTTCTGGGTTTCTGGGGGGCATTTCTGTTTTCTAAGCTTGAGAATCTGTGTAGCACCGTGTCCTTTGAGATTTAAAGTCACCATGCTACTTTACGAATTGCCTTGCTCATTGTTCACATGCTCTGGGTTGGGACCCCTTCTCTGGCTATACCGAGGTGTTTAGAGGAATCTTAGTCTCTTAGAAACCAGGGAGCTGGCCTCGGTAAATTGTTTACCACTGCATGAGGGGCCAAGCGTTGACTGAACATCATAACCCTGCTTCCTGGCAGAGGAAGCTCTGGGACTGAAGAGGTGTATGCCAGATGATGAGCACTTTATCTTTACTGTCACTTCCTCTGGAGAATTCTGGAGGCTCCATTCTAAGATTATGCAACATCTTCAGTGTTCACATTCAGCTCCTGCAGTCTCAGTCCTGGATATTTTCAGTGCTTGGGGTCACTTCTGGGCCTTGTAATGTGTGAGCAGAGGGACTTGCTGTCCTTAATCAAAGAGGTTTTTCAGTTCATGATTGTGGAAAAAACTAGGCTCACCTGAAGCCAGAGGACTGTGTGCCTGTCACTGTTGAGTATCTCTGTGGTCCCACCATTCAAGGGAAATGGAGGATTTCCTTTTGATCCTAAAACATGGTTGATGCCGTTTGGCACCTGAGTGAAGTACACAAATTACTTTCTACAGCATGAGAAAACACTCAGATCAAGATGAGATGTAGATAGAAACGTGACACAAAGCACAGACCACTTTTCTCCTTGCTTTGTCAAGTCTGACATTTCTATTCCAATATTCTGTATTACTCCAAGGCCCCCAAGCACATTCTTTCAACCCCAACGTCCCAGGTTAAAACAAAAACCAAACACCATTTCTGGCTGGGTTTCAGAAGCCAATCCTCAGTTTTCACTGCAGCCTTAGTCTCAGGTCTACCCTGACAGGTTCAAGCCAGCTGGGCTACTACTCCCAGGCTCTGCCCCAGAATCTCCCTGTGGCTCCCTTTGCCCAGATCATGACCCAGTGTGGGTCCCAGGCACCTCTGCTTTCCTTTGTGCTCCCTTGAATTTCCTGTTCTTATTTAGCCTTCCTTCTTTTGTCTTATTTTTCTTTCCATCTCCTGACTTCAGCATTTAGTGATCATGCACATACTCACTGAGCACCATCTGTGTGTTTGACATTAGGTTAGAACAGGAGCCACTGAAATGAACAAAAACTGGGACAAACACCTGCTCTGCCCTTGTGAGGCTGTGGTCAAGTTTCTACGAACCCTTCAATGGCCATTTTCTCCTTGGGCTCACACTACCCACCTCTGAGCTTTTCCCAGTGCCTGAGTGTTTGCTCCCCAACTGCCGAGAGAGAGGAACTCTATCAACCTATAGAGAATGATGTTTCTATAGTTAAAAGGGATGCATTTACATTGTACATATACTAGACAGAGAGCTCAGACCCATACTTCAGGGGAAATGTTTTAAAACATTCATGCTTAGGGTGGGAGACTTGATGCCTCGAGGCTTGAGAGCTCAGACCAATACTTCTGGGGAAATGTTTTCAACCATTCATGCTTAGGGTGGGAGACTTAATACCTCGAGTCTTTTTCCAGCTCATGAGCTTTGTGACTACAGTTTCCTGATGGCCTAATGACACTGCAGGAGGAAGGGGCTCAGCGCTGAGGTGGAGGCATGAACCCCAACTTCCTCAACATTCTGTCCCTTGGGCCTGGCATCCCTCTCATCCCTGACGCGGTCTCTAAAGTCAGGTTGGCTCTGAGTGACTGAGACTACAGTTCCTTCTCCACCTCACCTCCTCTACTCAAAACCCCATATTAAAGGTAGAGGATAAATAAAGGATTTATTCCCTCATTATTTTTTTCTGTGGTTTTGTGAGGACAAGAGGAACCATGGGCTCATGTTTACAATGACCCTGGCCTTTCTTATTGAATATTTTTTTTACGATTTTATTTTCTTTATTTATTTTAGAGGGAGAGCACGCGGGTAGGGAGAGGGGCAGAGGGAGAGCATCTCCAGCAGACTCCCGGCTGAGTGGGGAGCCTGACATGGGGTTCGATCTCACTAGCCCGAGATCATGACCTGAGCTGAAATCAAGAGTTGGATGCTTAAATGACTGAGCCACCCAGGCACCCCTGTTGTTGAATATTTTGATACACTTTCTAATTTGTGAAAAAATTGCAAGAACTCTCATATATCCTTTATCTAGCTTTCTCTTCTCTCCTCCTTCCCTTTCCTCCTTCCTCCTTCTCTTTCTCCCTCTCTGTCTCTCTCACTCTTTCAGGAAGCTGATAACTTAGTTTCTTTTCCCTGTTGGCTAGAATTTCCATCGATGCCTAAATTCCTGCTACCACTGAGTCAGCAGAGACTGAGCAGAAAATCTCCCTGCCTCACTATTCCACCAACACGGTGGCTCCCAACCTTGACTCCATTTTGGAATTACCTGGGTGATAGGCATAGATTCCAGGCATTAGTGAAATATGGAAGTCTCCAACTTCCAATATGTACCCAAGACTGAGGACCCCTGAGCTAGAAGTTCAATTGCTCTTGACTAGTCCATTTCCTACACAGACAGGAATCACTTTCCAGCTTCACACATTGAAGGCTTTACACAGGCACTCATCAGCCAGACTGGCCCCAGTAAAGAAGAGCCTGAAAGCTCCCTAATTGCTGGGAGTTAGAATTTTAGTTGCTGGATTGTGAGGCTATGTGGGGACCTCAGAAAAGAGGCACATGTAGGGGGCTTAGGGAAGTGACTATTTACCAAGAATTACTCAAAAAATAAATAGTAAAGAACAAAGAACCTTTATAATGCTGAGTAATGAATGCAGGAGGAACGTTGGAAAATCACCATTTTCATAATAATAATTGATTGAGGCAAGACTCATCAATGGATGACAAAACAAATAGGAGGGGCATCAGATAGCTGCCTAGCCTCAGAAGTATCTCCTCATGGTGTATTTATTACTTACTATGAGAAAAAATAGTAACTTTCCTGTGGAGAGACTTGGCACACACCACCTCAACCAAAGTAACATCACCGAAAGTGGACAAATAGACACCATGTACGTCCAGCTGTGATGCACCAAGAGGGACACAGCATCACTTCTGTGGTATTTCTGCCCCAAATGCACAACATCAATGCAGTCATGAAGAAATATTAGACAAACCAAAAATGAGGAATATTCTACAAATAGCTGGCAAATTCGTGAATGAAAAAGAGGGACTAAGGAATAGTTTCAGCATAGAGGCAACTAAGTAGCAAATAATCCAATTAAACAGTTCAGTGCAACATGCAACCTGGGTCAAATTCTTTGTTGTTGCTGTTGTCCTTGTTTTGGGTTTTCCATAAAGAACATTACTGGCTTGATTGGTGAAATCTGACTGGTGTCTGTGAATTGGGTGCCAGTATTGTATGAATTCCAATTTACTGATTTGGCTGGTTATATTGTGGTCTTGTAAAAGTATGTTACTGTGTTTTAAGAAATGCATACTAAAGCATTTTGTGATGATGAGACATTTTGTTTACAAACTCTCAAGTTATATACCTGTGTGTGAGGAAGAGGGAAGGAAGAGAGAAAGAGAAAGCAGATATGGTAAATAATTTATAATCTATGGATAATGTTTGGGAAATCTGGGTAAAGAATATACTGGAGTTCTTCATACAATTCTAGCAACTTTTATGCAAGCTCATTTCAAAATTAAGGAGTCAATTTAAAACAAGAAACCAGTCCAAACACTGTACAAAGACAGCATGAAAAATGGAGGGAACGTTAAAAACAAAAAAAACAAAAACAAAAACAAAAAACAAGGCACATAAAGAGTAACCTGGAAAAGAAAGATCCATTTAGAAAAGTGTCAAGTTTTTCCAAGCAACAGTTTTTGACTACTCTGAGCAGAGAAATTCCAGCCTGAAAGCTGCGGTATTCTTTTGGGTTAATTTCAGCTGTTGTGCATAATACAAGTAAAAACAAGTGAGTAATAGCATGTCTGTCTGTCTTTCTTTCTTTCTTTCCTTTCTTCTTTCTTTTTTCTTTTGTCTTTCTTCCTTTCTTTCTTTTCTTTTTCTTTCTTTCTTTTCTTTCTTTCTCTCTTTCTCTCTTTACTTTCTTTCTTTTAGAGAGAGAGAGAGTGCAAGTGGGCAGGGGGGATGCAAAGGGAGAGGGAAAGATAGAATCTTAAGCAGGCTCCATGCTCAGTGCAGAGCCCCACATGGGGCTTGATCTCACAACCCTGAAATCATGAGCCAAAATCAAGAGTCAGTCCCTTAACCGACTGAGCCACCCAGGTGCCCCTAACATGTATTTCTTAGAGCTGCAAATCACTATAATTTTATAGACAATTACTTAAATAGCCAGAAAATGGCAACATTTAAATAGAAGTAAACAGGCCTTTTCTTAAAACACTCACGGGAGTGTCGTTTGAGAAATAAGCAGCTTTGATCTAGGTGATTAGTAGGAAAATAGTAGCCACCATTGAAAAGGTGGAAAGCTATTACAGAGATGACTTGAGCTGTGAAATTAGAGCTCAGGAAATCACCTCTGAGGAGCCAAAATTCATCTCTGTACCACAAAAAAATGTTTTAAAATTTAATACTGCCCAACAATTGAATGGGCAACCTTTCAAGAAAGTATTTAATCAGATGCTGATGAGGACTGGAAAGATATGGTTTAGAGGAAACTTTTATGAAGTAGCAATTTTAAACTACATAATCCCTAAAGTCTGTTTGCACTCAGGTGTGCCTTTATTTGGGCACATATTGGGAAATAAGCTTGTGTTATATCCATAACACAACCTGTCATCTATATTACCAATTTTGTGTCTGACTAATCATCTTTTTAAATAATTCAATAGAAGACTAAATTTTTCTCAAGCTGGAATTATAAATATATATCTTCACAAAGTTCATAGGATATGTTATAATCATAAATTATAGCTTTCCAGGAAGAAAAATAAAATCTTGTCTAATTTGAAATTAGAGTATCTCATATTATTCTTAAAATTAACATGCAATAAAACTTCTAGCGTTGGGTGAAAGCAGTTTCCCAAATATCTCTAAATGTCTTGTGCCTAGGGGTGCTTGGGTGGCTCAGTTGGTTAAGCGTCTGCCTCGTGGTTAAGGTCATGATCTCGCAGTCCAGGGATCAAGCCCCACGTTGGGCTCCCTGCTCAGCAGGGAGTCTGCTTCTCTCTCTCTCTCCCCCACCCTCTGCCCCCCACTCATGCTCTCTCTCAAATAAATAAATAAAATCTTAAAAACAACAACAACATCTTATGCCCAAGTGAATCAGCCTCTGCCTCGTTTGAGATCACCTCCTCTGAGGATTTCCCATCATCTGATGCCTTCAAAACACCTCCAACATGGAAGACTGCTTCTTGCTCCTTCCAGTACAGTATGAACACTATTTCACCTCACATCCCCTTCACTGTGGTGTGATTATAAAATGTGTATACTATATTTCAACAAATAGCCCTACATTTATATCCTATTTAGACCAAACCTAAGTGAACAGAGGTATAACCACATGCAGATAAGTTGAGGGACAACTATTATCCTGTCCACCCCTCAGTGCAGAGACTGAACATAAGTCACTTTTGGGAAAGCATCGTGCAACTCAATATCTCACTGTCAGAACAGGAGATAGACAAGGCCTCTGTGAGCAATAGTGCTCCCATCTATTCAGTGAGCCACCGTCAAGTCACAGGGCTCTTTGAAGAACATAAAGAAACACACCTTTAATTTCATTATACAAACCAAGGAAAATGTTACCGGCAGAAAATATGATGTTCGCTATGTAAAATAATGTGCATGAAAACACACAGAGACACACACACAAATACACTGTCCACTGAGCTCTACTGGCTACTTCAAAATTTTTCTTGTCTGTTTTGTTTATACATTTTATTCTCTAGAAGGCAACATATGAATAGCAGCAAGTATAAAAAGCTTAAGAAAAATTATAGAAAAATAACCTAAACCTAAAATTGGGATAGTTATATCCATTCCCTTTATAAAGTGAGGAAAGATGGGCATTATTTAACTTAGCAGTGAAACATTTGAAAACATTTGAAAAAAGAGACACAGGGGAGCCTTATTACAAAGTAACAGCACTAAGGATAAACTGCTCTGCTATCAGGAAATCCAAAGGGAAGAAGAAGGGAAAAGTTTAAATAGACATTAAGGACACTCAATGGATTATGTAATAATAATAAAAATAACAAAATTTTGTATAGCATTTTACAGACTGAAAATGCATTTCCATGTACATTGCAGTTCTGATGTTTACTCCCTCGTACAGATGAGAAACTGAGGCAAGGAGTCGCATGTCCACCTAAAGCCATAGTCCCTGTACCAACCTCGCAGCAGGTGGTATTCGTAGAGCTGGTCCAATGGAGTCTATCAACCGTGTCAGGGTCTAACGGAAGCACAGGGCTCAAGGCTCAGAAGGAGCAAGCTGATATTTGCTTTTACCTCTTCCCTTTCCAGGTTTTCTAAATGGTCCAGGATCATATCTCTTGTGTCTAGACTCTCAAGTTTCAAACCTCAAGTTTCTTCAAACATCCGAAGTCCAGGTTTCCTTTTTTCTGTTTTGTTTGGTTGGTGTTTGTTGTTGTTGTTGCTGTTGTTCTTTTTTTTTTTTTTTTTCCCAGGAGTACTTACCTTTTCAAGATCCCAAATTTTCAATTATGGTTGATTTATATACACAAAGGGAATGAATTTCAGTAACTACTGAATTTGTTTGAACAAATTCATCCTCAGTTTTCCAAATCCCAAGTGCTTTAAGCAAAGCCTTTGGCCAACTAATCTGCCTTGGTATGGTGGGCTGGCAGGAGAACGCCATGGGCCTTAGGACACAGAACACTTTGTCCCATATCAGGGTTTATAGTGTCAACAAGAGAAGGGCACTGGAGCCCCCTCGGTAAAGACACAAGTGAGGGAGTCTATGACCAAGGCCAGTGGTACAGTTTGGTATTAGGAGTTTTGTTTTGTTTTGAGTTGGAAGGTCAAGTTGAGAGGCATATATTCCCTGGTACAAGGTCTATCAACTTTATTCAGAAGAGTGCAGCTTGTGGGAAGATTCCAAAAGGAAAATGCCACTCACTAAAGAATCTTTGCCCCTCACGTGGAAGCCCCGCCAGGCCAGCCACACAATAGAGCAGGTGTGGTGGTAGGTCAGAAGGCTGTGCAGATGTGTTCATAGTAGAGGGTGTGTGTAGTTAGAACCATAGGGCACAGATGCTGGAGTTCCTAAGTGCTGGGCAAGTTCATAATGTATTTGACTGTGGAAGTGATCCTCAAACTCTTTGTGGTCTCAAAAACACTTTCTTTACAGGGGTGCCTCAGTGTCTCAGTTGAGTGTCCGACTCTTGATTTCGGCTCAGGTCATGATCTCAGCATCATGGGATCGAGCCATGAGTGGGGCTCCATGCTCAGTTTGGAGTCTGCTTGTCCCTCTCCCACTCTTCCTCCCCCTGTTCATGTTTTCTCTCTCTCAAATAAATAAATAAAATATTTTTTTAAAAAGCCCTTTACATTCAAATTTAGTGAAGATCCTGTGCTTTGTTTAGGTAGCTTATATCTGCAAATATGTGCTTTCAAAATTAAACTTGAGTCATTTGTAAAATACCTTGTAAAATATTTATTTTTTTCATTCATTAAAAATAACAATATATCAACTGCATGTTCACATAAATAACACATTTTTATGAAAAACAAATATATTCTCAAAGCATAAAATAGTGAAAAGAATGGTATTTTATATTTTGCAAATCTGTTTAATGCCTATCTTAATAGGAACAGCTAGATCCTTGTATCTGTTTCTATATTCATCTGTTGTGACACTACACAGCATGAAGTCTCTGGAAAATGCCACTGTCTACTAATAGAGAATGAGAGTAAAAAAGGAAAAGAAAAGCATAGTATTATGAAAACAGATTTGACCTTGTGAACCCCAGAAAGAGTTCTGTGGCCTCCCATGGGTTTCCAAACTACATTTTGAGAATCCTGTTCTAGGATTAAGCGTTCAATAGCATTCAAGTGGCTATATTTCATTATGACCATGAGTCTATTTATGGGGTCTGGCTGATCTAAGAAAGTAACAGACCAAGGATAAATAGTAGATTTGGATATGAAAGACCAAGAACATGCTGAAAGTTCTAACACAGAAGGGAAGTTCACAGTGAAGTAATAATGGAAAAGCTGGTAGATAAGAGAAAAAGGAAACAAGATTACAATCAATTAAAAGTAAACAAGAACTCTGATCCTGGGGCAGAGACTATCTCCCCTAAGCCATATCTTTAAATATTCCCCTCCATCTGGGTGATTTCTGGTCTACAGAAGAGTTAGAGCTTTGTAAGTGAATTCAGTCATTCAGGGTAACAGCAAGGGCCTAAGATGATCTCCTAAGTAAAATTAACTGTAATTTCCTGGAAGTGCATTTAATGTCTGTAAATAAAAGTACTTATCAAATTTACAGTAAGAGTATCAGTGGTAGTGGTTGCAAAGTTTAGGAAGTTATGTTTTTAACATCTATAATCACATTTTTTATTTCCTATGATAGTAAAAGTAACATCTAATATTTTTAATTTAATTATTTTAGTTCCTGGAGTCCAAGTATGTACAAGATCTACAACGGTAGCACTTTCCATATCTATGGTTACAGCTAGGATTGCTTTAGAAGTGATAATACTTTCAGGATGTGTAATAGTGAATTGCTATAATGGTAGCCATGGTATGTGGAAAAGTCCATAGGAAAATAAGGCATGATTGTTAACATTACTAATTAAATAATTACTATAATATTAACAACTGTTGCTATAGTGGCCATGTGAGTGCTGCGTAGCCCCAGTGTTCTCAGTTATGGTATCATGTCCTATAACCCAAGAACCAGTTAGGTTACTTCAATAACTACATCTAAAGCAATAGTATTTACAGAGCCTAATATGATATTATCTGAGATACCAAAATCATCTGTGAAGTCTCTAGCGAGGATATATAAAATATCTACAGTTTAATTGATAGGGCTGTAGGGGTTATAATTTTTAAAATAGTAGTATATATTCTGGCTGCAGAAGAAGTATACACAGCTTCTTTAATTACACTTATGAAAGTAGTCATGGATGCATCTTTAAACGTATCTGCCATGTCTACAGTGTTTAGAGTAGCCATATCTATAAAAGCTAGTGTTAATATCTATGAAAACTTATGTAGCATAAGATCATGTATCTTTAATTGATTTTTTAGATCTGTAATAGTTGTTTTAAAGAGATGTCTGTAGTAATTATCCTGCTTTGAGTAGTAATCATGGAACGAGAGTAGCATTTTTGACATTTGCAATATAAGTTGATATGGTAGCAGAAGCATTCATTGTTGTTCTATCAAGAATGGTAGTATTTAGAGCATATGTGGTAGTATTTATAATATTGGTGGTAGCATTAGTTGCAATAATAGGTAAATAACTGACTGTAGAGTTTGTTGTTACCTGATGGTGAGTTGCTGTGTCTAGAAGAGCAGTCATTAAAGTGGTAACTAATGCTATTGTGGTATTTGGAATAGAAACATGTGTGGTGTTACCTGGAACACTGCTAGAGTTATCTGCATCAGTAATATTTACTGCATTCCCTGTACTATTTAGGGTATCGGTGATGGGGATAGCGGTGGTCTTAGTGCTGGTAGTGTAAATATCGGTGGGAGTAGACTTTGTAGGAATAGTATTACTAGTACTGTTACCACCAGATATTGTAGGGAAAGGAGAACTGGTATTAGTAGTATGGTTGCCAGTGCTAACAACATCAGTACTTATAGGAGAAGTGGTTACCACAGCAACAGTAGTGTTCCTAGCATGAGTACTTCCAGAGAAAGTTGTCATAATAGGAAAACTATTGCTAGTACTATCAGCACTACTATTTGTAGAAGGAGTAGTTGTAAGTGGAACAGCATCATTGGTGCTAGTACTATCAGTGCTTGCTGGAGAAAGAGTAGTGGCAATTGGAACAGTAGTATTGGTGCTCGCATCAGTAGTGCTTGCTGGGAAGGGAGTGGTTTTGACAGGAAGGGTAGTACCAGTGCTAGCAGTACTTAGAGGGGACAGCATAGTGGTATTAGTAAGAGCAGTACTAGTTGTAACTCCAGGAGTGCCTGTGATAGGAAGGGTAGTACTAGTGCTAGCAGTAGTGGGACTTATTGGGGAAGGCGTAGCGGTACTAGGAACAGTAGGACGACTTGTAACTCCAGTAGCACTTGTTGGGAAAGGAGTGCCTATGATAGGAAGGGTAGTACTAGTGCTAGCAGTAGTACCTGTGGGGGAAGGAGTAGTGGTATCAGGA
>NW_023270451.1:78475913-78539946 GCF_011800145.1 Mirounga leonina | reverse complement strand
GGAGCAGTAGTATTAGGTGTAACGTCAATAGTACTTGTTGGGAAAGGTGTAGTGGTATTATGGCCAGTGGTATTAGTTGTAACTTCAGTAGCACTGGTTGAGAAAGCAGTGGTTGGCATAGGAAGAGTGGTACGAGTATAAGCAGAACTAGTGATATTATTCTCAAAAGTGGTAGCCTTAGTAGTAATTGTAGAAGGACGTAGAGAACCTGTTGGGAAGGTACTTGTCATAGGTGTAGTAGAAACTATAGGGCCACCATATATCCAAGTAACCTCAGTTAGCTTTTCTAGGCTAATAGTCTTGTTAGTCAGTTGAATAGTCAGCGTCTGCCAGAAAAGAAGAGAGAGTTCGTATTTGAGAACTTCTTAAACATCACATTTAAGTCATTTTCAAATTACAATTTAACAAAAACCAATGTATTCATTCTTTTCCAGCGAGTAATAAAAGGATATAAACATTCCTTTTCAGTCACTGACTCCAGACAGATAAATAGGGGGATATGTTGTGTGCATGACCCCTGTGCTGGAAATCTGTGTCTTTCCACTTCATTAGGCCATACCACATTGCTTGCAAGTATTTGCAGCTTTGATTAAGCATTGATAACCAACACTTATAAAAATCTCTTTGCTTTGCCACTAGATTTTAACCTTCCTCAGGGCAATCGGGTTTCATGTCTTTACCATCCCCAACATGTAGTATTGTGCCTGGCATATAATAGGCATCTGATACGCTACAAAGTTTCCTACAAAGAAGTTCTGCATCAGTCTTAACTGGAAGTAATTACTTGCAGAGGGTGGTCTTGAGCTCAATAGTCCAGGAAAAATGTGTTCAAGTAGAGAACTAGAAAGGACTAGAGAGAGAAAAGCTATCTGATTGTTCAGGGGGTCATCTTCCAAAATCCAAATATCAGCAGGGTGGGCACTCTTTCACTGCTTGGAAGACAGGAACTATACTTACCCATTTTCACTTCCCTAATTGACCCCCTACAGGTCACTGGATCATACTTAGGGCAGGTCTAGTGTTCGAAAGTGGGATATTTTTCCCTCTGTGGTTACTCTTGGTAACTCTACTGGTAATTTGTCTTCCACATAGGTGGCTCCACTCTGTTTTGTTAACCAAATAATTTTATCTCACATCACAGGTGGGACATATTCATTTTGATGATTACTACAGTTGACTGCCAATTTTCACCAACCTATAAGATCTATCAATTTGACCAGGGACATGAGTAATTTCAGGAAGGAGGGAGAAAATCTACAACAATTTTAGGGGATCACACTTTCATTTTAGCCTCTGCCGCAGAAGCAAGTAAGTTTTGTTATGTTAGCCTGAGAGACTAACATCACTTAACACACTGAACCACTTCTGGGAAACACAGGGAAAAGATTCCACCAGACCATTGATCATTGATCCCTGGACTACATTGGGAAGAGCACTGAAGCTACACATTTTACAATAGGATTCAACACTCCCAACTTTTCAGGAACATACTATTGCATGTATCTTTATAACCTTTCAAATGTAAGCAAGTAAAAGAATGAAAATAAAAGTGGTGATAACTTTGCCGAATAATAAAATTAATTTATGATATAACATTCCTTTGAGACATACCTGATTATAAGGGTCACACGTGAAATTCTGCTCCACGATTTGCTGGTTGTTGTAGGTGAAAGTGACTTGTGTCACAGAAATAAAGCTTATCCCCCAGATTTTAATATATCCAACTTTCAGTAGATTCGAGTCATTCAAATACTTATTGTGTATGGTCTGGATTTGCAATAGATTCTATAAAGAACGTTTAAAGAGAAAAAATACATAATACATCTGTTGAAAGACTGTATTTCACATTAAAGTATTAAGAAACCTCAAATTACTATTGTTGTGCCGGTTTGCTGTTTTATTCTTAAACACTTCATGAAGATACACTTCCTGAGTACCTGCTATGATGAACTTGATAATGCCAACATAATGAAAGTTATTTTATCTATATTGTTACTAATTCTTACAAGGATTTTGGAAAGTAAGTATCATTATCTTAGTTTTACAGATGAGGAAATTGAGGCTCTGGGAGTAAAGGGAGTAGCTAAATGACACAGATATGGTCGGAATCGTGATGTGCCTATGTGCCTAGCTCTGTATGAGTTAACACAGCATGAACACAGAATCCCGGCAAACAGCCCCTAGACTAAGGATAGTTCGCAATAAATATAGGACTGGATTAAATCATGAACTGTTTAAGTATCATCACAAGGGTTAAACTAATGTGAGGTAAGTCATGAAGTAGTATGTGATTAAGGCCTAAATGAAAAGCATAGTGAATATTTGTTATGGATGGTAAGAGAAAGGAGAAATCACTATGGAATAAGGGGGGTCAAAAAAGGACTTAGGAAGGACATGGAACTTTAGGAAGCCTGGAAGGGTGGATGGATTTAGAAAGGTGAAATGAATGAGGAAGGGGCTGGAGGCAGGGTCATATGGAAGAAAATCATGCTATTTGAGTGCAAAAGCTATGGTAGCTCACACTGATTAAATGAAATAAGACTGGTTAAGATGGATGAGGAAGATTTTATGCAATGAATCAAGGAGATAGTTGCAGTAGAGTAACACTATAAACTCCTTGACTCTCATGGCAACAGTAGAAAGAAAAAAGAAATCCGTTCAATTGGCTTTATGGAGAATATAATAAGGTTTGAGACTGACTGCACAAGCAGAATCAAGGGAAAGTGAGGAAAAAGGGATATAACAAGTAAATAGGTGTGCTGAAGTTAGCGCTTATTGATTTGGGAGAGCCTACTGTTAAATTGCCTGAAATTCTGCAAGCCAGTCGATAGCTTGAAATTGGCTAAAATGGTGGAAATACTTACACCACAGGAATTAGCAAATGCTACAAATCAACTCCACACTCCTATTACCCCATACCAGCCAGCATGCCATTGATAATTACCCCGTGGAAAGTTAGAAGCTTTCTTTCATGTCAAGCCTCTAATCCTTAGAAAGAAATGCCATCAAATATCACATAGAAATAAGAATTCACTTATCACTTCTTTGGAATAAGAGAAGAATGCAATTTTAGAGTTAGGAAGTATTTAAGGGAAATGTAATGTTTTATAATAAAGAAACACAGATTAAACAGGGGAAGTGTGTTCCCTAGCTTAAATAACTAGTTAGTACAAACAGAACTAAAATCCAGGGCTTCTAAATCAACAGTTTCATTTAAAAAACATTTTGAGAGGAAAAATATGTAGTCTTCAATTCAACTTTTCTTAAATTAAGGAGAGAATTTACACATTTAATTAGTATACAAAGTCTTGCATTTAGTTTCAAAAAGGCAACTGCAGGATGGAGAGAGCATGATCTGACAATCATGTCTATGAGGATAATTTGAAAGTTTTAGTTGACCATGAGATTTATATGTGATACATGTGTTTAAAAAATTAACACAATGTGAGGCAGTAACAGTAAGAAAATAGAGAATAGCTAAAAAGAGGTCATAGTTGGGTAATGAACTGTTTATTGTTTTATGTCACTGATTTTGTTTTTTTAAGATTTTTATTTATTTATTTGACAGAGAGAGACACAGCGAGAGAGGGAACACAAGCAGGGGGAGTGGGAGAGGGAGAAACAGGCTTCCCGCCGAGCAGGGAGCCCGATGTGGGGCTCGATCCCAGGACCCTGGGATCATGAGCTGAGCCGAAGGCAGACGCCTAATGACTGAGCCACCCAGGCGCCCCTGTCACTGATGTTTTGAGGTTGCCTGTTCTGCAGTATAAAGTTCATGCCGTCCTACAGAAGTATATGGCAAGCCACATATGTAATTTTAAATCTTCTTATAGCCACATTTTTTAAAAGTAAAAGGAAACAGGAGAAATTGATTTGAAAACACATTCTATTTAACCCAACATATTCAAAATAGTATTATTTTAACATGTATTCAATATATAAATATTAATGAGGTATTTTACAATCTTTCAAATATTTCAAATTAGGCTAGTCACATTTCCAGTGCTCAAAATTCACATGGGGTCCCTGGGTGGCTCAGTCAGTTAAGCATCCAACTCATAATTTCAGCTTAGGTCATGATCTCAGAGTCATGAGAGAGAGCCCCACATAGGCCTCCACACTGCACTGGGTATGGAACCTGCTTAAGATTCTCTCCCTCTGCCCTCCCCCCAACTCCACTTGCACTTGAACGTGCATGCACACTCCCTCTCTCTCTCTCTCAAAAAAAAAAAAAAAAAAAAGTCACATGTGGCTAGTAGCTATCATACTGCATAATGCAGCTCTAAGATATTCTTTCAATCCTGGGTACCATGTTTTAAGAGGAATCTAGACTAATTGTGGTCCAAGCAGAATAATCAGATCTGTTTAAACACAAAACAGAGGAAGTGTGAAGTTAGCCAGCTGATGTGTAATTCCAAAAGAAGACAGAAAGTATATATAACAGACATCTTCAAATTACTGAAGCCCTGTTATGTAGAAAAGACAATAGATTTCTGTTATGCTCTTTCTTAAATGCAAAATTATAGAGAAGCAAATTCCAGGTTTGACATAGAATGATCCTCCTACTCTAATGAGAATGATATAGGCTATCTCTGGAGTCATTCAACATGCCTGGTAGATTGGTTGTCTTATTTTCTCCAGTTATTCACTCCTCCCTATTCATACCCTTTTCCATGTGATTTCGGCAATGCCCTCCCTCTCTGGATGGGGCATTCTATCCCACCTTTGTCTTTGGGCTTGGCCATCTGACTTTTCCTTGCTAATAGGATGTTAGTCAACTTGCTGCAAACTGGAGATTTGAAAAAGTGCTCAAGCATTTCCATTTCTGTTTTTGCCCTCTAACAGTCATAAAAAAGGTTCTGCCCAGAGCTGTCCATAAAGCAATCTTAGATCATATTAACATAAGGACTGGCTTGCGAAATTCCAGGCAATTTAAGAGTAGGCTTTCCCAGGGGCACCTGGGTGGCTCAATCATTAAGCATCTGCTTTCAGCTCAGGTCAGGATCCCAGGGTCCTGGGATCGAGCCCCGCATTGGGCCCCTTGCTCAGCAGGGAGCCTGTTTCTCCCTCTCCCTCTCCCTCTTCTATGTGTGTGTGCTTTCTCACTCTCTCTCTCTAATAAATAAATCTTTAAAAAAACAAAAATGAAAATAAAACCAAAATAGTAGGCTTTCCTAAATCAATAAGAGCTAGCTCCAGCACAGCCATTTACTACAAGTTATATCCTCTTTTCTTCATTTTCCCTTGATTCTGCTTGCAATCAGTCTCAAAATCTTGTTAATTTTCCATAATGCCAATTGAACATATTTCTTTTTCTCAGATAGTTGAAGAGCCAGCTGACAGGTGTGTGAGTGAGTACAGTCAGGATCATCCAAGCAGCCAAACAGTCCCATAGCTGATTGCAAGCCAGCCAAGATCAGCCATGTCCAGCTCAGATCATCTGAACACTACAAACTCATAGGCTAAATAATTTATTTAGTGTTTAAATTATTTGTTTATTGTTACAGCTGCTGAAATTTTGAGGTTGTTTCTTATACACCATTGTTGTGCAATAGATAACTGATCTAGCATTATCCTGCAAAATATTTATCAGCCAGAAAATGATGTCTCATCCCCAGAAAACATGTCATACATTTAAAGACTCATTTTTTCACCAGCATTATATGAATTACAAGTTTCTTCTTATAAAACTGATGGTGTACTGGATAATTGTCAAAATAAGGACTGTTTCTTCCTGATATTAATGTCAACAGACCCAATTTATAAGTGTAAAGGGAGGAAGTTCCTCCTATTAAGATGTAGGATATTATTTTGATACAGTTAACTGATAATGTTTAATCTGTAGCTAACTGGGAATGGATTTATAAAAATTCAATAAAATACTCTTACCTGAGTTGCTATAAAGTTTGCCAAGAAATAGTTTCCATTTTCATAGGTATCTATAAGCAAGAAAAAAGAATAAGCAATTACTCATTGCTTCAACTATAGCAGATAATCTTGTATATAGTCAAAGGGGTCACAATTACTGATCAGGATAATCATGACCTCTCTGAGGAACATTAAGGATAGTAGCCAAGGGATTCTTTCACTCCAGGGTAGTATGGGGATGTACATATGGAAGAGGGTATTTCAAGTGAGGATCAAGTGGTTGTAAAACCAGAAAATCTTGGTTGAACTAAAGATAGATACCCCAGATGAGGAAATGTGGAGGCTACTGACTGGTTTCTTCTGTGCCAACCTAACAAGCACATAACCATGAACGTTGACATGACTTGAAGACAAAGGCTCACAGCAGAGGAGAGTGGTTAGGAATTCAGGCTCAAGTCAGACTGATATGGATTCAAATCCCTGATCCTACAATTAATAGTTGTGCAAACTCCGGCAAATAACATTTTATCATCTGTAAAATGGAGATAGTAGCACCTAGCTCATGGTATGCTGCATGAGCAGAGTAAGTACTCAGAATGTATACTTCACTATCATAAGCAAAGTCATCATCATCTTCACCTTCATGATTCTTCTCTTAGATCATCCTATCATAGTGATCTAGTTCCCAAGCTCTCCTGCCTCTACATAACGTACTCCATCAATTCTTCCCCAGACCCTCTTGGCTCCTCTAGGCTCCAATTATGCTCCAGAACACTCCATTCTGACAAACCCTTTACTTGGCTCTCTCTATAGCAAGCAATCACTACATCTTTTTAGTGCCATATTGTCTCAAAAAAAGGTAGCCTCTGCTTCTTATGTCTGTGGACCCAACTCATAATTCAATCCTACATCTCCTATATTTCAGTTCCTATGTTTCCTTTTTTCACTGAATCTGATCTTTTCAAAGTCACCAGTGACACAATATGTTAAATCTAAATATCTCTTCATTATATGCAGGTGTTTTAGACCTCTTTCCCCACACATCTCTTCCTTGAAATAATCCTTAGTAGGTGTCTACTTTACTCATTCTTCTCATGTAGCTTCTATAATTCTTATTTCTTAAAAGTCAGTTCCATTTCATGTTCTGTTCTTGCCCTTATCAACATTCCATCTCTTACCAATATTCCAACATATTCTCTCCTTGAGCCTATTAATCCTATTTCTTTTCTATAAATTACCTCTACCCTTGAAGAAATAATTATAAAACGTATATTTTTTAAATTTAGCCTTGGCTAGAAAATGTAACCTAAGCATATACTTATAGACTCTTCTAGCAGTTTGAATGAAGAATTTCTAAAGAATGGAATTTTGTTAATAAGGTGATCTAAGATTATCCTTGAGCTAGCTATTAAATCTCCTTATATAAGGAAAAATTTAACAAATAGTTAAAAACCTACTAACAGAAAATTTAAGTTAAAGTTATACTTACACTGTGTCTTGGTGTTTTAAATTTTGAATTTCTAAGTCTGTTTGGTGAAAAGGAGCAAAGAGCCCCTCTGTGTAAAAGTTTAAAAAGTATCAAAATTTTAAAACTTTCAGGGACTATTGATTTTTTAACCTTGAGACTAAGACATTTATTGAAGGAAACTAAAATTTTATAGAAAAGTGTTTTCCCCTTAAATTTTTGAAATATATTGCTCATAGGGAGCTGATTTTTAATACCACACTAACTGTGGTGTTATTAACCCACCATGACACCAATCATCTAGTTCTAATTAGCTCAAGCTGTATAAAAGGACTCTAGATTCCCTTAAAACATTGGTTCTCAAACAGCAGTGATTTTGCTGGTGGGACTTTTGGCAATATCTAGAAAAACATTTGATTGTTACATCTTGGGGTTGGGGAGAGTGCTTCTGGCATTTGGGGGGTGTTGCTAAACATCTTGTAAATAACAGTCCAACCACCACCAGCAACAAAGAATTACCTAGCCCAAATTGTCAGTACTATCAATCATATGTCTGATAAGGGACTTGTATCTAGAAGATATAAAAACACTTACAATTCAATAATAAAAAGATAATCTAATGTAAAAATTGACACAGTTTGTGAATAGACATTTCTCCAAAGAAGATGTATGAATTGCCAGTAAGTACATGAAAAGATGTTCAATGCAATTAGTTATCAGGGAAACGCAAATCAATCGAAGCTGCAATGGTATATTAATTCACACCCACTAGGATGACCACTCAAAGAGATGATAGTAAGTGTTGACAAGGATGTGGAGACACTGGGCCCCACATGCACCGCTGAAGGAATGTAAAGTGGTGCAGCCTCCTTATAAAATAATCTGGGAGTTCCCATAAAAGTAAACATAGAGTTACTATATAAAGGGGAAATTCCACTCCCAGGTATGTACCTTAGAGAACTAAAAAAATATGTTTATACAAAAAACTTGTACACAAATGTTCATAGCATTTTTCCTAATAGTGAAAAAGTAGAAACAACCCAAACATCTCCTAGCTGAGAATTGGATATATAAAATGTGGTATATTCATACAATATCATACTATTCAGCCATATGAAAGAAAGGAAGTACAAATACATGCTACAACTCAGTAGAACCTTAAAAATGTTATGCTAAGTGAAAGAAGGCAGTAATAAAAGGCCACATGTATTCCATTATGTGACTCCATATGATTCCATTCCTATGAAATGTTTAGCATAGACAGTTGCATAGTGACAGAGTAGTAAACGCCTAGGGCTGCATCTCCTGGGGCTGGAGAGAATGGGGGCAGGGCACGGGAGGACTGAGGGGTGATATCTAAAAGGTGGAGGGCTTATTTTGGGGGTAAAGAAATTGTTCTAAAATTGTCTGTGTAATGGTTGCCCAACTTGGCAAACATACTAAAACCAGTGAATTGTACACTTAAAATGGGTACATTACATGGTGTGTGAACTGTATCTCAATAAACTCATTATCAAAAAAGTTAAAGTCAGGCCCAACAACTAACAACAACAAAAAGGCATTTATTTTTTAACAAAAATATATATTAAAAAAACTTCCACCTGATTAATCTAAAAGATTAATCCAGTGTGATTTCTACTTGTCGTAACACTTCCAGGCTTCTCACTCCTCTCTTCACCAGACTTTCTGTCATCATATCCATATTTGCAAATTGTGAGCCCCACCGGGAGACTCCATAGGCATCTCAAATTCCAAGGGTGCAAAATTCATCTCCTTATCTCTCATTGTTCTCTAACCTGACTTTACTATTGTCCATGTTCCATACCATGATAATGGAATTGCTTCCTGACCAATCACCCAGGCATGTAGTTGGCATGATCTGACAATGTAGTCTCCAGTCAACTTGGCAAGAGCTCACTGATGCAATACAGTGTTGAATACCTGGGCACAGCCACTAACCCCTTTGGCTACAATTTCTTGCTCACCAAACAAATCCCTGATTAAAATCTCATCCTTCACCTAGATTTAATTTAAGGAAAATACGTACTTCCTAGTAGATGGGAACATTCTAGCTCATTAATAAATATAGTTCTTAAATTTAAAAATTGGCACGGTAGCTTATTATTTTCTTACAAGGTGTAAGGCTGCAAATCTCTTAAAACCTAGTTTGAGTGGCTGGTTAACCTCCTTTCTCTGACTTTTGGACTTTCTGTTGTCATATTAACCACACTGATGTAAATGTAGTATATCTTACCTAATAAATCTTATGTTAAAGGGTTATACTGGAATTTTATTTACTTTGCATATTAATGATATATGCTACTCAGCATCCATGTGCCAGGAATTCTCTCTATATATGAAATCATTTTGTCTGCATAAAGAGATCTACGTGATAAGTAGAGTTTTGTAGATGTTAAAGATGACAAAGTGCTGACAAAGAGATGTTAAGCATCCTTCCAAAAGACATACAACCAGGAAATGACTGAAATGATATCTGAATCTAGAGCTACGGGATGCCACTTGCCACACACCTCTCCATGAAATTTACTTATTAGGTTGAACTTTACAGAAATAATCAGAGACTAAGTTGAACTTTGAAAAAAGTAATCAAATTCTTTCCTATCCCACTCTTAACCTGGTTCCACCTCTAAATGAGTGACCAAATCATTTGAAAAACAGCTCTTTTAAATACCATATTCAATGAGTACAGGGTTATAATGCATTATCTATACACTGAGAAGAGAAAATTAAAGTACCATCCGCAATATTATCAAAAACTTAGAAATACTTAGGATGTATTTGACAAAATATGTGTAAGACCCATGCACTGAAAATTATAAAATGCTCTGAGATAAAGAAGACCTAAGTAATTAAAAATGATAGACAGATGTCCCCAAACTGATTTATAGACTCAATGCAATAGCAGTCAAAATTCTAGCAAATTTTGTTAATTATTATTTGTTAAAATAATTTTGAATCTACCTCAGTTAATACATTGTGGTATTGGTATAAGTATAAACATAGAGATCCATGAAACAGAACAAATAATCCAAAAATAGAGTCTCAGCCATACAGGACCTATTCATAGCTAATAAAGGTGTCAAGGTAATATCACAGGGGAAAAGATTCTGCTTTCAGGAAAGGTGCTGGATCAACTGGACAAACATGCTGGGGAACAAATGAACCTTGACCATTACATACATACAGAATTTAATACAAAATAGGTGACAGTCCTAAATGTAAAAGCTAAAACTCTAAAATTTCCAAAAATACAGGAGAAAAATCTCTGTAACCTTGGGTTAGGCCATGTGATGCTGTGACTTATAATAGGTATTTGGTCTTCATCCCATTTCTGCCACAGAGCTCTTAAAACCCTTGGAATTTCCTAAGCGATAAGAACTAAGTATCTTTTGTTATATTAATGAGGTGACTTATGGAAAGCACCTCAGGTTCCTGGCTGGTTGCCAGGACCAACCCTGTGATCTGAAGGCTGGAACTTCCAGCCCCACCCAGAGACCTCTGGAAGGGGATTGGGGCTGGAGGTTGACTCAATGGCCAATGGCCAATAACGTAGCCAATGATGCCAGTGTAATGAAGCTGCCATAAAAACCCAAAAGGATGGGGCTCATAGAGCTTCCAGATTGGTGAGCACGTGGAGGTTCAGGGAAAGTAGTATCCCTGGAGAGGGCATGGAAGCTCTGAGCCCCTTCCCACATACCTTGCCCTACGCATTTCTTCCACCTGGCTGTTCCTGGGTTATATTCTTCTATAATAGTCTGGTAATCTAATAAGTAAAATGTTTCTCTGAGTTCTGGGAGCTGCTCTAGCAAATTCATCAAACCTGAGCAGGTGGGTGTAGGAACTTCTGATTTATAGCCAGTTAGTGTGAGGTACAGGTAACAACCTGGACTTCGAACTGGTGTCTGAATCGCAAGGCGGGAACCTCCAATCTACAGTGGGTTATTCAGAAGCATGGGTGACAACCCAGCTTAGTATGAAGTGGGAAAGGGAGGAGGAGGCAATCCTGTGGGACTGAGCTCTTAACCTGTGGGATCCAATGCTATCTCCTTGTAGACAGTGTCAGAATTGAGTTGAATTGTAGGACACCTAGTGTCCCAGATTCACTTGTTGGTATGGGGAAACCCCCACACATGTTAGAATTGGTACCAGAATGCTTTTTAGACCAAGGCACAAAAAGCACAAATATAAAAGAAAAGCTTGGAAAAAAATGGACTTTTATCAAAATTAAAGTTTGTTTTTTGTAAGATACTATAAAGGAATTATATAGGCAAGTTACAGACAGGGAGATACAAATTATATCTGATAAAAGACTGGTATACATAACTCCTACAGGTCAATAAGGAAAAGACAACATAATAAAAAATAGGCAAAGGACTTGGATCAATACCTCAATAAGAAGACATACAAATAGCCAATAAACGTAAGATGTTCAGCATCAAGGAAATGCAAATTAAATCCATAATGAGATGCACTATGTACTACTAGAATAGTTAAAATTTTAAAAACTGACACTAACACCAAGTGTTAGTGAAGATGTGGGAAATTGGAACTCTGAATTATTGACGTTAGTAAGGAGAAACCGTATAGCCATTTTAGAAAATACTTGGGCAGTTTCTTCAAAAGTTAAACATACAATTATCATCTGACCCAGCCCAGCAATTTCACTTCCAGGTTTTTACCCAAGGGAAATGAAAACGTATGATCACAAAATGACTTATACTCAAATAATCATGGCAGGTTTATGCATAATGGTGAAAAACATAAAACAACTCAAATGTTCATCAATAAGTAAATGGATAAACAAATTAGGGTATACCCATACAATGGAATGTTATTCAGGAGTCAAAAGATAACAAGGAATCATGGATCACCACATCAAAAACTAATGATGTATTGTATGGTGACTAACATCACAAAATAAAATAAAATAAAATTTTAAAAAAGGTAATAAGCTACTTTTATATGCCACCAGATGGCAACACATTTTGCTACAAAAATAACTTTGCTAAGTGACAGAAGCTAAGCACAAAAGGATACGCACTGTATGATTCTATTTACGTCAAGCCTAGAAAAGACAAATCTCATCTAGAGTGACAGAAAGCAGATCAGTGGTTGTAAGAGCCTGAAGTCGGGGTTGGGAGTGGGGGGTAGTTCACTGAAAAGATATAGAAGGGGAAATTTGGAGTCATAAAAATATTCTAGATCTTGATTGTGGTGGTGGCAATATAAATGTATCTATTTGTCAAAATTTATTGAACTGTATACTTAGGATGGATATATTTTATTTGTATAAATACAACTCAATCAAGTTGATTAAAAAAGCAATAATTTCACTTCTAGGAATCTACCCTATGGAAATAATCTGAAACACAAACAAAGCTTAAAACTTGATGGTGTTTATAACAATGAAAACTGAAAACATCCTGTACCCTAGATTAGAGAGTAATTACAGAAAGTCAGATAAATTGTGGCATATCCTCTCAGTGGGATATAGTAATCATACTGGTGTTTATAAGGAGTATACGATAACATCTAGACATATTTCTATCGTTATGCTAAGTGCAAAGAAACAGCACTCAGAAATTAAATATGTGGTATGTTTTAAGTGATATAAAAAATTAAGCATTTTCTTAAGTAACATGAAAGCAAAAGAATACAACAATAATATTAAGTTATTACTTTTTTCTAGTTTTCTGTCTTTAAAATATTTTCTTTAATGACAATATATTACCCTCATAATGAAGAAAATGAAAAGGAAGATATTACTAGTGAAAAACAAGCCATAATTTCAGAAACTGTGACACGTTATAAGATTAGAATGTTCTAGTCAGCAATTAGTATTGGAAAATGAGTGTCGGTTGGTAACAACATGTCAGTATTTCTATAAAGATGTCTAAGGAAGAGGATGTTCTGACTATAGTGACAAATCCCAGTTATCTCAGGTAGCACTGTCATATCCCTAGATTGGGGAAAGTATACAAAGTAATATTTCACTGATGTAAGCATCTTTTTGAAAATGCTCAATTCCCTACTTCTGAGACACTAAGAAATTTTCTGAGCTCTAATTTGTCTCCTGAGTGAGCCTTCTTAGGAGGAACAGGCTGCCTGGTAATAGATGGCCGGCCCAAATAACAGAGCCAGGTCTGTGAACCACTGAGAATGAATGAATTGTCAGCCTGATACTTGCATCCACACTTTTATCAGAGCAAGGCAGTTAGTTATACAGAGATAGATCACCCCTGGCTGAACCCATAATGTCATGTTGCTGAACCTACAAAGCTGGGGACCATATACTATTCTATAGTAATTACAATATAAGGAGCAAACAAAAATAGCAAAAATTCTCCCAACACCCTCGCTTTATAACAGTAGCAGAAACAGGTTTAGAAATAGATTTTCAGGTTATGCCAACTATATCCTGAGCTATGGTTTTTCTGCATGCTGTATGGAAACCCTGGAATGCTCATACTCACCAATGCTCTGTCCATCATCCCAGAATACCTGGCCTTCAGCTTTCCCATTGTTGTCCAATGCAACAATCAATCCCATAAATTTTTGTCGACTAGGGGAAAAAAAGGAGTTATTTTTTTCTCTAGATAATAGGTTGTAAGAATGAAGGACAGTTTCTGTTGAAAATATTACTCATCCATAACAAAAAAAATTAATGCATTAAAAATGTACATAAAAATACACATAAAGTTTCTAAAAATAGGTAAATTAAAATGTATCTTCTTTATAAAAGAGCTTATTGCACACCCCTCAAGTATTAACGTTTCCTAGATGGTTTAAAACAGAATTTCATTTTTTAAAATTATACACGAAAATGTCTACTATATAATACATTAAAACATGTAAATACCATTAAACTGAGATATACTTAGATATTTGTCTATGAAAATATATTTTGCAAAGAGAAATGGATTCCATCTCAAAGGATGTATGTGCAAACCAATTTTCATTAAGTATAGTCATATTTAAATTATTTTATGTAATGAAAGAAAATATTATATTGTTTGGAATTTTGAGTTGGTTTCTTTATAGTAGGGACTTATAAATAATTATGGTAAATAAATACCAAATATGTATAATCAATGTCCTTTGATTTGAATATACTTCAAAATATTTAATTTTTTAAAGATTTAACTTTTAATAATTAATACGAATTTGTTAGGCATGATCTTCTTGTGGATTAAAAATATAGACACTTAAAAAATCAAATAAACATACTTTACTTACATACGTATTATAAGTAATATGATAAGATATGAATTCCTTAGGAAGAAAACCACCAAACAACCCTCTAGTAGCTTCCAGATTGTTATAGAATAAAATGCAAAGTACTTGGTCTGCCATTTACCCCCACCATGACCTGATCCTAGCCTGCTTGAATTTTATTTCATCCCTCTTCCTATCTACTCTCCAATTAAACTGATTGGTTTACTATTCCCCAAACCAAACTCATTTTTCACCTCTAGCTCTTTAATGCTCCCAGAATATTTCTTTCCCTGTCTTCATATATTCAAATCCTGTTTATTATTCAAGACTCGGTTCAAAGCTCTCTTTCATGTGAAACCATGCTTTACACCATAAGGCTGAGTTAACTTCTCTCCTTTTGAATGGTTATAGTTCTTTTTATGTGTGTCTCTCTTGACATAACATGTTCCTTTTAATTTAGTATATATATACAAATATAAACATGCAAATATAAAATAAATATATGAGTATTTATATTTATATAAAATCTATCCTGAGTTGACCAATGTAGACCTGGAAATAAGTAATAAATCACCCTTGGATAGCCATCATCAATCAAGGAGCTCATTAATATTCCCAGCTTTTTTTTAATAATGTGGAAAGAGGTAAATGCTACTGCCCTCAAGAAAATTTTTACACCAGGGGTGATTGAGTGGCTCAGTCGATTAAGCCTTGGACTCTTGATTTTGGCTAAGGTCGTGATCTCAGGGTGGTGAGATCAAGCCCTCCTACTCGGTGCTCAGCATGGAGTGTCCTCCCCCTCTGCCCCTTCCCCCCACACCCCACCCCCACACATGCTCTCCATCTCTAAAAAAATAAAATAAAAATTAAAGAAAATTTTTGCCCCAGGCCTGGGACGCAGAGCTACAGATAAAAGATCTCCCCAAGACTGACTTCATGAATGCATTCTCCCCCAGACCCCAGTCAGAAGGCACTTATGGAATTGAATCAATGAGAGGGTCTGTGATTGGGCTTCTGTATGCACAGAGCCCTGGTTAGGGCAGACCGCGTCTGTGAGGATGCCTCATTATGACAAAGGGAGGCCATCAGTACCATCACTCCTCCTTACCTGGCGCGAGTGTTCATCGCAGGCTCCTGCCAAGGCAGGACGGAGCCTCCTCTGATATGAAGGTTGATGTGGTCAAGGGGAGCGCCCAGGATTTTCCACTCACCTGTCGACACACTGCCAGATTCCTAGGAGACGGAATATAAGCAAGGAAGGATGAAGATAAAGAGATGAAATGAATAGCTGCACGCTTTAATACAAGTCTTTCTAAGGAAGCATGGTCGAAAGTCAGCAAGGAAGAGCAAGTAAAAGAAGAAAAAAATCTCTGATTTCAGTTTTGTTAAAAACTCTGGAAATCTAGTCTTTTCTCTGTATTCTCCAGAAAAGGTGCAGGTGGGGGTGGGAGAAAAGTCAATGTGTTATGGGTGTTACATTTTACCTAATTATGCTTTTGTGGATACTTTTATTTAAGCAAACCTTGCGTGGCTGAAAGGCTGAAAATTACTGCCTTAGAAATTATGTGCCTCAAGGTCAGGAGAAAGTGCTGGCCACCCCTCCAGCCAGCAAGGACCAGTTTGGTTCTTCACAAAATATTTGAGTTCTTACCGTGCTGTAGTCATACCAACGGCCCCTGGGAAAATAAGCACGGGTCTCAAAAGTGTTCTGAAACATAAAATTGACACATTATTATGTATATTCCAATAACTTAATTATTAAAATTCTTTCTGTAGGATTAAGATAACAATGGGAATTTTATTAATGATTTTAAGAGTTTGGGAAGTTCTAAAATTTTTTTTAAGATTTTTTAGAAGATTTTATTTATTTATTTGAGAGAAAGAGAGAGAGCACAGAGGGGGAGGCAGAGGGAGAAGCAGGCTCCCCGCTGAGCCAGGAGCCAGACATGGGGCTCAATCCCAGGACCCTAAGATCATGACCCAAGCCAAAGGCAGATGCTTAACCCACTGAGTCACTCAGGCACCCTGAGTTTGGGAAGTTTGATTGAAAAAGATCTGATAAAATTCTTCAAACATAAAGAAAACTTAATTTTTTAAAAAGGTAAACTTTACAACGATGCAGGGTAACAAGACACTAAAATGAGAAATCAGTTGGGGTTGTGAGGTTTTCACTAATGGGGATTTTGAAAAAAGGAAAAGATCTCCCTTGTGTGTTCTAGAAAGGTGTTTGCTGGAAAACAGCGAGCAGGACAAGATGATCTTTAAAATGCCCTTCTTGTACTTGAGATTATGTGACTGAGGGCTTCTGATCTGTGATGGAAAACTCACACTTTCCAGCACGGGGCTGATTAAGAGGGCAGGACCCAACATGAACTGACAGTCTATATCCCATGTTTTGCTGTCATTCGTAAACCTTAAAAAAAAAAAGAAAAAAAAAAGTATGAAAACCCTACCAAAGTGTTAGGACTGTTGCAGAGGGCTCTCCCCCAGACATGGCCAGAACCTCTGCTTGGGGGAACAGGCTGTACTCACTCATGGAGAAGGGGTCGGACGACAGTGCTGCCCTCAACGTGAGCTTTATGCATCAAAGTGTAGAGATAGGGCAGCAGGGTGTATCTGGTCTGAAGGACTTTTCTGGAGAACATCTCGAAGGTGGAATTCCAGGCCACAGGGTCTTGTCTCTAAAGAGATAAAGGAACACGTGTCAGATATCTCTTTATGCCATCCTAACGCTATCAGAAAAAGGTCAGCAGACACATGTCCCATGTACCAGTTACACAGATCCCACCCTTCATTTCTATCCCATCCTTTCTCTTGCCCCTGCTGTCCAACTAAACTGGGGCTACTTGCTTCCCATTCTTTATCACAGACTCCTAAGTCCCCTGCACAGGGCTGGAGAGATGGGTCTCTCTGCAGCACTGATGGAGCTTGGATGGATTTGAGTAAAATAAAAATTCTCTAAGGAAAAGGAGCTTCTTCTAGTTTAGCCCCATAGGGAGCTACAAACCCTACTGTCCTCATAGGCATGTATTCCCCAAGACATGAGCAAAAGGATATTCCTGAGGATTGCTTATAACTCTGGGGTTTTGAACTCTGTGGGTTTTCTATGAACTGGAGGTTCTGATTTTTATGATTTTTCCTCAACAAAGAAGTCTGCTACTTTTGAGGGTAATAAAGAAGTTGTGATTTGAGCACCAGCTGCCACCTCACCCTTGTCCCGATGGTGTTGTGGTTTCTGGAAAAAGGGTAAAAGGCCCCCAGTTGCATCCAGCGAACACACATCTCATATTCGGCATTTCCAAAGAAGCCACAAATATCCGCTCCTGTCTGAGAAGATGCAAAATCAGAACATGAGGTGGGACTTTTGTAGGTTGCAGACACGCTGGAATCCGACTGAGTAATTAATAATGGTCCCAATGTAACTTACATACGGTATTCCAAAGAGACTGAACTCCATCATGCCTGCAATGAGAAGACACAGCTGTGTTGGACAAAGTAGCCCTTTCAGAGGGTAGGTTTGCCCTGTCTCTTCCATACCCGATTTCGAAGCCCTGGGCCACCCATGATGAAAATATCCAAAGATGGGTAGAGACTACAACTCATACCCACAGAGAAGTCAACGCCTGCTGCTTTCTCTGCCCATGTGGATGATACGTAGACATAACCAGTGTGGCCGCGGGCATCCAACCCAGTCCCCTCCCTGCCAGCAGAGGCCCCTGGGAGGAAGCCCACACACCAATGATCGATTTCCTCAGCTGGTCCCACGCGGCCATGTTGTCGCCCAGCCAGTGGCCTCCCCAGCGGCCAGAAGACGGGAATGTGGAGCGGGTGATGATGACCCCTCGCTGTCCCGTCACCTCCTGCACAGCTCTGGTTGGAAGGGAACAAGGAGGTGACTTGGGGGTGAATTCGAAGATGGACAGCCATGGGGCTTCATTACAGAGAGCCGCGCCAGTCTGGAGTATGAGCTGGCAATGGTTTTCCACTTGGAGCCAGAAAGCGTCTTCCCTGGAAGCATCTACTATTCAAAGGTGACGCTAAGAGTCACAGCAGGACAACTGGAGATCCATCATCCCCTAAATGTGGATTTCCTTTCTTAAAAAAAAAAAAAATTGAATTAACTAGTTGCCTACATAGAGGTGGCAGGAAGGAGTGGGGTGAGGTGTGAGACAGGTGTTTACGGAACAATTACTCGAACCAGGTATCAGCTTGGTCGCTCCCATGTCTACTGCCTCACAACCTCCTGAGAAGGTTTCCTTGGCCTCCTTTTACTGTTATAAAACTGAGGCTCAGAGAACTTAGACAATTTGTCAGAGGACATTTAAAGACCAAGGAGGCAGAGCCAGGATCCAAATAAAAGTATATATGACTAGAGCTCTTTGGTAATACTCTCTCTCTGTGCTACTCCTCACAAAGTGGGATACATCTGGCACACAAGGACAAATATACACAAAAGGTGTTCAAATATCTGGCTACGGAAGGCGGGTCTTCTGCCTGCAGTCTCAGTAAGAAAATAAAAACAATTGTGTGAGAGGAAAATCAATGGAACAAAAAGAGAAAGGCTATTAACAGATCCGAGTAGGTAATGCAATCCACATATTTGCTGAAGAAAGCATTACAAATCAATAGACACAGATGAATTATTCAGTAAATGATGTCAGGAAAAGCTACTGGGGTAAAGATTAATCCATTAGGTCACTTCCAATATTTCACACCAACATAAACCCCCACGTGGATGGACCCCCCCCCCCCACATACCCCTGCCCTCCACACACACATGTCTGAGAGATAATGAAGGCCTGAAATAAGGCAGGGATAGAGAGGAAGGGTAGATGTGAGTGATGCAAAGGGCTTTGTCACTGACCATTGCAGAACTCTAAAAATTAACCAGCTCTAGAAAGAAATGACTAATGTCTGTCCAAGAAAAACCGCTAAATCTTGGCAGGACAGCGCGGTGTGCGGGATTTGAACTTGGGGCTGTTCTCAGCCGACCCCATCCCTAGTTCAGTGCAGCCCTGCAGCAGCCTCAGAGGTCTGACCTCTCTGGGGGCTCTGTGGAAAGCACCAGCCCCCGAGCATAATTAACACTTCTGTTCTAGCGTCCAGCCCCCTCGAAAATCTCTATTCCCAAGGTGTTGCGGCCATTTGATTGGACTCAGAGCTCAACTCAGCAGGGGAAAACAAATTCTCAAGCCGGGGAATTACCAAAACAATAACCATTTTCTGGCACCATCATAGGTATTCAGACTGGGGTTCAGTTGGGACAAACAAAGCTCGGCTGGTCTTAGAGTAAATCCTGGAGAAGTAGCACCAGGGAGAACTTTGTAAAGCTCCTACATATTCCTGGGGACCGAAAAGACAGCACATGCACAAGGCTCTGGGCAAGCCCAGCAAAGAGCCATGAAAGGACAAAGTTCTGGTGACTCACTTCTGGCTGCACCTGAGGTCCTGAGTCAGCAGGAAGCGAAAGGTCTTACAAACTGCCTCAAGGTGAGGGTGTGGCTTCTCCTACTTGTCCCCTTGGCAAAGGGTGGAAGACACAGAGGCAAGGAATCCAGGGGACCAGGAAGGCCTTAACATTCCCTTCAGTTTGACTAAATTTTAGGCAGGTTTCTTCCTTTTTTTTTTTTTAAGTTTATTTATTTATTTGTTTAATCTCTACACCCAACATGGGACTCAAACTCATGACCCCGAGATCAAGAGTTGCATGCTCTGGGGATTGAGCCAGCCACTCTAGGAACACACTCACTCGTAGGTGGGTCTGGCCTGGGCCCATCCGTACAGGCTGTGGACGTCGTAGTGCCGCACCCGCGAGCCATCTGGCAGGACCTGCTCACTCTCCATGCACAGGGTCTTGCTGCTCAGGCCCCTGTCCCTGGACTCCAAATCTGAGCGGAAATGCGAGTTACTTCCCGAACAACTTGCTTTGTGCACTCACAAGAAATGCTCATTAGCTTGCTATTTCTCCATTTCACTCAACGACTTTGTCACCCATAACAGTTCCAATTTCAAGAATTATTTTGTCTACAAAATCAACATGCTGTGGGGCGCCTGGGTGGCTCAGTTGGTTAAGCGACTGCCTTCGGCTCAGGTCATGATCCTGGAGTCCCGGGATCGAGTCCCATATCGGGCTCCTTGCTCAGCAGGGGGTCTGCTTCTCCCTCTGACCCTCCCCCCTCTCATGTGCTCTCTCTCTCATTCTCTCTCTCAAATAAATAAATAAAATCTTAAAAAAAAAAAAATCAACATGCTGTGACTTTATAACTAATGAAGGGTAAGGACAGGGTGTGGAGCTGGGAAAGGCACGCTTCATTGTCCTCTGCTATTTATAGAGTGCCATCAGAGCCCACTTATCAGCACAAGAAACTCCTTTGTTGTTATGACTGTTTTTTCCCACTAGATGGTAACATTCTCAAGGGAATAGATCTTGTTTCAATCAACTGTATGAAGGTCTCTAAATTTTCTGATTTGTTAGCACTTGTCTGATACATAAATATTGAGGGGGGAAGGAGTAGGAAGGAAGGAAGGAAAGAGGGAAGGAGGGGAGGGAGGGAAGGAGGAGGGAAAGGAACACAGGTGTTAGTGAGACTTGGACAGCATAACCGTGACTAAACGTCAAGAAACTTAGCAGATTCTGTCCCACAAACTACTTGTTTGGTGCTTCTAAGAAGGTGAGTTGCTTCCTTCCCTGGGTTTCTGTAAGGTGAGAGGATTCAACTTTCTGAGATGCCTTTGATGGTAAGGTCCTATAATGCTCTATTTCCGTTTGTACCACAGGACTACTAGGGCATGTCCTTCATGAAGAGTCTGTGGACATGGGCAGAGAGTACAGAGCCTAGATTTTCATTCTTTAATCAAAATATTCTGTGTGTCGGGGTGGGGGGGTTGTTTAAAGTGTGAGCAATCAGTTCATAGTTACAAATGTAATCATGCATTGCTTGGTTTCTTTCATAATACATCATGTCATTATTTCTATGTCTGATTAGTAATTCACACTTGTTCAAGGTTATTCTATTTGGGATTTTATGTCATGTGTACAAGTATTTTCTTTCTCCAAAATTAGGCTTTGCTTTGACAATAAGAGGAAAACTTTCAGAGTTTTGATGAAGGAATCATTTACATACATGGCATATAGGGTGGATCATTAAGAATTCCATCGCTGCAGCCCCTGACAGATCCATCCACAAAGTTTGATGGCTCATTCATATCCTGCAATGAGTTAACAAGAAAGATTCTGTGATGTCAGAGGCAGTGTGGCCTTGGCTCTGAAGGACACCGCTTCACAGAGGTGAACACATCTTATTTAAGCCCTCAGCTAATAATTTCATTGACTCTGTTTACTCTAAGGCATTGACCCAAATGGACTCTAAGAACCCATGTTCATCTAAGTAGAGTGTGAAACTCCTAGTTTACCTGGCATTTTTAAATTTGTGAGGATTACTTCACAGTAGCAAAAATATGGAGATTATGCTGAATCCATGACCTAAGGAGATTCCTTGATACATCTCCCCACACAAGAAACCCATCTTTGTTTTCCTATGTGTGAATTACTCACTTTTTATCTGTGGCCAATGGTTGCTATTATATTCCCCTACTCTTTCTTAGTCCAGTAGCTTGGACTAATTCTGACATCAGCAGAGACCAAACACAAGGAGGAGTGTCTCGCTTTCTGCAGTAGATGCTGTCCTGAAGAGTTGTGGGTAACTCAGAACCAAATCTGGAAATCAAATCATACTTGGGGGATTTATTACTTAAGTACAAGAAGTAGCGGTTCCTGAGGTGAAAATTCACTGCCTACTTTGTTAGCAGAAAAGTGAAGGTTTTGTAAATTGGACTACCTTAAACAGGACATACTAGGGCAAAGGCAAGTATTTGGGGAACTATTTACTATTTTGAGTTTTTCAGCCGTATCTGCCCGCCAGCAGAACAAAAATCCCAGAGCAATCATCTCCCTAGTCCTCAAAGCTACCCACAGCTCTTCCCTCTTTGCTTTGCCTATATTTGGGCTAATCTTTCATACATCCGCTCTGGGCCGATCCACCCTGAGAATAGTGGCCAGAGAAGCCCCAGGGCGGCCAGGGGGCTTGTAGGTCTGTCTCTGGGTGAATTATGAGCTTCTTTCAGCCTAGCCCGGACCTGTGAAGCCCTTGAGAGCTGGCCTAGAATACGCTCAGGATTTCAGGCCACTGGACAGTGAGGAAGAAAACTGGAATGCTGATATGCCGCCCATCCCTAGAAAAGCACAAATAGAAGAGCCTTTGGACCATGTCCTGCAGACATTTCAGGAAGCCCTGCTCTTAAGCCCAACTGACATGTGTAAGCAACATCTGAACCGGCCTTTGAAGATGAGTCTGTACCAGCACTATGGTGAACGCCTATTGTCTCTTGCATTCATGCCTTGCCCGCCCCAGCTCCGTCCTATATCACAGGATGGGCCCTCAGGCTCCCCTAGCATCTGCTTCTGGGTAGTTTGGCCAGTGGGAGGCACTGGCCAGCGACCGGAGGGTGGGAGATAAGAGAAGCTGGGGTCTATGTCCCTCTCCCCCTTTCTCTGGCAGCATCTTCCGTAGCGGCACATATCCTCCATGGGCTTCGGCTTCTGCAGGCATGTTCCTGGGCAGACCCACAATCATCTCTGTGTCTCTGGGGGTCCAGCACCTCAACTGTATAAGAGTATTCCTCTCTCTCACTCCTCCAGCCTTAGCTCCCTCCTTTGCTTGTCTCTGAATTGCCTCTCCATGGTTTGACTCCTAACATTTCCAAAGAAAAACCAACTAAGCGTGCACTTACAATCCACAATCCGTCAAACTTTAAGCTCTTCTCTGACTCTTCAGAATTCGCATACAGCTCTTTTATTTCCGTCTTCCACCATGCAGCCGTGCTATTACGTAAGAAGTCAGGAAAAGCCACGTAGGCTCTGTACAGCTGTAGGAGTAAACACATACTCTCACATTGGGTCTTTGCCTGTCCGGCTGTCCGGGAAGGGGAGTCTGGGGACCAGGAAGGGGTGAGGAGCAGGTACTTGTGCAAGGCACTGCCCCTCTCAGGGTCTGAAACTAGCCTCAGGCTCTGCTGTTGCTTCTACAGAGTTTACTGTGAACACAAAGATCAGAGAAGGCTGACTGCATTCATTATTCTCCTAGAAGGAGGTTAGAGAGTGTTAAATCCCCTTTAAACATGAGATTTGTTTAATGACTGGGCCTTTAATCCTATGAACTGCAAAATTAACTATCTGTGTCTAAATGATCAAACTTTAGACATACAAATGTTTTTTTCTACACTGGTCAAACAAAGGAGACCAGTCACCCAGGGAAAAGGGAGCTGCCGAGTTTAAAGGGGCTGCTAGATGCCCAGGCTGATATGGCATCAAATGCTGAGTTCAAAAACATTACCCCTTTTGAACTGGCTGGCATATTGTCTTATATGGGCACGATTCATCAAAACCCCAGTCTGTCCATAACCTCTCCAGGGAAAATATTCTGGACTTCAATTCATTATTTTTCAAGCACCATTGGATTTAAACAAAATACGACCTATTAAAGGCATACATGTGAAGACATTTCACTTGATTTCCCTCTACACATTTCCAGTTTAGTTGCTTATTATGTTTTCTGTTTGAGGATCTCATTCTACCAAGAAATTACCAGTTGACAAGCATGCTCAGAGAGCTGCTTAACCAAGTGCTGGGATAAGACTCGTAAGTATCCAGATGTTTAGGGCAACGTGGACAGAAATCTGCACGTAACTATACCTTAACCTGAGTTTCATGGTCAAGGGATGTATCCACATTCACATTGGGCAGTTCTGGCCAAACCTAGAGAAAAAAGAAGAAAAATTAAAACCTCTAAAAGGCATTGCACATGGACCATGAGATGATTCACGTGTCAGACTCTAATGACATGCATCTCCATAAAATTCTTGGAGATCTTTGCCATTAATTAAATTGTAAAATCTGAATATATGGAATTCTGTTAGGGGAAAATAGGCTAGGGTCCCTTGACTCATTTCATAAGCTTTCAAAATCATTAAGTTCAAAAATAAAATGAGCTAAATCTGTTTTAAATACATCCTCTGAACAATCACCTTTCAAATGTCTGCTCTGAGATCTGTCATAGACATATAACAAAATTCTCTTCAAAAATAACAAATTTAAAACATGACTCTAAAGAACTAAGATTGATTTCATTCACAACCTATAAACTTAGCCTCAATATTCTTAAGCAGCATTATCACTTATTGGGGACCCCAAATACACATAGCATTAAAAAAATCCAGAGTTTCAACCAATCTCATCTGTATCTAGAAGGACATTAACTATATACATTAATTAATTAATCCATTCAGCAAACGCTTACTGACACTACATGATAGGCACTGTATCTACTGAGATTTAAGTAAGAAATAGCCATTGTTTTCTTTTTTTTTCCCTAAAGATGTATTTATTTGAGAGAGAGAGATAGGGAAGAGAGAGCATGAGCGAGAGGAGGGGCAGAGGGAGAGAGAATCCTCAAACAGACTCCTCATTGAGCAGGGAGCCCAATGTGGAACTCAATCCCAGGACCCTGAGCTGAAACCAAGAGTTGGACTCTCAACCCACTGAGTCACCCAGGAGTCCCTCTAGCCCTTGTTTTCTAAGAGTTTACAGATAAAATGTGCGTGCTAAGTGACATGCTATCCTCTCTGAGGATACTAATATAGGAAAAAGAAGAAATAGGGAGAGTTAAACTGGTCATTGGATGCTTCCTAGGGGGGTACATTTGAGCTGGTCTTGAAGTGCAGGTATTATTTGGATAAGCTGAGAAGGCAACATTCAAAGGCACGGTGAGCATGGCATGCACCTAGAACAATAGGAAATAGCACAGATTCAGACTCTGCTCTGAATCGTGCCTAGGAGCTTCTGTCATCTGGGGTTAGGAAGTTCACCTACAATCCTGTTGCTATAAATCAAACAGATGAAGACTGAGGTCACAAAAAGGAACTAAAGGAGACATGAGGAGAGGGAGAATTTACAGGGCTTAATGATTTATTTCGATATGGAGGATGCTAAGCATCATAGGTCAAAGATGAACACAAGTTTTGAGTATGGGTGCCTGGCAGGCAGAGACTTCAGAGCCATTCTTAAAGGACTTCTTTAGGTTTGATACATGACCCGCTGGAATGCATAAGGGGTGGAGCACCAGAATAGATCCAGATAATAGAACAAAGCTCACTGATATTTTAGAGAATTAGACCTGTAACCTTGGTCTTATTAATCAGCATCAGGCAGATTTCTACTCATTCATAATTTATTAATTACCCATATATTTTGCCAAGATTTATTGACAGCCTCTTTTTTTTTTTTTTTTTTGACTGCCTCTTTTAATCAAGACATTCTGGTGCTGATTAATTATGGGCATCTTCTCCCAAGGCTCACCTTTCCCCAGACAATGTCATTGCTGTTGGGCCATTTGATGAACACATTGTTGTCCTGCCCTCTGGTGAATGGGCGATACTGGGTCTCATTGCCAGAAATGGCTGGGTCCTGCAATGAAAGGGTTTAAAACAGTGAACATGAGAAAAACATCTCCAAGACAAAAAACAAAAACAGAATACCCATAGATAATTTGCCTTATATCTATAAAATTCTTGAGGAATAAAGTATGCTGTTTGAAAACGTTCCTAGAGATAAACCAGGTTAATAAGACATTACCCTCCCATGAATAAAGCCAATTTATTGTGCTCCCACAGATATCAGTACTCCTTGAGAACATGAAGCTTCTTTCTTCTGTTCTGGGTCCAAAGTGGCTTCCCTGTTCACCCCATCCCATACCTGCCTCAGTTATTCTATAATAGTATCTTATTTCACAATTGTCATATAAATTATCACTATCTGAAATTATCTTTCTTTAATGTTTACTTATTGGCTATCTCTGTTTGGTAGAATAAAATCCCTATAAGGAAAAGGACAATGTCTTATTCATTGATTTAGATTACATACACGCACACACACACACACTTTTTAGAACAGTGATTTTCAAAGACCCAGTATTTGATTAATAACTGAATGAATGAATGAATGAATGAAAGTCAGCAAATAATGCTCTATTTCTTGGAAGCTAGAAGGGAGGACCGTTTGTAGGTAACTACTTCTGTGTTTATCAAAATATAGCCTCCAATGCAAAATAATGAATTGGTGTTCTAAATCTTAGCTCAGGTGCTTGTGAGTTTAATTAAGAAGAAGTAAGTCCCCTGAGCCTCACCATTGCCGGGTAATGATACAACTGGAGTGGCTTTTGAACCCCCTAAGGTAAAGATGAGACTAGAATATAGCTATTCCCTCGGAGGCACAGCTTGAAACAGTGAGGATTTTTGGATGTTTTTGCTATATTCAGTGTTTCAGTCCACAGTTCTAACTCTAACCAAGGGAATCGTAATAATAAATTACATCCCAGTGACAATTATGAAAAATAAATATTGCAAAGTATCACCATTGGAAAGCCATTTTTCATTTGTTCTGTCCTCCTTTATTTGCTTTTTAAAACTTTAAAAAATAATTATAGCTTCACAGGAAGTTGCAAAAAATGTTTGGGAAGTCTCGTGTACTCTCCATCTAGTTTCTCCCAATGGTACTATTTTACAGCCATGAACACAGAAACAGAAAATGGGCGCTAATCTTCTAAATACTTACCAGAATGAGAATGAATCTCATGCCACCAATCTTCATTTGCTCAATCAAGAGACTGAGGTTTTGGAAGCTGGGGCTGAGAGTGAAGCCCAGCTTCCGGTCCATGTAATCGATGTCTACATGCTGGACATCCTACAGGAAGGAGCAAGCAAGATGCTGGGGATCCCATGGCAGTATCCCTCAGGGCCCACAAATGGCTCTGCTGACCCCAGCCCAGGCCCCTCCTAATTTGTCCCATACCTTGCTACACTGACTTTTCAATTCTGCTGATTGAAATTGCTTTCTGATTCCTACATATGGATCACCTGTCCCCATCCTTTTCCTTCTGTTCCCCCAATTGGAATTCTCTCTCCTTTCCCTCCCTCGATTCATTTCTTTTCCACTCCTCAAATTTCAAACTGGTGAGCCCATCAAACCAAGTGCTAGTTGAATGTTCAAGAGTAGAAAGCAGGACTTCCCTGAGAAACAGAAAAGTGTAGTTTTATTTTCCCCCCTCCAGTAAATCTGATTGGATTTATTCACATTTAGAACTATATTATTATATAGCTGTCTAGAATGTGTATATTTATGCCATTCCATTTGACTTGATGGTCCATGAGATGAGAACCTTGTCTTCCTTTTTCTCTAAACAGTACCAGCCCAGACTTCTGCATGTGAAAGTCACTCAATCCAGGATTGGTGAGTGATGGCTAACATGGTTAATATTGAAGTTGAAAAAAAGAGGTGCTTCTTTTTAGCCTGAAGAGGATAATCACCCATATTGTCTTAAGATTCTAGGTAAAACTTGTTTGGGGAGCAGAGATTTGTGCAAAAGCCAAAGCTTGGAAAAGAATAAACCAACATACTATTAACACTGATCACCTTGGTGAGGTAGATCTCTGGAATTTTCATCTTTTAATTTTCCAATTTTTTCTAATTTACATTTAATAAGTATATGGTAGAGTAGTATATAAAAATAAAATACTTAAAGCCTGGATGAATATTTCAAATTATCTTTGATGAGAACATCATAACACTTTATTCTCATCTTCCAGTCATTAATTGTCCTCTAAACTCTCAGGAAGTGGACTGAAAGCAGAGAAAGAGCATAAGTGATGAGAAACTGATGATTACAGAGGAGGAAGGACATGCTATCTATGGACTTCTGCTTGCTGACAGCAATAACCTACACTTCTTCTGGCTTATGAAGGGGTCTACATTGTCATTGTGTGATATGCATATGTGGATATGTGTGCTTTAGAGAAGGTGAAGACTTGATTTTAACTGCTTTCTTTCATACTGTCACTTTATATCCATCCTCTCTAAGAACAATCACAATATAATCTGGGGTTGTCATCCTCGTGACATGATTCTCACTTAGAAGTTCCCAAAGTCATGGCTTAAGACCAGCCATGCCTACTGCAGGATATTCCTGGCAAAAGGCAGTGAGTAACAATATCCCTCAATCACACTGCCAATTACTGAAGAATTAATGCAAATTTCAATTTTGAACCCTTGATTTAAAAGGGTGGCATGAAATAAATTTAAAAAGCATGGTATTCCATACAAGACTAGCTCCACAGCTACATTTTCCTATATTGAAATAGTCATCAATAGTTTCCCTGAAGACAGTTTCAATCTATAATGAGGCACAAATTCCCATAACTAATCAAACCACGGACTGAGTGGGGGAATTCATACATAGGGAATCTGGGCCGCCATCATTGCCTCATACAATTGGGAGATCTCAGTATCATTCTGGTATCCGTAGCGACTTAGCTGGAATCCCAAGGCCCAGTATGGAGTCATTGCTGGCCGACCAATCAACTAGAATAAAAAAGAAAAATGGATCCAGGAAGAGTTTTGGGGAAAGGGAAGAAAAGTCTTATACTTGAAGCAACTTGAGCACTTCTACTGAGCACTGTCCAATCTCAGAGGCCTCGCTCAAGAAAAATCAGAAAGTCAAATAAATATGGAATGACCATCAGCATGCAGAATGACAGAAAATCTCCTGTGTTCTGGAGCTTCCACTCTCTATTACTGATTAGAGATTCTTAGGATGCTCAGCAAATAATTAAGAGACACATGTGGCATCTCTATGCCTTTATACCTGTAACATTAGCACCTAACTTCAGGAAAGACAGCAATAACGTAGTAGGAATACACAGGAGACATAGAAATAAAAATCGACCTATCTCAGTGCTAAGAACACGGTAATACCCAATAAACATTTGATTGTTTATCAATGCATAGAGTGAATTCTAACCTCAGTGTATTGTTGAGTTACAAGCTCAGGGGTTGGCCCCAAAACCATATAAAAGTCCAAAATCCCTCCTGTGGTGCGGTATGTTAGGGCAGGAGTGGGCTGGAATGACACATCTGTTAAAAAAAAAAAAGAAGAAGACAAGGAGTCCTTGGAACTATACATCACCCAGATAGGAAATCTGCCCTCAAATGTACTCTTCACTCTCTTTCTTTAAAGCTCTCCTTCTCTGGAAAGTTTTCTTTCATGTAGTGGAATAGATGGGTTTACAGGTACCCCAAACATAATCTTAATCTCAACATCTTGTATCACTCTGCGAAAGGAAGTTAAACTGTCACAGTAAAAGAAGGTCACGCAATTTGGTCAAAATTTTACCGCTAATACCTGGCCTAAGGTTCTTCATAAATCTGGAAGGAAGGAAGGGAAGGAAGGAAGGAAGGAAGGAAGGAAGGAAGGAAGGAAGGAAGGAAGGAAGGAAGGAAGGAAGGAAGGAAGGAAGGAAAAGTCAGTTTATCTATCCCATTTCCCTTGCCCTTGAATTTCTCTATTTCTATTGATATTCCAGATCCCAGGAAAGGGGTCACAGCTAGTTATGGTGGTACACAGGGAACATGCCTCTGTCTTACCCATGGCATTGCTGTTTAGCAGGAGCACCCCATGGGCACTGCCATCCTCCTCCAGTGCCATGTAGTAGGGGTGGACGCCATAGGAATTCTTCTTGTACTGGGGGAGCCATGGGGGAGAGTAGGCAGTAATCAAAAAAAGAAATACTCGAAAAGTTGTTTCTACATCATAATGCAAACCGCAAGCTCCTATTCAATATTGAAGATTCAGCATAATGTCACGTCCTTTATAAAACCTTCCTTAATCTTCCTTTCCACCCCAAATAAAAAACCAGGTGCCCTCCCCTTCCATGTCTTCCTCGTTTATTATTATGTAATTCTATTATAGCACTGATTATACTGGATTACCATTAATTCTGCATCTCTCTCTCTTACTAGCCTATAAGCCCCTGGAGAAGAGACAGTGTTTTATTACATAAGACATGCACCTGACACACAGAATATACTAAAGAAAAGTTTATGAAGTAAAATCCATAGTCCACAGGAAAAAACATGTTAGGGACAGAAGGAGCATAACCTGTGGCCTATTTCATCTGAGAACAGAATTTATCAATATAAGGTGAAGCTGATTAATAGGGCACTATACACATACATATGGATTAAGATAAGTTTACACGGAGAGAAACTGATTGATAGTCTTATTCTTCTGTGCTTACCGCTGGGGGCTCATCACGAGCAAACATTCCCCACGTGGTCCAGTTTATATTTCTTCTGAAAGCTGTGTGCTCCGTCTCCCCAAAGCCATAGATGTACTGAGAGGGGAGGCGAGTAGAAATGGAGAGGAACATGTCGTTGAAGGTGAAGCCAGGCAGCTGAGAATCCCAACTGCAACACAAAGGCATACCTCCACATTGTACTGATCACAGGCCAGAGCAAGCACGGGGCCCATTGGGGAATTCTAGTTGATTATGAAGCCTCCTAAAGGAATGCACAGCTGGATCCAGGTTCAAATACTGGCTGAAGACACAGCTCGTAACAATGGCCATGACTCACTGCCAACGTTCTGCGTTTGCATTTTTATTCTGTGGTCTGCAAGGCTGAGAACTCTTTTTCTGAGTCATGGGCTCCTTGAAGGCAAGAACTATGTCTCACTCATCTCTTTATCTCTAGTTATCATTGTCTGGAGTATCAGTTTGACTACACGTATGAATAAATAAGCAAGGTCTAAGCAAATTTCCCAACAGAAAAGGGTGAAGCTCTTAGAATGACTTCTCTTGATTGGCCAAAGGACTTCTTAGCAAAGAATGCCACTGACCAAAGTTAGACATGCAGTCAAAGAGAGCCAAAGGCTGTCTACATGTGTGCCTACACGTGATGGTTTTTACTTGGAAGAGGAACTTCAGCCCCAGGCAAAATCCAGACCTTCACTTTATTCCATTCAGCAGCAGGACAAGGGATGAGAAATGACAACTCTTTTTTCACATTTAATATTGGGAAAAGGCTCTAAGTCTACAGGGCTGATTGTAAGAAACTGTTTCTCTTTCCTTAGTAAACATTCCCTCTCTCCTGAGTCTTCTGTTATTTTGTAATGAGGCTATATAGAGCTGATTTCTATCCTAGGTTATCTGTCATGCTTATTAAAAAGAGTTTTCTGTTCTACTTAACAAGAACAATGAGTAGAACATGCATTTTTCTTTTTTCTGAAATCAAGCAACACTTATTTTAAGCCTCTTATTAATTTTTCTTGTTGAGTTAGTGACTAGTAGAAAATAGAGCAATAGATCTACTCCCTGTTTAACACACATACACACACACATACTTACATTGTCTCTAAGATTAATATTTTATGTGCATTAATCAGAACCACCATAATTAGACTTAGAACCACTTTAATGAGAACTAAATAAATAGTGCTTACATCACAGTGCTGGAGCTTTTTCGTCGAATCTGGATCCCAAAAGGATTGTTCTGAATCCTGACGTCATACAGACGGTCCTCAGGGGAGCCAACTGGAGAGGGAGGGGTGTTCAGAGTCACTGGGACCTCGTACCTTTTGTTCGTGGAATCAAAGATCTAACAAGAAGAGAGAAGGAAACTTTCTGATGGAATAATCTTAGACCTAAAATCCCTCCTGCCAGCTCATATAATTCAGTTCCCATGTTTTCTGGCCAGTTTGAATCATATTGGGAGGCATCAAATATCCCAAAGCAAATAGAAGTGAAGCCTCCCCACCTACAGTGCCCAATATGGATCCTGAACTCGAAAATGCCTCAGAAATACCTATTCAGAAGCAGGGAGGACACTTCCTCTAAATAATTTATGAATTCAGTGTATAGAATTTCATGGATAGAATGTGTGTGTGCGCGCGCGCGTGTGTTTATGAGTACGTGAATATGTACATGCACGTAATTGTGTTAAGATTATGTTTGGGCATGTATGTGTATGTCAGAAATTAGAGAACCAAGTTTTTATATGGACTCAGATCTTACTGGTTGAGCTTTCAGATGCTTAAGACAAGTTTTGCCTGTAGCCCTGCTTCTTAAAATTGTGTTTCTCAGACCCAAAGCAGCAGTGTAACCTGGAGGCTTGTTAGGAATGCAAAATCTCAGGCCTCCCTCCCCTCCAACTTCTGAATCTGAATTTTCATTTTCACAAGATCCCTGGAGTGATTCCTCCAACACAGTGTGAAAAACAATGTTTAGAGCTGGTTGTCCAAGGTGGTACTGTCACTGGTGAGACCCCCGTGCCCCCCTGAATTCAAGGCTGACCCCCTGAACTCAGGAAACTCCTAGAAGCTTCTGCCTAACTCTAACTTTTTCTTTTAGAAACTAACTATGGAATTGCTGGAACAGGAAAAGAAACATTTGAGGAGAGGTCTGTGTAGATGGCACAATTAACTCCGCTTCATTATAATGTTAAAACCCCCTTCTGATATTCATCGCCCACCCTAACAAAAGGAGCCTGTTTACCCCTGTTGGGGAGTCACTGGCTTTGGAAATCATTCCCTGAAATCTCCTTTTTGGTACACATAAAGATGACCTTGTGAGGCAGCTCCGCCTACTGTAGTCTCTGTCTCTAACTCACCCGGCAGTGGATCCACCAGGCACTTGTGGCCATTGAATGCTCTACAGGTGCTAATCTGAATTGAGACTTGTTATAAGTGCAAACTGCACACCAAAATTTGAAGAGTTAGTATGAATAAAAGATTCTAAAATATCTCAGTAACTGTTTTTGGATTACGTGGTGAGATAATATTTCAGCATGTTAGTTAAATAAACTGTGATTAAAATGCATTGCATTTGACTTTTTTCAAATACATTTTTAAGAGTGTGGCTATTAGGAAATACATGTGGTTCACGTTGTACTCCCCTCAGAGCAGAGCTGTGGATCTCAAAGTGTGGCCCCTTCACCCACAGCAGCATTGGCATCACCTGGAAACGTGTTAGGGAAGCAGACCCTCAGACTGGAAACTCCAGGGCAGAGGCCCAGCAATCTGAACTTTAAGGAGACCTGTGGGTGATTCTGGTACTCTCTGAAGTTTAAGAACCACTGCTAGAGAAATAACTCTAACATTGGAAGTGGGTCAATGCCACTTGTATGAGTTTCCCATGGAGCAGACACATTTTTTCACAGGGCTAAGAAGGGGTTCTTTGAGGACACTTATGACTGAGCACTTGGCAGTGCAGGACATTCACAACCCTGGTGGGTCCAAGGTCACATCCTGGTTCTACCATGCTCCTAAGTCTCTGACCTTTACCTCTCTGGGCCATGGTGCCTTTGTCCATAAAATGATGGATTTGGACCAACGGTGTTTCAATGACTTTCGTCCACATGGAGCTGTAAGAACTCTGTGTTGAGGATCAGAACCTGAACCACCTTGGAAATTACCTTGAACTGCAGCATGTTTTCTGTGTGGTAGATCACGCTCAGCTGGAGGAAGCTGATTGCTGCCGAGAGAGAGCCAGAGGCAGGGGCTGCTCGGGCTGATTCCGGGGCCCCCAGGTGGGCAAGGTCTGTGGTGATGCCCGTAGGCAGGTACTGAATGTTACTGGCGGCATACCTAGGGATGGTGTCGTAGTAACAGGTGGGCACGTCAGGAACAGTTGTGTACTAGAACAAGAGGAGAAATTCTCCATCAGCCTCTAACACCATACTTCGAGGGTCTGATTCCTGGAGAAGTTGGTTCACACAAACTAAGTCTCTTACACCATGCCCGTTATTATGGCTTGAATTATGATCCCCCCACCCCCATAAGATGTGAAGTCCTACTCTGGTATCTGTGAAAGTGACCTTATTTGGAAATAGGGTCTTTACAGATGATCAGGTTCAATGAGATCATTAAGATCAGCCTAATCCAATATGACTGGTGTCATTAAAAGGGGAAATTTAGACACAGAGACAGACCTGCACCCAGTGAGATCCCCATGTGAGGAGGAAGGCAGAGACCGGGGTGATGTTTTTATAAACCAAGCAAGACCAATGAGTGCCAGAGAACCTCCAGAATCTGGGAGAAATACATGAGACAGATTCTCCCTCCCTTTTCTTAGAAGGAACCAACTCTGCTGACACCTTGATCTCATACTTCTAGCTCCCAGAACTCTGAGATAACAAATTTCTGTTGTTCTAAGTCACCTAGTTTGTGGTACTTTGTTATGACAGCACCAGCAAATGATTTAAATCCATTTAAAAAACACATGCCCGTTGGCCTCCTCTACTGGGTGGACAAGGAAGGGTCAGCAGTAAGCCTGATCTGGAGCCTGGAATCCTCAGTCAGGCTTCTGCTCCAGCGTTCTCATTGTTGCCATTGTGACCTTGAGGAAATCTCTCTGGCTTTCATTCTATTTTTCAAATGAAGACAAACAGTCTTACCTTAACTTCCACAAGGACTCTCTAATAGATGGAAAAAAAAAAAAAAAAAAAACCACCTCACTTAAAATACTCAATGCACAATGCATACCCAACGTATTACTGTTGTGTTAAAAATAAAAGTGGGGTTTTAAATGCTGTGGTTGGAGGAAAGAGAGAGTGTCTTCTGATTTGGGATATCTGAGGAAAACACTGACCACTTCTCACACGGAGTTGGCAAAATAATTTATCAGTTGACATAGTGTCATTTTCTTCCTGAAGGATGATTACTCTTCAACCCAGCAACATTTGGGAAGTGTTTTCTAGGTGCCTAATTATTCATGGGACAGTTTTTCCAACTTCTGCTCACTGTGGTAATCTGTTCACTGATTATTACCTCCCAAAGGCACCCCCGCAGCCGACACCTCTCCTCAGAGACAGCAGCACCCTCAGGGTAGCAGTTGAATTTCTCCAGGTCACTGACTGGAAGTTTCCATTCAATGGAGAATTCTTGACCGAGTACCAGTCCCTTGAGATCACTGATCTTCACCACCTGAGGAAGGAGAGGCCACACGACAAATAAGGTGAGGCTGAGCCACCCGGCTAATGTCCTTCCCTGATGATCTGGAAGGGGAGCTAGCCCTTCATCCACTTTGTCATGGGCTATTTGGAATATTATTTTTTATCCTCTGGAGCTTTTGACCTCCCTGTCGGGAAAATGAACTTGGCTTATTCCTGACCTTTCTCACCTCATGGAGTCATTGTGGAATGTTGAATGGGAAGGGCTTTCATCATATGAAGGAGTACAGATCACAAGCAGGGCTGTCTTTGTCAGACTCACAGCCCTCTGGGTATGGTGCTCACCACATTGTAATAATGATGGCAGTAATAACAACAGTTAAACTTTATGGAGCATTTATAGGGGCCAAGCACTGTGATAACTACTTTATATGCATTATGTCCATTAATCCTATGCTGCAAATAATATGGCTATCTTCATTTCACAAAATAGAAAACTGAGGGTTAGAGAGGTTTGATGTTTTGCCCAAGATCTCGCAGCTAGGAAACAACAGAGCTAGGACTGGAATCCCATTCTGCTTAGTACAGAAACCAGGCTCTTATTTTTTTCTATCTGCATTGTCAGAATGGAAGGGGGCTGCCCTAAGAGATAGTGAATTTCCCAGCACTTGAAATAGTCAGCTAACAATTGGAACCTTCTGTTAAAGATTAGCATGGAAGGTACTCATTCAGTAAGGGCAGAACTGAATTACCCCTAATGTTCTATTCAACTCTCCTTTTCTGTAATGGTATAAAAGTAGTGTGTCAACTGTGTCTCAAACAAAGAGAGTCTTTAACTTAAATGAGTAACTTAAATACTCTCCAGAACTAGGCCAATGTATTGAATTATATTTTCATTGTATCACATCTGGAATCTGCAGGTCTAGTCTTAAATCTGCCCAGAGAAGAGCTGCCTTGCCTCAGAGTCCCAGCTCCCACTGTCTTCTTCAGTGTTCTGATACAAACCAAGCTCAGGAGTCCATATTTAGCATGCATATGTTTCTCCTTCTGCAACTGCCCTGTGGTATGGTAGATTTGCATGCAGCAAGCCAGCTGTCTCTGTAACTGCCCAAAGTCAAAAGAGCAAGGGAGAGCTGGCTGTCAGAATCTTAGCCCAGGGCTTTTGACAAGGGCACTGCAAGGATGGAACAGTCTCCCACCTTTGATGAAACATTGTAGGCAACATTTGAAATGGAGGTGGCAGAATTACTAAGTACGACGGTAAAATTGGTAGGTTGCTTGTCCATTCCCAAGATAATGATATCTGTAAACATGAGGTTGTTAGGGTCTGTATAGTTATTATTTGTAATATTTGCCTGTAGACGGTTCTGGAAAAACAAAACCACAAAAACATCTGTTTAGAAACCAGATACAACACCAAATACCCCTCAACATCTTGCTTTCTGACATCTGAGGTATGTCTTTTATCTCTGAAGTTCTAACTGGTGCCTGATGATGGTCCCCAGGGAATTTGCTAACCCAGACTCTACACGGTCTTCAATCTTTCAGTAACATTTCATGTTTGCTTTGGTTCACTGGTTATTTACTGATTCCATTGCTCAGGAAATATGTTCCTGACATCACAGAATTTCCAAGTGGACAAAATGGGTACTCTTAAAACAAACAAAAAGACACCAGCACACACAGACCTACTGGCATACAAAGATGAAGACACACACACAGAGTGCCTAAATATTTTTTTTTCTTTTAATGATAATGAGGTTAGGAGCTAAAATTTATGAGTGTTTACTCTGTGCCAGGCATGGTGCTAAGCATCTTGTTCCATTCCGACAGGAAGTTGTGAGGCTGAAGCTAAAATGAGCCCATTCTTGAGACAAGAAGACTAAAGCCCGAGGGAAGCAGACAACCTTCCCATGGAACCAGAGTTCAAAAGTGTAGCTCTGACCAAGGTGGAACTGAAGACTGAAGAAAAAAAAAGCAGAGGACAGTTTGATGTTTAAAAAGACAGTATCTCTCTCTTCTTTTTTTTTTTTCCAGTGCTGGGAAAATTGGACAGCCACATGCAGAAGAATGAAACTCGACCATTCTCTAACACCATTCACAAAGATAAACTCAAAGTGGATGAAAGACCTCAATGTGAGACAGGAATCCATCAAAATCCTAGAGGAGAACATAGGCAGTAACCTCTTTGACATCGGCCACAGCAACTTCTTTCAAGATACATCTCCAAAGGCTAGTGAAATGAAAGCAAAAATGAACTTTTGGGACTTCATCAAGATAAAAAAGCTTCTGCATAGCAAAGGAAACGGTCAACAAAACAAAGAGGCAGCCCACAGAATGGGAGAAGATGTTTGCAAATGACACTACAGATAAAGGGCTGGTATCCAAGATCTATAAAGAACTTCTCAAACTCAACACCCAAAAAACAAATAATCAAGTCAAAAAATGGGCAGAAGACATGAACAGATGCTTCTCCAAAGAAGACATACAAATGGCTAACAGACATATGAAAAAATGTTCATCATCATTGGCCATCAGGGAAATTCAAATCAAAACCACATTGAGATACCACCTTACACCAGTCAGAATGGCAAAAATGGACAAGGCAAGAAACAACAAATGTTGGAGAGGTTGTGGAGAAAGGGGAACCTTCTTACACTGTTGGTGGGAATGCAAGTTGGTACAGCCACTTTGGAAAACAGTGTGGAGGTGCCTCAAAAAATTAAAAATAGAGCTACCCTATGGCCCAGCAATTGCACTCCTGGGTATTTACCCCAAAGACACAGATGTAGTGAAAAGAAGGGCCATAAGCACCCCAATGTTCATAGCAGCAATGTCCACAATAGCCAAACTGTGGAAAGAGCCGAGATGCCCTTCAACAGATGAATGGATAAAGAAGATGTGGTCCATTTATACAATGGAATATTACTCAGCCATCAGAAAGGATGAATACCCAACTTTTACATCAACATGGATGGGACTGGAGGAGATTATGCTAAGTGAAATAAGTCAAGCAGAGAAAGTCAATTATCATATGGTTTCACTTATTTGTGGAACATAAGGAATAGCATGGAGGACACTAGGAGAAGGAAGGGAAAAATTAAGGGGGGGAATCGGAGGGAGATGAACCATGAGAGACTATGGACTCTGAGAAACAAACAGGGTTTTAGAGGGGAGGGGAGAGGGGGGATGGGTTAGCCCAGTGATGGGTATTAAGGAGGGCACGTACTGCATGGAGCACTGGGTGTTATACGAAAACAATGGATCGTGGATCACCACATCAAAAACTAATGATGTATTGTATGGTGACTAACATAACATAATAAAATAAAATAAAATAAAATAAAAAATAAATAAAAAGATTAGGGGACCCACAAGCGTGCCCAAGTGATTTTTTGCAAAGGTGCAAAATTTATGTAGTGGAGAACAAAGAGTCTTCAACAAGCAATGCTGGGACAGTTGGCCATCTGGAGGCCGAAAGTAAAACCTGCACCTCAATCTCACATCGTGTATAAAAATTAACTCAAAGCAGATCACAGACTTAAATGTAAAAGGAAAAACTAAAATTTTTAGGGAAAAAATAGGAGAAAAATATTCAAGACCTAGAAATAGAAAGAGTCCCTACAGTGGACACCAAAAAGCATAATCCGTAAAAGAAAAGAAATGATAAATTAGACCCATCAAAATTTAAAACTTTTGCTCTGTGAAAGACTCTGTTGCAAGAATGAAAAGACATGCCTACAGACTGATAGAAAATATTTACCCACCATGTATCCAACAAAGAAGTCCTCCCTAGAATGTATAAAGAACTCTCAAAACTGAACAGAAAAATCAGCCAGTCAATGAGAAAATGGGCAGAAGTGGACAGACATTTCACCTAAGAGAATATAAATATACACAGATGGCAAATGAAAAGATAGTCAACATCATTAAACATCAAAGAAATACAAACTGAAACCATAATAACAGGTCATTACACCCTTATCAGAAGAGCTAAATTAAAAAAAAAAAAGTTGTGACAACATAAATGTTGGTATGATGCAGAGAAACTGGGGTACTCAAACATTGTTGGTGGGAATGCAGAATGGTATGGCCACTCTAAAAACCAGCTTGGCAGTTCCTCACAAAACTAAACATGCAAATTCTGTGAGACCCAGCAACTGCACTCTTGGGCGTCTATCCCAGACAAATGGAAACCTGTCCATGAATGTTCATAGCAGCTCTATTTGTAATAGCTATGACTGGAATAATCCAGATACTCTTTATTAAGCGAATGGTTAAACAAAAGGTAGACATCTATATCTTGGAATGCTATTCAGCAACAGAAATGAATAGACTTTTAATATACAACAACTTGATGAATTTTGAGAGAATTTTGCTGAGGGAGAAAAGCCAATTCCAAGCTTACATGCTGTATGATTCCATCTACATCACATTCTTGAAAGGACAAGACGTTCCCATGAGGGGAAACTGGGTAAAGGGGACAAGGGAAACTCTCTGTATTATTTCTTACAACTGAAGGGGGCTCTATAATTATGTCAAAATAAAAAGAATAGATTAAAAAACAACATGTTTTCTTATTCTTCATTCTTCCTTTCTTGAAAGAAAGGAGAGGGGCGCCTGGGTGGCTCAGTTGGTTAAGCGACTGCCTTCGGCTCAGGTCATGATCCTGGAGGCCCGGGATCGAGTCCCGCATCGGGCTCCCTGCTCGGCGGGGAGTCTGCTTCTCCCTCTGACCTTCCTCCTTCTCATGCTCTCTGTCTCTCATTCTCTCTCTCTCAAATAAATAAATAAAATCTTAAAAAAAAAAAAAGAAAGAAAGAAAGGAGAAATAAAGGAAAGAGATACCCCACAAATCTCCACCCATGCACAATCAGCCTTCTAAGAAAATCAAATTAGAATTCTCACATCATCTGCTAGCATTACTGCCTTTCTTCCCCTCGGTGCTCTAGAGAGAGAGATGAGGCAAGTGTTGGTCTGTATCTTTCTGTATCTTCCAACCTCTCAAAACCACCACTTAATACCTGTGTCCAAGGCAAAGTTTTGTGGGCTGGAAAAGAAGGCCATTATGGAAGAACCTCATAAAGGCCCCATACCACTCATCACCCCTACCCCCCCCCCCCACACACTTTTACCCCCCTCCCCCCCCCCCCCCCCCCCCCCCCAGACACCACCCCCAAACCCCGGACCCCTACAAACCCAGAGAAAATGATTTTTTTTTTTTTTTTTTCAGAAAAAAAAAAACAAGTTCTTCACTGAAGCCTTACTAACTTGAGAGGTTTATATATCTAACATAGATTAAAAACTCTCATTTTAACTCTAGTCCTTTCTGGGGCCATTAGGCATGGCCCCTGTTCCACATGACCAAGCATTATATCAAACCAAAAACTCAAAACACCATCACAGAAAAGAGCATACATTATGTGTTCCTCAAAAACAGTACTTACAGAGGTGACAGAAAAACCATACAGAATATACTTCTTTTCAGCATCTAGAAGAGAAAGATAGAGGAGTACCCATTATTATAGGAAGCAGAGGAGCTGTGCGGTCATGCTTTTCTCTTCTTTTTCTCTGCTTACCCAGGTTCTGCCCCTTTTTGCCAAACCTCCACCAAGTTTCTTGGGCCACTTCAACCAACACTAACTGCTTCGCCCTCCAAACTCCCATGGCACTTTGTGGTACCATTTTGCTGGCATTTAAAACATTGTGACTTGCACTTATAGTCATCCACATGTATATTGGACCTATCCTGCTGGACCAGGAGTTCCTCAGGGGCAATGCCTAATGCCTACATCTTATTCATCTTCATATCCTCTGCCTACGGTGCAATAATAAATATCCAATAAATGCTAATTCTACGGAGGGCAGGGTTTTTTTTTTTATAATCACAGACCATAAGCTTATGTCAGTTACTTCTACGGGAATCTTACAGTGGAAAAGCATACGATACAAATTAGATACTTCCCCCTCAATAGTAACCAAAGCAGTATTTTACAAATCTATTAACAAAAATGTATTATTTGGTATCGGTAATGATACCCAAAGAAGAGAGTAATTAAACTAAACCCAATAGTGTCTGTTGCTCTGGTAGTCAATAACATACGAGTTGCTCATCTGAAGTCTATTTTAATGCGTTGTGCTTGGCTAACCAAACTTCCAGAATAAATTGATTCTAAGCTTACTGAAATCAGCACCGACGATAATAGGGTTAGTGCCATACTGGACAGCCTGCAATGACTAGTTTCCACTGAGAACCCTAGGGAGGGGGTCACAGGGAAGCCTACCTTTAGATACACCATCATCCCAGTACAGCTCGCCCTTTGCCTCTCTCTTGTAGTCCAAGGCAACAATGAGTCCCAGGGAATTCTTTCGACTGTAAAAAAGCAACTCTCAGTTTCAGAGAATGAAGAAAGCTTAGAACTTTGTTCAATTAGCCCCTTTCATGCCTCAGGATGAACTCAGATGAACTCAGAGTTGACCCCAGAAATAGAGTAGATATTGACATCCTATGGAAACATGGATATTGGGTGTGGAGAGACAGCAGAGGTTGGTAATGAATGACCATAAGAAGAATGATAGAAGGAGGCAGTTCTGCCAAAGACTGGGTTTGTGATACTAGTAACAATCAGCACTTACTGGGCGCTTACCATGTGCCAGCCATTCTTCTAAGTGTCCTATATACAGTAAGTCATGTCTATTATTCCATTTAACCTGCCTTATGACACTAAAAAGTCCAACTATTGTCATCCCCAGTTTGCTCATGCTAAGCAGCAACACAGAGAGGACGTTGCCCATGGCAACACATGGTAGTGATAGAGCTGGGGTCTCTACCTGAACATTCTGGCTCTTGACCTTGGAAGCTATGTTCACTTCCATGTGATAACTCTTACCTCTTATTTAACTTGAATTTTCTCATGCCCAAGAAAATCTACTTGAAGACATAGGGAAATCTGGTCATAGGGAAATCCTCACAAATGATTATTTTGACTGTTCTTAAAATCTGATTCAATTCCCAAGTGAAAGACTCTAGAAATGTGAAGGAGCTGAGGCCACCTTATGCTAAATGAACATGAAGGTACCACTTTGGGGCTGACCTTGAAAGTAGGGGAGAAAGATTCCTGACTGGAGATGTTTTCCCTTGACTTAACCACTTTTAGTGTCCATTTGCCTGTCCCATAACACCCTCCCTTGGAATGCCAGGGCAGTCACACCTTAGAAGAATGAGGAGTTTACCTGGCCTCTGTGGTTGTGTTGGGTTGTTGGATGGGAAATATGAAGCCCCCTCGGAGGTGAAGTCCTATCCTATCGAGTGGCAGCAGCATCTCCACCGATTGCTTCCTCCACTGGATGGCTACCCCCTAACCAACAAAAGGATGACAGAGCAGATAAGGGACCACTGAACTAGGAGCGACTGTGCAGATCATTCTGGTTCCGTTGCCTCATTTAAAATATGTCAGTCAGAGCAAGACAAATGCTATATGATTTCACCCATATGTGGAATTTAAGAAAAAAAAACAGATGAACATAGGGGTAAAAAAGAGAGGCAAACCATAAAACAGACTCTTAACCACAGAGAACACACTGAGGGTTGCTGGAGGGGAGGTGGTGGGGGGATGGGTTAAATGGACGATGAGTATTAAGAAGGGCACTTGTGATGAGCACCGGGTGTTGTACCTAAGTGATGAATCACTAAATTCTACTCCTGAAACTAATATACTATATTGTAACTAACTGGAATTTAAATAAAAACTTGAAAAAAAAAAAAAAGAAAGAAAGAAAAGCAGGGACCCCCAAAAGCAAAGGGTTGCCCAAGGCATAATCGAAATAGCAGATCTGAGACTCCAACCTGCCTATTTCTTTGAATTACACCGTGTGGTGATTCTTCCACAACTGGGCTTTCATTCACTAGGGTATCCCAGACTAAGGCCAATAACTAGCCCTCATAGCTGCACAGTAGCCAGGCCGATACAATGAAAATTCCCCTAAACCTACCCCAGTTATGCAAATTATTTCATAGTACACCTAGAAAGGCCTTCCTTACAGAAAAGTACCCTCTATCAACCAAATGTAAAACGTTGCGCTATTATCCTACCCCAAGCTCCCAGGACTCCTGCCTTAGAATTGCCCTCTGCTCGAGGCTGGTCTCTGACCCAAGCAGGGCTGCCTTACTTACTGTCTCATAGTCGTACCAGATGGCGTCCGGTATGTATGCTTTCACTCGGTCCACACCCTAGGGAAACACAAATATTGAACAACATCAGCATGCTGCTTACAGTTTCCACAACACCTCATGTGTGGTTGCACATGCTCGTCTGAACAATCCTGAGAAGTGGTTAGGACCATCCCATTCTACAGGTATAAATACAGATACTCAGACAAGTTGGGCAGTTTACCCAAAGCACAGCTGTGCCTAGGAATTAAGTTTCGAGGCTCCTGAACTTTCTAAGAGAAGCAGAGAAAGTTCGTTCACCAAGCTACTTGTGTAATCTGACATGTGGGAGGAGACTGAAACAGCCAGGCCTCTAAGGAGAGCCTTCCAGCAGTCCCACCGCTGCTCGCAGCACCTGCCAAGAGATGGGACTTCGACATGAGTACACTGGCGATCTCCCATGTTTATAAAGTGATCAGCCGCATCCCGATCCCTCTCCCACACTTCCCCACTCGCACTTTGGGAGGGTACATGTGGTCCTTCATATCTGGTCTCCAGAGTAACGCCCTCCCCCTTGCCCAGACCTCCCTCCCTGCTCCTCTCTTACCTCTTCTCTTTTCCCAGCCCAACCCCAAGAGCACATGTCCTCTGGTCAAAAGGAACCACAGGGAGATAGCCAGCCCAAACTCACAAGGCATTTAAAGCCTCTCGATCCATGATCATATGCTTAAGAAAACAAGTTTTAAGGTAATTTTGCAAAACAGAAATTGTTTTGCTTGGTGGGGCAGTGGGACCAAGAATTACTACTTTTCTAATTTCCAAACTTTCATGATCTCTCTCTCTCTCATTCATATTTATATATTTTTAAAAGATTTTATTTATTTATTTGAGAGAGAGAGAATGAGAAAGAGATAGAAAGCATGAGCAGGGTGAGGGGCAGAGGGAGAAGCAGGCTCCCCACTGAGTAGGGAGCCCGATGTGGGGCTTGATCCCATGGGATCATGACCTGAGCTGAAGGCAGACACTTAACGACTGAGCCACCCAGGCACCCCATATTCATATTCATATTCATATTCATATTCATATTCATATTTAAATGCAGCCATAGATACTCCAGACTCAGCTTATTCAGCTATAGAGCCACGAGGACAAGTGAGATATTCTATGCCATTGTCCAGATTAGAAACACACCTCATATAAAACAGGTGTGACGAGCAGTCCAGGCCCCCACAAGAACTGCTCGTGCACATCCCAAGTGGCTGGGTCCTGGTAGAACCTGGAAAACAAAGAAGGCAGGTGAAGCCTCCATGCTCTGGGCAACCACACATTAGTTGGCAACAAGATCCAAACTAACCTTGTTACCACTAACAAGGCAACTGAAATGAACGATCTGAAAGGGATTCTTTGTGGGTCAGGAAACTCACTCATGGACCAGGGGTCTCGCTACGGTGTCCCCTCGCGTGTGAGCTCGGTAGAAAAGGGTGTAGAGGTAGGGCAGCAGGGTGTATCGGATGTTCAGATAATATCTGGAAGAATTCACCAACAGAGAGTGTTCACCAAAGGCAGCAGGATCCTGGTCCTAGAAGAAAATGAAGCAAATATGAGATATTTCCATTGTGTTTTAAAAGTGTGTTCCCTTATGATAAGAAGCTTTCCCAGATGAAAGTAGCTTGTTCTCCAACTTGGAAGATATCAAAGCATTTCCAAAACTAAGAGGATCTTGGTACGGTTTCTTGATTTTAGAGATGAAAAAACAGTATCAAAAATTACATGACTCTCCCAATGTAAACTGCAAGCAGGTGACAGAGTTTAAATTTGACATGTGTCTTCTGATCCCAGTCTATGGTAGCCTCAACGGTGATAAAGAAGTCCACAGAGGGGGGCGCCTGGGCGGTGCAGTCAGTTAAACATCAGACTTCTGGTTTGGGCTCTGGTCATGCTCTCAGGGTCATGAGATCAAGTCCCGAGTTGGGCTCTGCACTCAGTGCAGCGTCTGCTTGGGATTCTCTCTCCCTCTTCCTCTGCCCCTCTCACACACGCTTCCCCCCACCCACCCTCTCTCGAAATAAATAAATCAATTAAAAAAAAAAAAAGCCCAGGAGGTTGCCATGGAGATAAAGGGGCTACAGTGACCCCTACTCCCTTCTTAGCTGATCTAATTTGTTATATATTGAGGCTTCTCATCATACTTCATTTGGCTCATAATAATAATAGCAGTAAGTTGTACAACCAGTAAAAAGAATTTGAATTTGAAACCCACTGCCTTAGGCTGCATTGCCTACCACCATAATCTATATCCCATCTTCTCCTTTCCATGCAATTTTATGAATTTGCAATTTTAAAATATACATCTAGTTTTGTCTGTAATGTTTTCACCATTGATATTTGTTCTCTTTTCTCTACCCTAAAGACAGTGACCTCTATTTTTTCTTCAATATACAATGTGCAAAAAAATCCTGACTTTATCCAAGAGCAAAGAAAGAAGGGAAATCTAATTTTCTTAGGACCCAGAAACAGAACTTTTCCATTAATGATGGGGCTCATTTTGTTCATTTTCCTTGTAATTTGTAAGATGTGAAAGATAATGTATGTCATACTGAGATCTGTCATCCCGTACTCTATTACTGGGACTGAATTTTAGAGAAAATTACTTAAATTTATTTCTTTCTTTTGTTCCTAAAGATGCTCATTTCCTCCCTTCAAAAGGAATAGAAAGTAGAGTGGTCTACTCCAGGAGACCACTCTATGCCCCCAGTATAGGGCTCATGAAAACCCTGAGGCCAAACACCAATGAAAATAACACTCCACATCCTTCATCACTCGGGTCTCCAACTAAGAATGTGTAGAGCTGCACTGTCCATTCTGGTGGCCACATACCACGGGACGCTTTTCAACGCTTGAGATGTAGTTAGTAAGACTGAGGAACTGAACTTCTAATTTTACTTGACTTTAGTTAATATTAAATATAATCCTAAGGGCGCCTGGGTGGCTCAGTCGTTGAGCGTCTGCCTTCGGCTCAGGTCATGATCCCGGGGTCCTGGGATCGAGTCCCACATCGGGCTCTCCCTGCTCAGCAGGAAGCCTGCTTCTCCCTCTCCCACTCCCCCTGCTTGTGTTCCTGTTCTCGCTGTCTCTGTCATATAAATAAATAAAATCTTTAAAAAAATAAAATAAATTAAAAAAAATAAAAATAAATAAAAAATATAATCCTAAAAGCTGAATATTTTTAAAGAATTATTTTTTAAATAAAATGAAAACTAAAAATAAAGTATTTTTAAATAGAAGATTTTTCCATTAAATATAACTTTATTGTTTTGGTTTATTGCACTCCAACTGCTGAAAATTTAGCATCCAAACTGAGATCTGCTGTAAGAGTGTAAAATGCACTTGAATTTTGAAGACTTAAAAAAAAAAAAAGAATATAAAATATCTCATTGATCGTATTTTGTATTAAACAGGTTGAAATGATGATGTTATGGACATACTGAGTTACACAAAATATATTTAAAATGATTGTTTCTGTTTCTTTTTACTTTTTAAATCTACATTTAAATTTAATGTGTGGCTCTCATTATCATGCTACTGTATAGCATTCATGGAGGGACAGGAAAACAAGCACTGTAACTGTGCAGCCAAAGTGATCTGAGTGCTCTTATCTACCTAACTCCTTCCAGGCCATCTCAAGAGGAAGGCAACCTGCCAAACCTGCTCCCAGCCACCTGCTTAGAAGTTCAGAAATAACTCTCTCCAGATCGCAAATGGCTAGGACAGTCTGGGGATAAAATATTTTGATGATTTGGCTATGAACCTTTCCCAAGTTAGAGACAAAGTCAAGACGGCAGCTAAAATGATCATCAGTAAGTTACCTTGTTGAGCCTATTAAGAGCTAACCTACTCAATTTTGAAACACTTTTAGTGCAGATTACTTCATTAAAATAAAGGGCATTCCTTATTACTTGCTCCTGCCATTGGCCCAGACATCTCCTTAAGAGGGGCTCTGAGCCCACTTCTATGTACTTACCCATCAAAAACATGATTTTGAATAGGAAAGGACAAAAGAGTGAAAAGTAGTGAGGAGGGCAGGGTCTCGCAAATCATTCATAGAAAGATAGAATGTTGTAACAAACACGGTTTCCTATTTTAATTGAAATAAATTTGGCTCCTGCACAAAAACACACTCAATCTCTCCTTCTGAAAAAACTATTCTGTTTAATAGTGCACTTCACTTATGCTACAGGATGAGCAGGATTGGGAAAAGATAACGAAAGATCATCCCTTCAGCTGGGAAAACTCAGGAGCTCCATCCTAACCCAGCAAGGAGCCCGGCAGCCGCGTCAGACCAGAGACTCCCTTCTCCAGGCTTTGCTCTTTTTTTGCATTCATACTTGGCTGCTGAAGTCAGAGGTGGGGTTATGAGAGGTCCAGCTGCTGGGGCCAGACGGCATAGGCCGTAGGTGACAGAGGGCAGGGCAAGCTGGCTGAGTGAGCTCCTTAAAAGCATTCTATTCTTAGCAACTGGGGGTTTGGATTAAATCACTTTTCAATGCAGGAGTGGGGAGAGGAACAGGAAGAGAGGATAGGAAGCAGGCCAATGCTAAATGCTTTTGATCCTCTCCCTGTGAGCCTTACCGATTATCAGTAGGTGAAAAAAAATCTTCAGATCACTGGCCTGCCACTCCCTAAACCATCCCTCCTTGCTCCTCCATATCTAGAAGTGGTTTCCCTTTACTGTCTGACGTAAAATACCAGTGGACTCCAACTGTCCCATCTTATACAGGTGGTAACAGAAGTAAGGGATAGCAGCACCACAGAAAAGTCTAACAACCCTTCTCACCTTCATTGGTGAATTAAGAAAATCAATATAAATCAATATAAAATACAATAAAATCATTCAATAGGTACATACTTGCCATGAACCCTTATCCCAATACTCTGCTCTTTGGGTCTATGGCCCAAAATTTATCTATTCTCCTTCTGCACTAATGGCCAACTTGTAGGATTTTTTTTTTTCAATCCTTTTTGAGAACAAGTAAATTAGAGAATCCAAGAAGTTTCCATTGCTTTTCTTGGGGACCTTACCCTGAACCCAGGCCCATTGTGATTCCTTGATAGTGGATAAAATGCTCCAAGCTGCATCCATCTTGTGCAGAGCTCCTCTGTGACATTTTTTGTGTAACCACAGATGTTGGCACCTACCTGGAGAATTAGCACATATACAAACACAGTGGTCAGTGATAGTTGGGAAAGCATTGACTGTATACCTATGTAGTAAGGGGGAAAAAATCTTACTTCCACCATTCCATGCTTACAGAGGTCCCAGGCTTTCAGAGCCAGCCCCCAGCTAAATGTAAGAAATTAGCAAATGTACACGATGAATCAGCTGACAAGAACTCATTTCAATGTTCAATTCCCAATTTCACTGATGCTTTGTTAATGGAATTTCCTGTGATGCTAACATATTTTACTTATGGTGTCTCTGTGCTAACTTCAAAGATTCCATGGATGACTACCCAATGATAAAATTTTACCATTCTATCTTCAAAAGACAGTTCATGCCACATATAAAAATGGATTTTCTAATACATACCATAGGGAGACATAAATGCCCCTTGGTTTTTAACACCTCAAAGACTAGCAAAGGAAATAATGCCAAAGGACAAAAGGTTAAGGTTCCTTGGTTGACAGTAAAACTCACCATGGGGATACCAAATAGGTTGAACTCAAGGATACTAGGGATGGACCATCGGAGGTCATCCCATGTGGCCGAATTTTCCCCCAACCAATGTGCAGCATATTTGCCAGATCCAGCAAAAGTAGAGCGGGATAAGATGAAGCTACTTTTATTGGGGAAGATATTCTCCATGGCCCTGAAAAGGAATACAATCAATTGAATGTGAAGTGAGCTGTGAACGTCTAGGACTCACCTGTACCCAAGGGGAGCAATGGGCATTCCAACCAAACAGAAAAAAACATCAGGGCTTCATAAACTAGGTGAGCAAACTAGTTTAGCATTTTTTTATTATTTTATTTAAATTCAATTAATTAACATATAGTGTATCATTAGGTTCAGATGTAGAGTTTAGTTATTCATCAGTTGCATAAAACACCCAGTGCTCATTACATCATGTTCTTAATGCCCATCACCCAGTTTAGCATTTTAAGAGCTTCTTTCCCACTTCTGAATAAGGTTTCAGACTTCATATAAGATAGTCCAAACATCTACAGCCCAGTCCCCCAAGAAATGTCTCTACGCCCCTGTCCTCTTGATTATGCTCTTTCTCTTGTTGGATTGGTTGTGTTCCGGCCCTTTTGGTCAACGATACATTGGAGCCATGTCTTGAGTTCTTGACCCCATCTTCTCCCTCTAGACAAAGCTTTTCCAATGTCCCTTGTTTCCATGTCTTGCTGCCCCTTTATAATCAATCCTGTTTAGCACAACACCAGCTCAGGTTGGAACTCTTAGCTTCTGCTGGCCCTGTAAGAACAGTTTGTACACCAGCTGGGTTCTAGGCAGCTGGGTTCCTCTAAAGCTTCAGAACTTATTATTAGCAATTCTCAATGTTAGGAAATCTTAATCTATGCAAAATAACATTAATTTTAATGAATAAGCCTCAAAAGATGACATATGATACTCTTTATGAAGTTAAATGCAATTAAAATATAAAATATTATTTTCATTGTACTACATACAAAATATCATATATCAAATAAGACTCTGTAAAAGAGAAAGCAAAGGGATTGAAAACATGGAATTCAGAAAGATAATTACTTCAGGATGGAGGGGAACAAGAGGTGGGGTAACAACATGAGATGTAAGAGATGTGAGATGCAAGTTATTTTTCTAGCTTTTATTCTGAATACTCTTTTGCATAGGCACTTTCCTGAAATGCCTCTCCCTCCCTTCTCCTTCCATGCTAAGCAGTTCATACCTTCCTTTAGTGATCTGAAATTAAACAAAATCACAACTATGGTATGGTGATACCTGACCCACAATCGCTGCGAGTCCTTCTATCTTCCCTTTCGGTACATGGTCTGAGACAAGTGTATCACCAGGCCCTGGGCAGTTCCTCACAGACACTGTCCCAGCCACCAATGCTCCCCAACTTCATATTCCTGAGTACTACCTTATGGTGAGTCTATAAATGCAAAATGATTTATAATGGCAAAAGGGAGAAAATTCTGAAATAGAAGATGGGTTTAAAAGAGTGAAGTCCATTTTGACGATTTAATGACCGAAAAAGAAAGGTAGCATAGAGAAGAACACTCACTCTTCACCTCCTACCCTCATGTCTACTTTGATCTTGACAAGCAGGTGCTTTGCCTTTGTTAGCACTGGCTAGAGGGTTTATGGCACTCTGTAATCATCCACCATGAAAGAAACACATTCAGGTTGTACAGAGTGAAACCCAAACAGGGATGAAGTTATCTGAGGTTAAAGGTTTATCTAGAGGCAGACCTTTATGGTACCACAGATTAGATAAGTCTGTGTTTTCCAGAGCAGAGGAACAATCTTATCCAGAGGTCCTCAAGTCTCTCTTTTCTGTCCCTCAGGTCTGGCAGGCTTATCATCTGTCCCGATCTCTGAAGGGATCTTGTCTTTCTACTTTCAGCTTAGAGGGAGCAGTTCCTTCTTGGGGTAGACCAGTAACCACTGCCCCCAAACGATACTTCCAGGAAGGCTGAGCCAAATACTCATCAGATCTATGGTTTAAATGCTGCTGATGCTCAGATCCCACTGAACAAAAAACATATTTGTTTTTTCACCACTCTGCCTCCTATCCAAAGGCCAAGTTCCACTTATCCCCACTGTTCTCGGGGGACTTAGGTCATTCTGCCTGATCCAGAGAACTTAGAAGGGCACTTACCTTCTCCATTATAGTTACCTTTTAACTATTAATCATAGCTATTAGAATATATTAACCACCCCCTCATGGTCTTACAGCACTTTTATTACACAGTGACACTAGCAATGAAGCAATTTGCAACTCTCTTTCCCTCTTCCTGCCCATCCTTTCTCACCCCCGGCATGTAGCCACTCTCCCTCCCACCTTCTGTTCTTAGATAGAAGCATCTTAGAGTCGAAATAGATCAGAACAAGAAGGAACTTTGGGAAACATTAATCCAAGCCTCTCATTTCAAAGGTGAGATAACTGAGCTTTATTCTTCTAGCTTATTTCCCAGGAAAGGAAGAGTGAGAGAGACAGAGGTCATAAAAGAGAGGATAACAAAATCAGAAATGTGTGTCCTTCTTCTCGAAGCTTCTTTTATGGAGATCAAAACTTTTGCATTTATTGGACAAGGACTCTCTCTCTCACCTGGGCAATCCCACGTAATACTAAGTCAGGAGGGCAAAACGGTGCTGGAGAACAAAACAGGGGCAGTTGCTGCCTCTGATTCACCAGGCCCCCTGCAGACCCTTCCTGACGTCTCTTCCTCAGGCCAGGCAGCTGTGCAACACAGGTACATACACTATTCCTCAGGCTAAAGTTACAGGGGTGACTTTTCCCTCAAAAAACTTGCAGTCCAGCAAGAAAAAAAGGGGGGATTATCTAAACGTTGTAATACAAGATTTTTGCATTTTGAGCATATTGTAATACAAACAAAGGTAACACAAAAAAGGGAAATAATCTTTTCCTAGAACTGACAGGAAGGTTTCTAGAAACATCTGAAAAGAGGCTTTAAAGATAAGCGTATGTTTGCAGACAGGAGAACTGAGAGGGAGCCTGGGGAGGGCAGCGGGGAGAGAAGCCAGGAGGGTGTGGTGTGGGTAGCCTGCCAGGTAGACAAGGGACACTCGGGCAAACTTGAATTTCATTTAAACAATGGATCATTTTTAGTATAAGTGTGTCCACTACAAGTTTAACTGGGTCCTATATTTTTATTTGCCAAATCAGGCAACCTAGTGTGGTTCGGTAACAGGACCTAAGCAAGGGCTGGCTTCCAACTCAGGGCTCTAAATACCTCGCACATTACTGCCTACCAGTATTTAATGAAGTCCCTTAGTCACAAGCTAATCAAAACTAATCTCATACAGGCACCAAAGGGCTCTATGAGAAGAGCTCTTAAGTATCCTCTAAGATCTGAGTTGTACATCCTTAGAACCACAAAATATATTTGAAAAACATACTTATGGAAGATACGAAAACCCTCCGCCTCCCACCTCCCCCAGAAGGGAATTAGGGCGAAAGCCAAGTGCTTACAAGTGTGTTGCTTTTGCCATGGAGTAGCCATACAAGCTGTGGACATCATAGTGAAGGCCCCACTGAAATTCTACATCCATGCAGAGGGTTCTTGCAAAAAGCAAGCGGTCCAGAATCCCTGTGGGGGAACAGCCATTAGTGATGCACTTCCCAATCAATCAGCTCTAACAAAATAACCACCCAGTTGTTCCCTTCCCAGTTACTGCACCTTCCCACCCAATCTCCACCTGACAAAATCCTTTCCAGTTTTAAACTCTATCCTAAATGCTATATCCTACCTGGGACCCACACCAAGCCCCTCTCTGAGATAGATCATTAAAATTAAGGTGCATTGCCTCAGAGCTCATAAAACATGGTGCTGAGTGGAGACAACTGGAAAATGAGCGGAGAGCAACGGGAAGTCGGCCTGAGATGAAATGTAAATAAAGCACCACATTTCTCTACACATATTTGATTAAGAAGAATTGAGTGTGTAAGGAACAGAGATGAGGGGCAGTGGGAAAGATGTACTTTCATTCTTCCATTATAAGCATTCAACCCGTTAGGCTTTTTTTTTTTTTTTTTTAAGAAATGAGATATGACATTTGGGTGGTTTCATGAATAAGAACTCAGATCCTGCTTCTAGAATCACCATTGTCTGACTGTTATTTTCCCTTTTCATGCCGAAAATGCTCAACATTTTCTGCTTTGTAGCCTAGAATCTCCTTCTTCCCTTTTCTTCTTGTGAACCAATAACGGGGTGGGGCGCAATATCAGCTCTCCTTCATGAGGCCTTGCCATGGACATAGGGCCTCAGTATGAAGCACAGTTCCAGAAAGTAATGGAACCAGGAAACCCTGACATTGACTTTTTCCCACTAGCCCAACAGAATCTCACCAGCCCAACTTAATCAGAAATTAAGTTGAATGATAAAACATGAAATTTATATTTGGCACAGCTCAGTTTGTGGAATGAGACTCACAACCACTTTAATGATAAGGAAAAAACGCTAAAATTGTCCCAGGGTCAAAGGTAATGTATGTAATTCTTCATCACGCTAATGTGAACTGTCCAATCCTGAAAAGGTGAGAAGCAGAGCAGCTACAAGGTAGTGGCTAGTCATAGGTAGGCAGACAAAAATGCTGGGAGCTGGGGAGTGAGGTGCTTGCCAGAAGCAGGCAGAAGGGGATGAGATTGCAGTTTTCTATAGAAAAAACAAAAACCAAAAACTTGGTTCTCGCTAAGAAGATTAAGAGATTAAAAGAGAAACACAATAAACTGATCTGCAGTGGAAAAAAAATGGGGGGGGGGGCATCATAGACTGAGCAGAGAAGAATGAGGAATAAGCAGACAAGCAAACAGCAGATTTTGCAAGAGGTTAAATGGTTTGAAGCCAAGATCCCTCCTAAAAAATTCTCCACTCCTTCAGTGACCAAAAGGAGCTAAAGAAATAGGTCAACCATAGTCCAGGGTGCAAGTGAAGTGGACAAACCAGAATCAACTGGCAGAGACTAGCCAGATCCTCACCAAGGCTGTGTTCTCTTCCTGGGAGAGTTAAGATTATATTTCACACTTTCGCTGGAGGTTGAACTGAGAATACGTGATTGGATTCTGAGCAAAGAAATGTGAGCAAATTGTATACTCCCCACTTCTAGGCCTGCCAATAAAACTTCTCTACCATCCCTCTCCTTCACCCAGGAAGCTGGAAACAAAGGATTCTTTTTGTGTGTGTGTGTGTGTGTGTTCCAACTAATATTTTTATTTGAAATCAAATTCTCAGCAATGTATTATTAACAGAAGACAATCAAATACATCTGAAGAAGAATCTTAACTGAACCTATTGTCAATACGCCCTTCACACAACTTGCTTCTTAAAACTTTTTAAAATAAAGATTTCTTTTTCTATTTATCAAAGAAATACATTCCCATTGTCTAAAATTTGGAAAATATACATAGCTTCACAGCTCGGGAAATAATAGCATAATATTTTGCCGTTATTACCTTAGTTGCATTTTTGTGTATATCTGGAACTACATACGTAATAGTCATTAATTACATTAGCTAGCTGGCTGGCTGACTGGACAGGTGGGTGGATAGATTTTTCATCCAACATTGTGTCATGAGATTTTCTAATACCATTAACCAACTTTAGAAAGTTGTATTGGATGTTTGTACGGTAATCAATAGATCTATGTTTTATAAAGTTCAATTTTTAAAATATTTTGTAACACTTCGAGTGTTTCTCAAAGTGTTATATTTCCAGAATATATATATTTCCAAAAATATATACATTTCAATATTTTAGATACATTCTTAAAAGTGAACTTACAATGTCAATAAATCTTTAAGAGATCTAGATTCATAACTAACACATCACCTTCCAGTAGTGGTAAATTAGTTGCATCGACTTACTTTTCCAGTCACAGTATATATTAGAGCTAACTGCAGCCTTATCAGCTTGAGATTTTTTAATCGGGAAACAAAGGATTCTGAGATGGGAGAACCAAGCAGTGGAAGTAACTAGATCCCTGAGCCACTGCTTGGATGAGAGCCACACATCTCATGCTGCAGTATAGGAGCAAAAAATAAACTTTTATTGTGTTAATCCACAGCATAATCTATTTGATACGGTTTCACACACATGCATACTTTCAAAATCAGGACTGGAAAATCTGACTAAGAATGAGACTTAAAAATAAGAAGGATCTAAAAGGAACCACGGACGCTTTAAATTGTGGCTGATGAGCTAAAAAAAAAAAAAAAAAGTTCACAAAATTACAGAGTTCCTTCAGTGGAAGGTAGTTTCTACCTTAAAGTATTCTGGTATTCTCACAAATTTGAAAACTGAACCATTTGTCTGAGGGGTTTGGAGACCACGAAGAGGATGGGAGGATGCAGAGCCCCTTGAGGGAGGCGTGTGTCCACCATACACTCGCCCTCGGGTTCCGGTGGCCAGAAGGTGGCCAGAGGCCATGGGCGCAGCAAGGCCTCGGGTAGGGGAGTGGCCAGGGTGCCTGCAGGCCCCTTGCACTGGGAACTGGGACTGTTCTCAGCCACGCGGAGTGCTGCTGAGCTTGCTCTAAGCGTATCTCCAGACAACTTACGGGGAGTGAAAGGAGGAAAGTTGAAGGTGTTCCCTTCACACCCGCGATCAGAACCTTGGAGAAAGCTGGATACTTCATCCATTTCCTTCAAAGACACAAGATGGACAAAGGGAAGTGTTACCGATGTAGGGTTAGTCGTCTGGCAAGGTTTACTCAGCTGGAAGCCCCTCTTACTAATTGACTTTGGGATCTTGAGGAATCTTCCTAAATTTTCTTGACCTCTGTTTCATCTTTCGGATTGCGCTGTGTCTAAGGTGCCCTCCAGCCAGAAATGGTATCAGGCACATTTTACCTTTTATACATTGATTTCAATTAGCTAATTAAACGATACCATTCCAAAGGCTAATTCTTACCTTATGAATAATGTGAGTTTTATTGTTGCTGTTAATGTTTCAGTGCTGTTCGAAAGAACCTAAGACAGAGGAATATTTCTGTTTTATACTTTCCCCTGTCTTTTATTCCACTCAGTGAGGGACAAGAAGATATAACAGAGATCAAATCTGTCTCTTTAAAATGGATTAAAAATAGGTGATGCCTAATCTTGCTAACAGAGATAATTTTCCAAATTTCAAAGAAATATCTCCACCTGATATCCCCACCTAAAAAATGAAAGGGGTTTATTAAATCATTCTCTGATTAACTTTAAATTTTAATGGATCGGTGCGACAACCTCTCATAAAACAGTATCTTTAAGCTGAAAGACAGTTAAGGGAGGTAGAAGCTGAGGCCATGGGAAACTAAAGGATTTTCTCAAAAAAGAAATAATCAGTTGGTGGCAGATCCAGAATTAAAATCTGGGGTTTTGAGGTGGTCTATTTTCCTGCATATAAGCTCCGCATTAAGTAAAAGGATTTTAAATACCACTATGTCAAGAAAACTATTTTATTACAGATCAGGGTCAAAGCTCATTCTCAAATCTTGGATTATCCATTTCCAAAAGAAGTTTGATTCTGGCATAACAACTTACAATCCACACTCCATCAAACTCGAGAGTTTTATGAAATTCACTGAACTGCTCTGTCCACCACTGAGTGCAAGTCGGATTACTATAATCAGGAAAGACCGTCCATCCAGGGTATCCCTAGGGAACAAAGAAGAAGGCGGGGGCAGTGGGTGTGCCTGAGGACCACGGATGCGCTCATTGCTGCTATCACTTCTGCCACCAGGAGCCCCAGACATCTTAACATTTCAGATCAAAACTTACCCCAAACTAAATAGTAAACTAGATGCAAGGAACCAAAAGAAGAAAAAAGGAAAGGAAAAACAGCCATAAATACATGAGAAGCCATCAGATGTCTTCTTTCAATGAAAACACAATAACAAAATTTCATGATGTCAGACCAGCTGGGAGAACAGTCTAAAAACACTCATTCATCTAAGTGGGTAAGATTTTAGGAGAGAATGACTAGATTCACTCAATGTGTTAATCAAAGGTCATTTAAACCTGCTTTGAAGAATGATGTTTATAAATGATACATTTGGTTTGGTAGAGAAACAATCTGTTTTAAATGGTGAGATGAATTTTGTGCTTCTTACTCAGGTCCAGTATTTCTTATCCTCTCTTCTCTTCCTAATCTATTCCTACCGATATAGCTTTTAACATTTTCCAGAAATAGTGCAAAGATAGAAATTACAGCCAAATTATTGAAAACTCTGAATTGATAGAGGATACAAGCTTTTGTGCTTACATTCTTGTTTATTTTCCCAACAAACTCATAGGTTGTCATTTAGGACCTTATGCTCAGGCAATATAATTAATATATATCTTACATATGTTAATATATATTATGTGTTATATGTATTACATATATTTTATGTTAATATTTATTTATATATTATAAAATACATATAATGTGAATATGCAGAGACTTCTTAAAACTCAAGATGGGAGCTGAAAATTCTCAGTTTAAATGGGTTGAACTCCTGGTCTCTTGTGTTAGGTGATAGGGCACCAAATAATAACTAGAGGTAATTTTGGACTCAGGAAATAGGCAATGTGGTAAAGAAGTCACCTATAGCAACACTCTATCTAGAGTAGGCCCAGCAAACTTCATTCCAACCAAATATCTTTATTTTTATTAATTAATTTGTTTGTTTATTTGGGAGAGAGAGAGTATAAGTGGGGGTGGGAGGAGAGGCAGAGGGAGAGGGAGAGAGAATCTTAAGCAGGCTTCAGGCCCCGTGCAGAGTCCGACATAGGGCTCAATCTCACAACCCTGAGATCATGACCTAAGTCGAACGCTTAAACACCTGAGCCTCCAGGCACCACCCAAATACCTTTATAATAAACCTCCAGCCACCTCCAAGACTACTACCTCTGCCAACATCTCAGATCAAATGTTTGTGTTATTTCTTGGTCAGTGGAGGCAACAAATTAAATTCTTGTAATATATGCAAATTACCAATTGTATACCACTCAAATATGAGTACTACTGAAATGACTCACAGGTCTGGATAATCTACTTTTTAGATAATCAAAATCATGTTTATGTGACCACGGGCTCTGATTTTGTACTTACATATGAATATCGGTCTGATATTATAGAAATTCACTTCAAACAAAACAATAAAATCAAAGCATTGGTTTGGGGAAGGAAGGAAACTACTATTTCATAGAAGGTTAGACTCAATGAAAAAGAAAGTAAATAGAATTAAGTATTGTAAACAAAGTCAATGATAGGAATTAAGTGAGCAGTTAAGGGGGGATTAAGGGGACATTGATAACCCTGAAAAGACAGTTTTGAAAAGTAAACCGCCTAGGAGCAATACAACTTGCAGACACATAAACTCTCAGATTAAGTATCAGTTTTAGTAAATCTCCCATAATCCAGTCAGCTAGGTCTGACCCTATATGTAACTGGAATAGAAAGTTGCCTCCACGATTTGATGTAAAGTACTCTGGAAATAGGCTTCTAATCAGCCTACTCCAATGCCTGAATAAAGGCTGGGCTCTGTTAAGTCTCATGTAAAATAAAAGTACATTAGCTGAGACAGGTTTCACATTAGACTGTGAGCATCCTACTACATTATTGTAGCCGAATGTATTGTCTTGGGAAAGAGAAAGAAATTGAGAGGCAGGAGGACTTTAAGAATAAATGAATTTTCTTCTTATAATACATTGCTTCTCAAATATCTGTAGTACAGAAAGTCAGGGGCTAGCTTTTTAGAGACTAGGTATTAATTTTTCCCACCACAAAAAAAGAAATGATAATTATGTGATATGGTCGAAGTGCTCTCGCCACAATTTGCAATATACAAGTGTATCAAATCAACATGCTGTAAACCTGAAATTTACACAATGTCATATGTCAAATATATTTCAATTTTAAAAATCCTTCAGAATTTTAATCATTTTACTATTACATCTACTGTTTTAAAAATAATAATAAAGGAAGCCTCTAAAGCATGAAAACAGTGATGATACTACAACGTGCCTTCTACTCACTTTCATTAATAAAAGTACAAAGTTCCCCAAATGACTAATTTATTGATTTCCTTGCAAAATTACCTGTCCAACGACAAAGCCATTGTCCCCCAAGATCCATACTCTCTTTTTCCTTCCATTCATATAGGGCTGATAGTCAGAGTTATTTAAGATGCCAGGATTCTAATAAATAAATATAACAAATATTATTTTTGCCAATTTCTTTTGCACCTTGAAAGGGAAAACGAGGCAACAGACTTGTTTGAACATACCATAATGATTACATATTTCAGTCCTTGCTTATGTAAGTCGTTGGTAAAATTTGAGAGATCAGGGTAGGCTCGTTGATCAATAGTGAAATCCTTATTTCCATCCATGTAGTCTATGTCAGAATACTGGACATCCTGAAAGATAGTGCCAGCCAGTTAGAACCTAGGAAATATCACTGTGCTGACAGAAAGTATCATAGCCCTGGTTCTTGCTCACTAAAACTGAAGCTATATTTTCCTTCCTTCCTTCCTTCCTTCCTTCCTTCCTTCCTTCCTTCCTTCCTTCCTTCCTTCCTTCCTTCCTTCCTTTCTTTCTTTCTTTCTTTCTTAAGATTCTATTCATTTGAGAGAGAGAGAGCGCGAGCAGGGGGGAGAGGCAGATGGAGAAGGAAAAGCAGGCTCCCCGCTAAGCAGGGAGCCGGATGTGGGACTTGACCCCAGGACCCTGAGATCAGGACCTGAGCCAAAGGCAGATGCTTAACTGACTGAGCCACCCAGGTGCCCCTGAAGCCATATTTCTTAATGACCCTTGAACTTCCAGGGCTTGGCTACCTCCTAGAAATAAATAAGGCCCTTCTGAAAGATGCAGGCTCTCTCAGGTTGTAGTTTTATGTCTTTGTCCTGACCAATGCATGTCATGAGGCTTTGGGAGGAACTTGAGGGTAGGGACTGTGCCTTGTTCATCCCTGAAACTTTTTTAAAAAATATTTTATTTATTTATTTGTCAGAGAGAGAGAGAGCACAAGCAGGGAGAGCAGCAGGCAGCAGGAGAACAGGCTCCCCACTGAGCAAGGAGCCTGATGCGGGACTCGGTCCCAGAACTCTGGGATCATGACCTGAGCCGAAGGCAGATGCTTAACCAACTGAGCCACCCAGGTGCCCCCATCCCTGCAGCTTGAGAGCCTGGATGCTTGACATAAAACAGGTGCTCTTCAAATGTCTGGGTGAGTATATTAGTAATGTTGTAACCATGTGCTAACTTGGACCCTAAACATTAAGCTAGACTATATCATTAGAGGAGAAAACAGTCTTCTTGCTCTATAAAACTTCTAGAACAATAACTCACAAAGATAAACGACAAAGGGGCAGAGCTTTAATTCACCAAAGTCTCATACATAGTTTATTTTAGTGTTTGCATACCAATCTGTGAGGAGCAGGTGTTATTCTTAGTGAGAAGACTGAAATGTGAAGGGTTTGAGTGACATGTCCCAAGGTCATACGCAGGGGTGGGTGGGGCCGACTGCAGCTTTTGTGATAGGCCCTTTGAATCCAGCTGCTCTTTTTTTCCAAACTGCCACAACTTCAAGGACATCTGAAGGTCTTCCAAGAATGTGTTCCTCATGTAGTTAAGTGTTCCTCATGTGTCTTAGAAAGTTCTAGCTTCCAGGCCTGCAGGAAAATGTGGCTGGTGGCCTGGTGCCAACACAGCACATCTGTTCTAACACTGGGCAGTCAGTCAATACCCAGTGCCTCCACCCACACATGGTGGGAAAGATCCAATCCGTGGAAGGAAAGCTCATTTGTTCCTGAATCAGCAGCACCTCAGAAAAGCCCTTCACATCAGAGGTACGAGCATAAATTGAAACCAATACCACATGGAGTAAAAGAACCATTTTTGAATCCTGGTCCTGCCATTTAGCTAGCTTTAGTGACCTTAGAAAAGTTACTAACTATGCAGTGTGTTTCCATTATCTCATTTACAAAATACCAATAAATGACGTTTAACCATGGTTGTGAAAGCACCTTATAAAATAATAACCACGCGGCAAGATTTGGCCTGATTCCTCCTGGAATTGAGTGCTTGCAGGTATCAGATTTGGGAGCATTTTAATGAAACACATGATCAATTTCCTCTAGACACCAAAACACCACAGCAGGCATGTTTTCTCACAGGAAAAATTCATCTCCCTGCCTGCTCTCCTTGCTGCCCTGAGAGGGCATTGTTAAGTCCTGAGATCAGGCCAAAGTCATTTCCACCTGCACATTCTTCCTTCGCATGCTAACCAAATATATGCTTGCGACACAGTTCCAAAGATCTAGCCCCAAATAAACTGTTTTGATAACTTCATTAAAGGCATTCTACATCTCCTGGAGGAACTTATCAAGTAGTCTACACTTAATAATTATCTATTTACCAGTGGACATTGAACATCATAAATACTTGGCAACCACTGAACTTTCAAAATTAGAGTCTGCTAGATCTGGAAGGAGTGTTCAAGGTCGCTATGAGAAACTCACTTACTGTGAGTCATTTTTACAATCATCAGCTCTTGTTAACCATATCACCCCAGGTGCTGCTTTCTTTCATAAAATAACAGCTAACTTTGATGGAGCTCATCCAATGTGCTGCCTGCCTTCCGTGCATAGTGTAAGGCATTCCTCACTACCAGTCCACCAAAGGAAGCCTTGCGTTCTCGTTTTATAAAGGGAGAAACTAAGACTCAGAGGTGCTAATTAACCAGCCCAACACTGAGAGAGTTAGGAAGAAGTAAAGCTAAAATTCAAAACCATATCCATCCAACTCCATAAACTGCTGTTTCCATGATGACACAGGTAATTTAGCATGCAAATTTCTGACACTAGGTGTGCCTGTTTGTCTACGTATGTATGTGTCTATCCACCTATCTCTCTCTGTATTTCTTCCTAATACATTGAATTAGATGCAAAAACTGAAAGATAGGAAATGGTGCCTTACACAGGTTAAGAGAAGTTCCGACTTACATAAGGGATCCCAGCTACAAGATTTCGGTTCACAACCTCCTTCAATCCATTGATGCCACCATAGTTCCTGCGACTAAGCTGGAACCCAAGACTCCAGTAGGGAGGCAGCACTGGTCGTCCAATGAGCTGAAAAAATAAATATAGACATGTTTAAGCATTTAAAAACTACTGCTTTGAGCACCATGTCTGTACAGAAAACACTTTCCATTTCCATTTGTAACTCTGTTCAAGCAAAGCCCATACCTCCAGGTATTCCTGAATCACTTGTTCTGGAGTATTTCCCAGGAATACATAAAAGTCAAGGATGCCCCCAATCGTGCGGTAAGTGATCGCAGGAGCAGGCTGCAGGGTGACCTCTGAAAGGATTAAAATGAGGGTTATTAGAATTTTGTGGTTGCAGATATACTTTTCTCTAGAATATGAATACCTGAGCTATCCAAAACAATCTCAGTCTCATTTTGCAAGAGATGAAAGCCACACAAAAAATTCTTTTCTTTAGATTGCTGACGTTTATAATATTAAGTGAGTAAAACGCTAATGAAGAATTGATTTTTTTAAGAGAAAGCTGAACCAATTCTATTTTTTTCTTATTATAATCTTATTTTTTTATTTTAATTCAATTAAGAACCAATTCTATTTTAATCTGGCTATATAACAATACAAATGTCTGGAATTTGTGAATGATTTAAAGTAATGGAAAAGTTTTAAAAACCTTATTAGATGAGTTTAATTATAATTTACAAATAAAAATAAAAACAAGCCTTTATTAAGGCACTGTTAGTCCAGAAGCTTGAGGGAGAAGATTCTGGAGTAGGGAAGGAATGAGCTATGAGAAACAGCTTACGGAACACAGCCTTGTTGCCTACAGACAGACAGTCTGGTTTACATGTTGAAATCTACAGGTATCTTTGGGACCTATCTGTCAATGCATCTTGTTATCTACAGAATATTATGGAAAACACTGCATCAAAAGAGAACCCGAAAGAAGTTTTCAATGGAAATAGCTTTCAGCATGAACTAGATTTATAACAGGTTACCCTACTTTTTGGGTTCCCATATAGAAGCATTGTAGGTTAAATACACATTCTGTTAAATAATGATCTCGCCATGAAAGTTAGTTTTATAAAAGCCACATCCCCAAACATATTCCTGTTGAGATAAAAAGATGCTTCCTACCCATGGCATTACTGTTCAACAGAAAAACACCAAAAGAGGAGCCGCTGGTGTCTTCAAGGCACAGGAAGAATGTATGAGCTCCATACAGATTAATCATGTCCTGTCAAGAAAAATGATAACAAATAATAGTAGTACATGTTGAAAATGTTATTTACCCTAGAATAAAGTCAAACGCCACATACAACATGTACTTGGTCAACACCTGACGTGGGTTAGTATTATATCAAAAAGGTATTGAAATGGTAATATCAACTGATAAATGGATAAACAAAATACATACAATGGAATACTATTAGTAATAATAAGAAATGAAAAACTGATCCATGCTACAACAGGAACAAACCTCATAAATGTGATACTAAGTGAAAGAAATGGATACAAAAGAAACCAAATATTGCATGATTCTATTTATATGAAGTATCCAGAAAAGTCAAATCTATACAGACAGAAAGTAGAATGGTGATTGCCCAGGGCTAAAGTGGGCACTGGGGTGGGAATGGGGATTATGTCTATAAAAGTATGAGGGATCCTAGTGGGATGATGAAAATCTTCTAAAACTGGATTACAATCATCAGCTCTTGTTAACCATATCACCCCAGGTGCTGCTTT
>NW_023270451.1:78429879-78475903 GCF_011800145.1 Mirounga leonina | reverse complement strand
TGCAAATTTCTGACACTAGGTGTGCCTGTTTGTCTACGTATGTATGTACGTATGTGCTAAGTAATGTGCTAAGCAATCACTGAATTGTACGCTTAAAACAAATGAATTGTATAGTATATAAATTATATTCCAGTCAAGTTATTTTTTAAAATTTGGAAAATATCTGCAAAGACATAGGACAAAATGTTAGCAGAAGATAATGTTATTATGAGAAATTTTGTATTTCTTCTTTATGCCTAGCTGTATTTTCTAATTTTTCTATAATTAATATATAATACTTAGGTAGTAAATAAGTTTAAAATTTATTTTTTTTTAAAGATTTTATTTATTTATTTGACAGAGAGAGACACAGTGAGAGAGGGAACACAAGCAGGGGGAGTGGGAGAGGGAGAAGCAGGCTCCCCGCAGAGCAGGGAGCCCGATGTGGGACTCGATCCCAGGACCCTGGGATCATGACCTGAGCTGAAGGCAGTCGCTCAACTGACTGAGCCACCCAGGCGCCCTAAGTTTAAAATTTAAAAAAAGATACTGAACCTGTCACAGGGCTGTGATGAGCACTGATATAAAAAGAGATAATGTGTATTACTGTAAGTGAAAAAGTGAGAGAGAGAAAGAGAGGGACAGAAGACAGAAAGAAGGGGGGGGGGATGTGGGAGGAAGGAGGGAAGGAAGACAGATAAGACATTTATCTAATCTGTGACTACATAACTCAAGGATTTTTCAGCTAGAGAGCCAAGCTTAGTATGATGCTTATGTTGCATGTTTGTCAAGGGCCTTGAGCAAGCACTTTAGTGAATGTGCTGGCTATTGCTTTACTCTGGTTCAATAAGTGTGTCCCCTTCATTGCATCAGACAATGGTGGATGGGCCAGCTAATGTGCTACTTGATTTGTTCATCTCCTGTGGAATACGAATTGCAAAACTTCAGTCCCATCCCTCCCTTGCAACATACATCACAGATTTGGGAAACGTCATCAGCACAATGGAAGCTTCAAGACCTGCTCTACAAAGCAGTGCTACTCAAAGTATTGTCCGTGGACTTGTACCTCCCCACATCCTTTGCTGTAAATCAGCAAGGAAAGTACAAAAAACAAGAGAAAGAGTTTAGAAACTTTATAGCAATTTAAAAGAGTAATTTAAAAGCTGTTCAATTTAAAATTTGAGCTTATATTTTATGTCTTTGAGTAATTTTATTTCATTTCCCCAGGATTAAAAAATAATAATAATAACAGAGAGAAAGAAAGGAACTGATCCTTCACTACAGGTAAGTTGAGAGGCACTGCTCTAGACCAGCTCTTGCCCACTTGAATATGTGTATGGTTCACTTGTAGATCTTATTAAAATGCAGATTATGGTTCCATAGGTCTGGGCTCTACCTGAGATTCTGCATTTCTAACAACCTCCCAAGTGATGCCAACACTGCTGTCTCCAGAACATACTTCAAGTAGCAGAGACCTAGAATAATACTAAAACTGCCAAAAGAGGAATTCTTTTTAGTCTTCAAAGTTCTACTGGGGGGAGCCCCTGCTGAAGCTCTCCCCTAGATACTACCCAATTAATTATTAAAGACAAACATAGTTATTTTGCAGAAGGATTTTCTAATATATATATTAGGCCATCATATAGTCATTAAATTATATTTTCCTTTAAAAGTGGGATGTTTTTAAAAATTGACATGTTACTGATGAATCACTGACCGTTACCTCTGAAACTAATAATATGTTAATTAACTGAATTCAAAAAAAAAAGTTCTCATCACAAGGAAAGAAAAATAATCCTGTATCTAGTGTGGTGACAAATGTTAATTAGATTTATTGTGGTGATTGTTTCACAATATAGACAAATATAGAACCATGATGATGTACACCTGAAACTAATATAATGTTGCATGTCAGCAATACCTCAATAAAAAAAAAAAATAAAGAAAACAAAACCAAAAACACTGATATATTACTAACTGTGAGTTTATAAACCTCAAGAACAAGTATCCTCCAGCACAAACCGATCTAACTTGGGCAAAATAAGATATGGATATAACTCTGTAGGTCGCTTGACTCTAGGTCACTTTCTGAAAAGGAGAGAAGGGTTTCCTTCCTGTGAGCCCTAGGTAGGGGGAAGGGAAGCTCACCTCGGTGGGGGCGGCATCGCGAGTGAAGATGGGCCAGGTCTTCCAGCTCATGTTGTGGCGGTACTGCCGATGCACGTGCTCCCCCAGGCCATACACAGCAGTGCTGGGAAGTCGGAAGGACAGCTGCAGGTACTGCTGGGCGAACTGCAGGGGCCCGATGCTCGTGTCCAGTCTGGGCCGTGGGGTAAGAGTGAGAGTCACCAAACAGCTCTCTCTGCCAGGACCCTGTCTGCTACTCTCCCTGTTCACTTTGAGAACAGTTGTTTCAGGTGTTCTCATCCACGTTCGTACTACCTTGGAAGGACTTTCTAGGGTGTCTCTGATGCTTTCATTCTGGAGGAGACATGACACCAGAAACTCAAGTTGGATGATTGCGGGGAGAGAGCAGATGGGACCTTACACTTGCTGGGCATCTGCTTCATGCCAGGACCTGCTCTGGATGCTTCATGAATATAGCTCCGTTCACAGAGCAACAGTGGATATTCTGATTCCCTTTCTATAGATATGGGAACTGAGGCTGATGTGAGATGCTTTGCCTAACCTCCCAAAGCCGACTGGTGACTTGCTGGTGCCAGGACTTGAAAATAGGTTTTACCGACATTAATCCCTGTACTTTCTCCCATAAAATTTATGGTTTAAGCTCAGGCCGTTGTTAGATTGTTCATGGCAAATTTCTCAGGAAATTAAAGCTTGGAATGATAAACAGTGAAGCTGAGTTCCAAAGTGAATGATCATCCAAAATAATAAAATTTCCTCTCTCATGAAAGACATTAACTACAAGTGCATTTATCTAACTTAGCACACCAGCACATTATATTTTAGCATGCTGTGCTCTGCAATCATGACAGGTTAGCAAGTGTTAATGATTTACAGTAAAAACTTTGACATTTTCTAAGGTCCAAACATTTTCCCAGGTCATACTTATCTCATCATCCACCCCCAGTAAGTCAGACTGAGTGATATTGAGACTGTATATTCAAAGATACACAAAGGGTGTTGAAAAGCTCACAAGACTCTTCTGTTGCTTGTCCTCATTATCTTGATGCTGAAGGGCTTATTAATGACCTCTATGTCATAGTTCAAATTGGAGGTTCTAGTAGTTCTATCAGACAGGTTAATAATTTCAGGGGGAACTTCATAGCGTTTATGGTTGATATCATTGATCTGTCAGAAGAAAAAGAGAAAGACCAACTCCAGATGAAACCACTTCCTTGTAGAGCTACAAAGGAGCTTCACTCTCAGCCCCCAAAGAAAATAGCTTCTAATTCTTAATCCCGGGTTTCCTGAGTTGTGAGAAAAAAATCACCCAATCACGTGTCCGCCACAAAACACGCAACAGCCCACACATCCCCTTGGGAGATTCCTGCAGAGAGGAACAGAGAGGCACCTCCTGCCTCCACACCTCTATGCAGTGCCTAAAGGCGAATCCAGTGTGGGGGCGCTGCTTTCCCCAGAGATGTATTCAGTGGTAACTACCAAACCAACCTTAAAATGAAAACGATTGGATGTCTGATATTCAGCTGTGAAGAGGGCGTCCTTGACATCATATTCAAACAGAGATGGGAACGGCAACTTTTTCAACGGGGTTGTAAACCCTAGGGCTGGGGGGAGGAAAATGGGGGGTGGGGAAGGAAGCTTTTAGATTTTATTTTGCAGTTAGCTTATCTGAGTCCTAAAGAGTGATTCCCTGGGAGCTCATCAGGGTAATGCTCACCTGTCCTTGTACCATTCTGCTTACTGTTGGCTTCATAGCCCCAGTTCCTGGGGAAGAAGCACCTAGGGACATTACTATCGGGTGCCGGTTTCCAGCAGCACTTACGTTGCCAGCTGCAGACATGCTGTAACAATGGCACAGAGTGACATAATATGAAATGAAGGAAAGAAAGTTCTATGTATTTATAACCAATTTTATTCCAAGAAGATTTTAAGATAGGTCCTATTTACATGCAGTCACTTGTTCTTCTTTTATTCACATTTAAACAGCCATCCAAAATGCATTTATTACCTCCCCGACAAGAAACTAATGATACAGATAAATAAGACACAGTTCTTGCCTTTAGCAAACTTCCATTACAGTCTAGTAGGACATGCAATTTCAGTATGAGAGGAGTGCTCGGACAGAGAGTGCCCAGGGACTAAAGGAACGCACACGCCAGCCATGGCACACAGTCTAGAAGGCTGCAAGCAGGGTGGGAGGACTTCCAGGTAGGTGAAAGGTAAGCCCACTCCTAGTGCACCGTGAGGGGTTAGGTAGGGGAACAGGAGAGCAGAGAAAGCAGCAATACATGATAGATTCATAAAAACCACAAGTTCATTGTGCCAAGAACACCGAGAGAAACATGCCGGAGGGAAACAATATTCATACGAATAAGCTAGATGTCGGGCCAACCAATTTAGACTTTCTCATGAGGAACAGTCATGGAAATGACTAACAATATGGCATAAAGAAATGCATTTCTAAAATGTAAGAGAAGTAAAACAAAGGAAATAGGAAAAAATTAAGATAGAAATGGGACAGAGGGTGACATAAACAAATTCACAATGTCCATAAGGTAAAAATAAACTACATATGGCTTCTCAGAGTGGTTTGATTATGGATTTTTACAATGATTAATATTTGGGGTGCCTGGGTGGCTCAGTCAGTTAAGTGTCTGCCTTCAGCTCAGGTTGTGATCCCAAGGTCCTGGGATCAAGCCCCATCCAGACTCCCTGCTCAGTGGGGAGCTGGCTTCTCCCTCTCCCTTTGCCACTTCCCCTGCTTGTGCTCTCTCTCTCTGACAAATAAATAAATAAAAGCTTTAAAAAATGATTATTTTTTGGTGAGATGTATTTTCCTACAACTTTAATATCCACTTACATAAAAATTGTTTTGTTATAATAAAGAACTAAAATAGATGGCAAATTGAATCAAACTGTTGAAACAAACATAGGCATCCACCTCTCCACCCAACTAAATTTACATGAAGTGACAAAAGTATCATTAAGTAAAAAATACAGAACCATTACAAAGCAGCCAGCTATAATGCAATATGGCAGAAATGGTATGAAATGACTGAAACACAGGAAATAGACTTTATGAACTCCAGGGAAAAAAATATTCATGACCTAAATAAAACACAAGAGGAAAAAAAGAACTGCTCCAAGCCAAGTCAATGTGGAGAAGTGGAAGAGAACCTGGGGCATAGTTTTGGATGATTAATTGGGAAGCTCCAGTATGAACATTTAGCTGCCCAATCTGACATTCCTTATAGCTATTGCTAAGCTCTGACTAATTGGTGGGCATCCTGAAGTATTTGTTCATAGGCTAAGGAAGTTAGGAGAAAGATGCTGGGAACCAGAAGACATGGCAATGCACCAGCTAATAAGCCAGGCCCCTCGCCCCCAGACAAGTACCCACGTTCCCTTCAGCAGTTGTTTTCTTCCCTCCTAAATACTCAGTGCAAACCAAGGTAAATAGGACAGGCAGTCATAGATAATTAAACACAAAGATGATAGTCAAGAACCACCAAACATGAGAGAAACCAACACTATGATAGGCACCAGACTCAATAAACAGAAGAAACAAATTGCAGGAAACAATTAATAGAAAAAAAAATTACAAACGTTTTAAATAAATATAATTATTATCTTTAGAGAGGCATATAACTGTTGCTTCCATTAGAAAAAAAGCAACAAAGAATATTGAAAGTTAAGATATTGAACAACAAGATTTAAAACTCCTTAATATTTGGACTGAGTAACAAAAAGGAAAGAAAACAATGTCAACACAAGAAGAATTTTTTTAAAAATCAAATTTAGGATTATCTCAGAACACAAGGACAAAGACACGGAAAGTATGAGAGAAAGGGTAGGCAAGGTGACCAGTGGGGCCAGACAGTAATACTCAACCAGAACATTCCAAAAGGGGTGAAAAGAGGACACAAGTGAGGGAAGGGGGAATCAAATAAAGAAAGTAATGTTATACATGATGAACAACTCAATATACAACCCACGCAATTCGAAAAGACCGAAATAAACCCAGAAAAACTACATGAATGATTTATGAGTAAAAGCAGTATTTAGCAGTAATTAATGAAGGAGAAAAGAATCAAGTATCTACAGTTCAGTTTAAAACATGAAATAAGCATCTCCTCTGTTTCAAGTATTCATCTAAGTTCCCATGATAGAGTGCTGCCACCCAGCTTAGTAGGTGAGACAGACACCACCATTAATTAGACATTGTTTCCACTATTGACTTGAAATGCCATGTTCCCAACATGCTAAATTTCAGTGCGCATATATGACATGAAAATATGCATTTTAGAACTTCCTGTTTTATAGGTTTGGCATATGTGTCAATTCCTGCTATAATTCCACATGGATAATTACTACAGTGCAAGGATATGTTTTGATATTAGATTTGCAGATCAATAAATCTAACAAAGACTCTTTGAAAAGATCAAAGAAATATGAATACCTTATGAAATCCTCTTCTGACAAAAAGAGGGACAAACAAGATTAGAAACAAAAATGGTGAATGAATGGAACTGGAGGGTATTATGTTGAGTGAAATAAGTCAAAAAGAGAAAGACATGTATCATATGATCTCACTGATATGAGGAATTCTTAAACGCAGGAATCAAACTGAGGGTTGTTGGAGTGGGGGGTGGGGTGGGAGGGATGGGGTGACTGGGTGATGGACACTGGGGAGGGTATGTGCTCTGGTAAGCGCTGTGAATTGTGCAGGACTGTTGAATCTCAGATCTGTACCTCTGAAACAAATAATGCAATATATGTTAAGAAAAAAAAAAAGAAGAAGAAGAAGAAGGTAGCGGGAGGGGAAGAATGAAGCGGGGGAAATCGGAGGGGTAGACGAACCATGAGAGATGATGGACTCTGAAAAACAAACAGGGTTCTAGAGGGGAGGGGGGTGGGAGGGTGGGTTGGCTTGGTGGTGGGTATTGAGGAGGGCACATTCTGCATGGAGCACTGGGTGTTGTGCATGGACAGTGAATCATGGAACACTTCATCTAGAACTAATGATGTAATGTATGGGGATTAACATAAGAATAAAAAAAACAAAAACAAAAAAAATGGTGAATGACAATAGAGATATAGGATTTTTTTTTTTTTTTTTTTTTTTTTTTGAGAAGAGAGAGAACACAAGCACATGAGCAGGGCAGAGAGAGAGGGAGGGATTTCAAGCAGGCTCCACACACAGCATGGAGCCAGACGCGGAGCTCAATCTCATGACTCCGAGATCATGACCTGAGCCAAAATCAAGAGTCTGAGGCTCAACCAACCTAGCTAGCCAGGTGCCCCAGATATATAGGATTTTTAACATAACTAAGGATTGTGAGAAAACTATTTGTACAAATATTTGCCAACGAATGTGAAACTATAATTTGAATCTTTAAATCGTAAAATATTAAATAATCAAAATAAGAAGAGGTGGAAATGACCAGTTGCCATGAGTTGTAAGTAGTCAAAGACCCTTCCCTAAAAAAAAAAAAAAAAAAAATGATACTTTGCCCAGATCATTTGGGGAATAGAATATTCTCATATAATATATACTTTTCAGAACATAGAAAAAGATAGAAAGTTTCCTCATTCATTTTATTAAACTATAATAATTCTGGCAACAAACTAGACAAGGAAAAGTCAAAATAAACCAACAAAAATATATAAGCCCATTTCACTAAAAAAAATAGATGTTTTTATAATGTTAAATAAAAGGTTAACAATTTGAATTCATTAGAGTATTAAAAGAATTAATGCATAATAGCCAAGTTAAGGGTTATCAAGCGTAAAACTAAAATGTTTCAAAATTAAGAAATGTTTTAACATAATTCATTGAAAAAAGAACAACATTGAAAAAAGAAAATCATATGATCATCTCAACAGAAGCAAACTTCTTTTAAATTTTATTTTATTATGTTATGTTAATCACCATACAATACATCATTAGTTTTTGATGTGATGATCCACGATTCATTGTTTTTGTGTGACACCCAGTGCTCCGTGCAGTATGTGCCCTCCTTAATACCCATCACCGGGCTAACCCATCCCTCCATCCCCCTCCCCTCTAAGACCCTCAGTTTGTTTCTCAGAGTCATAGTCTCTCATCGCTCATCTCTCCCTCCGATTTCCCCCCCTTCATTTTTCCCTTCCTTCTCCTAATGCCCTCCATGCTATTCCTTATGTTCCACAAATAAGTGAAACTATATGATAATTGACTTTCTCTGCTTGACTTATTTCACTTAGCATAATCTCCTCCATTCCCATCCATGTTGATGTAAAAGTTGGGTATTCATCCTTTCTGATGGCTGAGTAATATTCCATTATATATATGGACCACATCTTCTTCTTTTTTTTTTAAAGATTTTATTTATTTATTTTTGAGAGAGAGAGAGCACATGAGAGGGGGGAGGGTCAGAGGGAGAAGCAGACTCCCCGCTGAGCAGGGAGCCCAATGCGGGACTCGATCCCAGGATTCCAGGATCACGACCTGAGCCGAAGGCAGTTGCTCAACCAACTGAGCCACCCAGGCGCCCTGGACCACATCTTCTTTATCCATTCATCTGTTGAAGGGCATCTCGGCTCTTTCCACAGTTTGGCTATTGCAGACATTTTTTTTTTTTAATTTTTAAATTTATTTATTTTGAGAAGGAGAGAGAGCATGCATGAGCAGGGTGGGAGGGGCAAAGGGAGAAAGAATCTCAAGTAGACTCTGCACTCAGCATGGAGCCTGACATGGGGCTCCCTCTCATGACCCTGAGATCATACCTGAGCCAAAGTCAAGAGTTGAACACTTAACTGACTGAGCCACCCAGGTGTCCCCAGAAGCAAACTATTTTTAAAATATAATAATGTGGTAAATTTAAATGCCCTAAATTTAAAAAGCAAATTATAAAATAATATATATAGTATAATTTGTGTTAAAACAAAACAAAAAATATATTAACATGTGTGCATAATATATACATATATGCAAAAGCATAGAAAAATCAAGAGAAGGAAACACACCAAGCTACTGAATTAATTCTGGGGAGGGGATCTAGAGATAGAGAGAAAGCATTATGAATAAGGAAAGACTTCCCCATTTTATTCTGTACATAACTATAATGTCTCAATCTTTTTTATTAAAGGAATGTATCCAGCATAAATTTTGTGATTAAAAAAACAAAAGAATATGTCGCAACACTACTCATTTGGAAAAGGCATAGTACTGACAAGTATTTCATATGCTAGCATCTGATGTAATTGCTTTGAAAAATGACAATATGAATATAACTTAAATCAATGTTTCATGTCTACTATAAACAAAGCAATCACATCATAACCATAAAATATTCTTAAATGTACTTATTAATTCTCCATATATACAGCTGATATTCCTGCCTCATCCTCTCCAGATAACATCAAAAAAAGCTGGAGGGGATCAGTGGAGAAAGAGTTTGCAGGTTCTGGATAACCTCTCAATAACTGATATTCCTAAGTCCGAAGCCGATATTCAGTGGCTTTGCTACCTTTGAAACTGAGGTTGGTAAAGTCCAAAAGGTTAGTTTCACTGCTATAAATTGTTCCAAGGTCTGTAGACCTCTATAAAAAGCAATAAGACAAGAAATCTAATACATTCAGGTAAATACAGTATTTTTGAAGGCAGTCTACCATAACATGCCTACTTCAATTTTAAGCCATTCCCAGTGTTACAGACACCGAAGGTCAAATCTTTGATGTAGATACATCTCCTTCTTCTTTTCCATTTCCACTGCCACCACAGACAAGAACACAGACCCTCATAAACTGTTGCCTGGACTACAGTGGTTGACTCATGACAAGTCTCCCTATCTCTATTTTTCCCCTAACCCCAAACTTTCCCAAAGAGTATTCTCCAGTTATCTTTTAAATAGAATTTTATGCTATTTTCCACTCATATTACTAACTTGTAGAATTTGAGAATTGCTTGGTAATTATCTAACCAAACTTCCATTTGATATAAAGATTTTTTCAGTAGTGCCTCTGAGAGTTCTGTGAATGATGTATAGCCAGTTTCTTCCAAAATCTGAAATTCCACCTTCATAGTTAATATTTTACTGCAAGGTTATTTCTTACGTTTAGTTAAAAATCAGTCTCCAGAAGATTCCATTCTCTGAAACTTACTATAGTTGCATATTGCCTTTTAGATGAGATATCTCAAACAATATTGAAAAATTAGAAGCAAAAATGATCCTTAGTGTTACAAGACAAAGAAGAAGAAAGGCACATTGGAAAAAAAATTTAAATGGTCATTAGTTGCAGGTATCATTATTGTCTAAGGAAAATCCAAAAGTGTCTATAAACAAACTAGAATAATTAATAAATAAATTTAAGAACATTTCTGGTTCCAAGATCAATATTCAAAAAATCAATTTTAAATCAATATGCCAACAACAGCTTAAACAGAAAATTAAAATTTAAAAATATTTAAATAAAATCAAATACCAAATAGAAAAAAATTTGGAAAAAAATTTCAGACCTCTACCCCAAAAACTTCAAAATTAAGTCTCAATAAATAAAGCAATATATCATGATCATAGATTAGAATATTCACTCTTGTAAATATGGAAATTCTTCCAAAATTAATCTGTACATTTTAGGTGAACAGAGTAAAATTTCTGGTAGATTTTTTTTGGGGAAACTGAGAGACTGATTCTAATATGTATTTAGAAACCTAAAGTGTCAAGAATAAGCTAGGCAATCTTGAAGAAAAAGAAGAATGATATGGAGGACGTACACAACCACATATCATGACCTTTTATAAAGCTATACTAATTAAGGCAGTGTGGTCTTGGCAAACGAACAGACTAACAGTGGAACAAAATAGATATTCTGAAAATAGGTCCTCACATACAAAGACATAATTTACAGTAAAGGTGCCACTACAATGAAGAGGGGAAAAGATGGTAATTTCAATAAGTGGTGATGGATCTACTAAAGATTCAAGAAAAAAAAAAATGTTCTGGACTTCTACCTGATACCATACATAAAAATCAAACTAACTTGATTAAAAATCTAAATCTGAAAAATAAAACAATGCTTTTAGAGGAATATATAGGAATATATTTTTCTAACTTTGGAGTAAGCAAGGATTTTTAAGTAGAATACAAAAACACATATTAAAACTCTTAAAGTGGATTTTATTAAAATTAAGAACTACTTTTCATCAAAAGTCACTATTGGGTTAAAAGTGAAATCACAGAGTAAGAGAAGATACTTAAAATTTATATATCTGATAAAAGATTCGTATCCAGAATATATAAATGATTACTACAAAGCAATAAGAAAAATATGAACAGCCCAACAGAAAAAAACAGTTAAAAAATTGAAAAGGCACTTCACAAATATGATTAACCATGTAGCCAAGAAGTAATATGAAAAGGTGTTTAACTTCATTAGTCATATGAGATGTACACAGCATAGGGAATACAGTCAATAATATTGTAATAATGTATGGTAACAGATGGTAGCTATACTTATCATGGTGAGCATTGTGTAATGTACAGATATGTTGAATCACTAAGTTGTACAACTGAAACTAATATAACATACTGTCAACTATGCTTCAATATTAAAAATTTTTAAGTTAAAATTACATGAAGAAAAAAAGAAAAAGGAGAAAACACCACGAGTAGGTTAGGATGCTGAGTAATTGCTCTTATATATTGCTACAGGGAGTGTAAATTGGTATAAACACTTTGAAAAACTATTTTGCAATATCACTGAAAGATAAACATGTATATATCCTATGAAGTGGAAATTCCATTCTTACGTATCATTATTTGCCTAGAATAGAACTGTGTACTTAATAACTCAAGTACAGAAACCATTTAGAAACAATAGGAAATTTCAGTTGGCCAATTATATAATTAATGTGTTATGATGTAATATAACATAAATATATAAATATAATATAAAATAAATAAATATAGAATAATCAGTAATAAAAGAAGCACCAGTTAGAAAATATAATGGATTGTATATACAATAGAAACTAAGTATATGAAAGATCTAGAGAAAAAACCCTCATAATGCGTATGTAATAAAATGCATATTATATATGTGTAAAGAGAAAGAGAAACATAAAACCCAGTTGAGAAATATACATACACGAAAAAGAGTTGAAATGGAGAGACTTCCTATGTTTTTAGAATGGGAAGATTCAAAATTACTGAGATATCAATATTTCTTAAATTTAATCTAAAATTCAATGCAGTCCTAATTAATATCCCAATAAGATATTATGGGATATAGAATGTAGAATATGGGAGAAAGGAATAAAATCTAAATATATACCTCCTTTCTGATAAAGTCATAAGTTACAATTAAGCAGTGTTCAAATAGTTGATATCCTTGTGATAGCTACTCAGGGAGAAAATCTACGTTCTTTAGCACACATTCATTTCGGAGAATCTGTTGCCAATACATGATTTTATTTTTGGTTTCTTGGTTTTTGTTTGTTTCAAGTTTTTATTTAAATTCTAGTTAGTTAACAGGTAGGGTAAGGTAATTCCATTTCAGGAATGGAATTTAGTGATCTGTTTGACACTGATTTTAGAAGGCTCTTGTTATAACAAGTCACTGGAGTTCTACAAGTGACTGACTCAGTCATCCATATGTGCTTGATGGCCTCTATTCTTAAGGAATAAATGGTCTAGCCCACAAACATTTCACCTTCCCATGGCTAGCCTTGGAATCACACATATGACACATTTAGCAATGCTGGGATTTCCCCCTCGACTTTGGACTTGAGACCCCATGAGCCAACACTCACTGAGTCCCTCCTCCTCTTCCCTTTACCCTATCCTGCTTCCCCCACTTCCACAGTGTTGCTGGTTATTTTAATAAGGCAAGAAAGAAATGACTTCAAATGAATCAGAGGCCCACAATCCCCTCCACCACCACCCTCTTCCCACTTCATATACTCCTTTCTTTTAAATAAAACCCAGCAGACCGATAGCAGGGAGCCCACTTCTCTGACCTCTGTCACCACCTGGCCTGGAGCACAGTCTATCCTCTCTGATTCGGGGATCTCTGGGCACTCTGGAACAAATGCAGTCTCTGCATAGGAATTAAAGGGAAAAGTTGGACATCTGTAGTGCAATCACAATTCCAGGAAGGATGCAGGGAAAGTTATAGACTTTCAGCCAATTCTCCAGTCAATGATTACTAGCAGCCAATATCTACATGTGCATACAAGTGCTAAATACATTTGCCTTTTGTTTGGTTGGTTTTTATTGAGATATAATTCACATACCATGCCATAAAATTCACCTTTTTAAAGTGTACAATTCAATGGCTTTCAGGATTTTACAAAGTTGTGCAACCAATCACCACTATCTAATTCCAGAACATTTTCATCCCCCCAAAAAGAAAGCATGTACCCATTAATGGTCACTCCCCATCCCCCTCTTCTCCCAGTCTCTGGCAAATGCTAATCTGCTTTCTGTCTCTGTGGATTTGCCTATTCCGAATATTTCATACAAATGGAATCATAAACTATGTGGTCTTTGGTGTCTGGCTTCTTTCACTTGGCATAATGTTCTCAAGGCTCATCCATGTTGCAGCATGTAACAAGTACTTCATTCCTTTTTATGGGTGATTCATAACCACAGTATGTATATATAACCCTTTAAAAAATCCATTCCAAAGTTGACGTACATTTGGGTTGTTTCCACTTTTTGACTATTGCATAGAATTCTACAATGAACATTCACATACAGGTTTTTGTGTGAACGTATGTTTTGAATTCTCTTGGTTATATATCTGGCAATAGAATTGCTAAGTAATACGATTAACTCTATCTTTAAATTTTTGAGGAACTGACAAACTCTTTCCCAAAGGGACTGCACAATTTTACAACCCCACCAGCTGTGTGTGAGGGTTCCAATTTCTCCACATCCTCAACAACTGTTTTTGTCTGTCTTTTTCAAGATAGACATTTTAGTGGGTGTGAAGACATTTGATTTTGATTTGCATTTCCCCAAAACTGATACTGAACATCTTTTCATGACATATTGGCCATTTGTAGGTCTTCTATGAAGAAATGTCTGTTCAAATCCTTTGCTCACTTTAAAAACTGGATTATTTTTCTTTTTTGTTTTGAATTGTAAGATTTCTTTATATATGCTGGATACAAGAATCAGATATATCACTCGCAAATATGTTTTCCCATCCAGTGGACTGTCTTTTCACTTCCTTGACGGTGACCTTTAAAGCATAATTTTTTTAAGTAAAATTTGCCTATCTTTTCCTTGGTTGTTATGGTTTCAGTGTTATATCTAAGACACTGTTGCCTAACCCAAGGTCAAAATATTTATGTTTTCTTTTTAGAATTTTACAGGTTTGACTCTTACATTTCAAGTTTTGATCCATTTTGAGCTAATTGTCATATGTAATGTCAGGTAGGTATCCAGAATTATTTTTTTACATGTGGTTTTCCTGTACCCCACACATTTGTTTTTTGTTTATTTTTTGCTTCTTTCCCCACTCATTTTCAGCCATCTGTGAGGTAAACTGGGACAGTATTATTGTCCCCATTTGAATAAAGACCTTCGCTCAACATTGGCTATTTTTACTTCAGCTTTTGTCACCTTTGTGAACCCCAACCCCACCCCTGCCACCCTCCAATGTAACATCAGAAATAGGATCCAGTTTAGCAGGTTCCATGAGCCAGTCAACACCCAGAATTCCATTTGAAGCTTGAGTCAACAGTTACTGTGGGCCTAATAGGTGCCCTTTAGTACTTTTGTTTCTGTTCAAAAAAGACCTCAAAACAACTCTCCTACATTTATGGCTCTATACTTGTTTATGTATATATACTTAAATAAAAATTTATTTTATTTTTATTTTTTATTTTTTTAAGATTTTATTTATTTATTTGAAAGAGAGAGAGAGAGCACAAGTAGGGGGAGCAGCAGAGGGAGAGGGAGAAGCAGGCTCCCCGCTGAGCAGGGAGCCCGATGTGGGGCTCGATCCCAGGGCCCTGGGATCATGACCTGAGCCGAAGGCAGCCACTTAACCGACTGAGCCACCCAGGCACCCCTAAAAATTTATTTTAAAATTGGACTAAAGACTTAAATGTAAGACCCTTGAAACTGTGAAACTCCTTGGGACGTCCGGGTGGCTCAGTCGGTTAAGCATCTGCCTTCGGCTCAGGTCATGATCCTGGGCTCCTGGGATCGAGTCCCACATTGGGCTCCTAGCTCTGTGGGGAGCCTGCTTCCCCCTCTGCCTGCTGCTCCCCCTGCTTGTGCTCTTTCTATCTGTCAAATAAATAAATAAAATCTTAAAAAAAAAAAAAGAAACCATGAAACTCCTAGAAAAAGACATGTGAGAAACACTTCATGAAATTGGTCTTGGCAAGAATTTCATGGATATGATACCAAAACCACATACAACAAAAGCAAAAATGGACAAATGGGACTACATCAGACTAAAAAGCTTCTGCACAGCAAAGGAAACCATCAACAGAATGAAAAGGTAACATAAAGGATGGGGGAGAAAATATTTGCAAACCATCTATCTGAAAATGGGCAAAATTCTAAAATATATAAGGAATGCCTACAACACAATAGTAAAAACAAACAAAAAGAATCTGATTAAAAAATGGGCAAAAGACTTCCATAAGCTTTTCTCTAGAGACACACAAATGGCCGACAGAAAAGAAGCTCAATATCACTAATCATCAGGGAAATTTAAATCAAAAGCCAAACGAGATATCACCTCACATCTTAGGATGGCTATTATTAAAAAAAAAAAAAAAAAAAAGATAAGTGTGAGTGAGAATGTGGAACAATTGGAACCTTTGTATACTAATGGTGGGAATGATGCAAATTGGTGCAGCCACTATGGAAAACAGTACAGAGGAAATATTAATTTCCTCAAAAAATTCAAAATAGAATCACCAGGGGCGCCTGGGTGGCTCAGTCGTTGGGCGTCTGCCTTCGGCTCAGGTCATGATCTCAGGGTCCTGGGATCTAGCCCCGGATCGGGGTCCCTGCTCCGCGGGAGGCCTGCTTCTCACTCTCCCCCCTGCTTGGGTTCCCTCTCTCGCTGTCTCTCTCTCTCTCTCTCAAATAAATAAATAAAATCTTAAAAAAAAAAAAAATAGAACCACCATATGATCCAACAATCCCACTGCTGGATATGTATTCAAAGAATTCAAAGAATTGAAATCAAAACCTCAAAGAGATACTAGCATTCTCATGTTGATTTCAGTGCTATCCACAAATAACCAAGATGTGAAAACGACCCAGGCGTCCATCAACCAATGAATGGATAAAGAAAATGTGGTATATATACATATAACAGAATATTATTCAGCTGTAAGATAAGGAAGGAAATCTGGTCATTTACAACAACATGGATGAACCTGCTAAGTGAAATAAGTTGGTTACAGAAGGGCGGATGCTGCATGATTCCATTTATATGAAGTATTTAATATAGTCAAATTCACAGATGAAAAGACTAGAATTATAGTTGCTAAGGCCAGGGGGGGAGGGGGAAATGGGGTGTTGCTAATCAACATGTAAAGTTTCAGTTATGCAAGATGAGTAAGTTCTACAGATCTGATGTACAACATCGTGCCTATGAATAATCGTGCCTGATGTACTCTTAAGAATCTATTAAGAGGGTAGACCTCATGTTAACTGTTCTTACCACAATAAAAATAAATAAATAAATAAACCCTCCTTTTCAATTCATGGAAGCGTATCTTCAAAAAGCATCTTGAAAGAAGCCTAATATATAGAACAGGTGTAAGTGGAATTGACTACTCTGCATGAATTAGAGTGTGGTTTCAGCTAAATGTAGGTGTGAAGATATAGGGGTTTTTTTTCTTAAAGATTTTATTTATTTATTTGACACAGAGAGAGAGGGAGAGATCACAAGCAGGGGGCGGGGCAGAGGGAGAGGGAGAAGTAGGCTCCCGGCTGAGCAGAGAGCCTGATGCGGGGCTCAATCCAAGGACCCTGAGATCATGACCTGAGCCCAAGGCAGATGCTTAACCGACTGAGCCACCCAGGCGCCCCGTGAAGATCTAGTTTTATGTTGACTAAAAGAAACTACTTATTCACGTACGTTGGACAATAATCTCATGGGACTTGTTACCCAAAGTTTAATAGGGAAAAAATAGTAATAGGCTAAAAATAGCTTATATCAATGGTTTTCAGATCCTCTTTCAAAGACATAGTTGCTCCTAGAAAGCACCCTAATGTTTACTGTGGAGAGTGGTGAAGAGAGATTGAGTAGGTAGGGTTCTGCTATCAGCACAATTTCTTTTCAATGCACACTTAATCTGCATGTATAACATGAGCTTTAGCAACCAAAATAAACCTCAGATTCTGTTTTAATTGGGGATAGATTTTTATATTACACACTATTATTTTATTATTTGAGTATTGTGAGCATGGAGGACAAAGCATTCTATTGGATGCTTCTGTGTGAAAGAGAACAGTTTCGAAGGTATTGATGAAGAAATCATAGCTATTTCAATCAGAATATGGGCTGGAGGCTAATTGTAATTGATATATTTAAGCCAAGTTAATCAACTTGTTGCAACCTAATTTCCTTTTTCATAATGTAGTGGGATTGGGCACTGTTACCTCAACTGTTCTTTCTCCTTGAAGGCTCTACTACTTCATGACTGGATTGACGGACAGACATCTGATAAGCCTAATTTTGCTTCTTGTTAATACTTCATCAAATGGGACTTGGGAGACCCTGAATGTCACTGGCATTCAAGGTTTTGTTGTAGAAAAAGAAAACATGTCTTTTGAAGCTTGACTGAAATTGGTGGATGTGGATTTTGAGTGATGCATTGTGGTGCCATGCTGAAGAGCAAAGGAATGTAATCCTTCCAAACCCAAAACCACAAGCATCCTCCTTACCTTTCCTTAACACCAAAAACATCAAGAAGATGTCTACGGCCAGTACAGTTAGGGAGAAGATGATCAGAAGGACTTCCAATATATTGAGTTTCCTTGCCATCTAGATGGACACAGATAATGGGATTTAAACAAACCACAAAGCTCCATCAATCCAAAGGGCATCATGATTATAATGTGAATTCATTTGCAAGATGACTTGATTACAAGCTTTCCTCCTTACATAATCCAAAGAATACTGGTTTCCACTCCTCACGGTGTTTACAATTACTCTAGTCTGTGCATCCAACACCTCTAGAGCCTTTGCCTTTTTTGTCTGCAGAGGGTTGAGTATTGTCCAAGGAAAGAATATTTCAAACATAAAGAACTGAAAGTAGAGAGGGAGGAGTGGAACAGAGTACAGGAGAGAGATGAGGCAATGAGGTGCCTCACAAAGCCTTTTTAGATGCCACTTTGATCCTCACACCCACCCTGGGCAGCAGAGTGGAGGGTACACTCAGGGAGAGAAAAAGTAACAAAACCTGAATCCAATCTTCTTATTCCAATTCTCACGCCATGATGGCAAGATGTTTAATTATTTAGAAGTGACTAATCCTGTTAAGTCTCTGGTAACAAAAATGAACCTAATCCTGATCTCCAGCACAATGCTTGCTTGCGTGGTCACAGCACACAAACCCATGTAGATTTGGTGGCTCACTGTAACCTTGCCAATCATGCATACATAGACCCAAGTTTTAAAATATTTGGTGTATTGGAGTGTGTAGTGAACTGGGAACCAAAGAACATTCATTCTTGTCCTGCCTTGCCTACCAATAGGTGGGCATTTTAGCTATTTGGATGTGTATTTCTTCATCTCCAGAAGTCAGATTCTGGAGGTACTCCCAAGCTTATGCTCCAATTATAGCAAATCTCACATTATACATATGCCTCACAACCTCATGATGGCCCTCACCATGTCATTCCTTGACCAACTTTCCACCATCTTCAGCACTCTTCCCACCATGGCTGCACACTGGCTACTCCCTGGAACTTACCACCCTCCAGAATTGTTCCATTTCTGAACTCCAAGCCTCTACTTCCTACTTACTGGGCAGAAGCCCATCCCCTTTTACCCTCTTATTGCATTGTTTATTCTTGAATCCACTGAGGCTTCTGTTCTGTTCCACTCCCTCTTAATCTCTTAGTCCCTCCTGGCCTCCTGGCTGTTATCATTCCCTGATGTAGTCTTCAGCAGCTATTATTTCTCTCATCTTCCTTGCTCCCTCGTCTGCTAACTGAATCTATACAATGAAACCATTGATCCAAACTTCTGCCTTCCGAGTTTATGCACTCAGCCCAACGTAGATGCCACTGGGTTCATAATCTGACAAATATACTGGGCCTTAAAGCTGACTGACAATCTTGGCACCTTCTCCCATTTTTCACAGGAGAAATTTCAAACATTGATCCTTGTTTTCAAGCCCCAACCTTTGTCACGTATGCTGTTACTCTCAGCCAATATCATCTCCAACGTCACAAACGAAACAACAATTTTGCAGAAACTATTCCATATACCTGCTTCTCAACCCAAGCATTTCTATGAAATTTATCTGTATCTAGGTAAACTCTTATTTTTTCCCCCTCTTCTCAACTGAAGAGATTTCCCTCCTCTTGTCTAAGGATAACCCTTGTATGTATTCTGTAGATCTCACACACTTTGAATTTCTCAAAAATCTTGTTCCACCAATTATCCTTCCTCTTCCTTGCATTATCAACCTCTCCCTCTGAATGTGCTCTTTCCCCTCAAAGTCACCCTAAACTCTGGTGATTATTCTGTGTCTTTCTCTAGGTACCATTATAACTTTCGTTTTCCTCTTATAGCTAACTTTCCAAAAAGATAATGGCACACTGTCTGCATTACCTTCCTTGTATATTACTGGCATGGCTTCTGTTTTCTTGCATTCCACTGAAACTCCCCCTGCCAAGGTCACCAGTGATTTAGCTGCTGAATACAATGGGCACTCTCTTAATCACCCAGCACTATCAACCATTCCTTCCTCTTTAAATTTCTCCATGTTTGGATTCCTTGATTATCATTTAATCTTGGTTTTCACCTACTTTTCTGGCTCCTCCAATTTTCTTTTAGTCCCCTGTTTCATTAAGATATTGATATTCCCTATATTTTCAACATAGGTCCACCATCCTCTCTCTTTTAGCAAGCTCCACCACTCATATGACTTCATATAACACCCGAGGGCAATGCAATCTGTATTTCTAGCCCAGAGATTCAGATTTATATGCGCAACTGCCTATTAGATATCTCACCTGGATGTCCCACACACTTAACCAAATTCAACACATTTGAACATGTGTTCACCGCTCCCCACACCCCAGTCCTAACTTCCACCAATTCTGCCCAGTTGGCCTCTCCTCAATAATTAATATCTTGAGGAACAGAATCACAATTTCATTAAAAAATCTACATAACTTTTTTTACTTCTCTCTTTTTTGCATTTCTCACAGCCAGTCACCAGTTCAGTCAGACTCCTTCCCCAATATCTTTCAGATCTGTATCTTCTTCTCCATCCCTACTGGAAATGCTTTAGTCAAGCCACTATTTTTGGCCTGAACTGTGACCACAACTTCCCCACTGGCTCCCTGCTTCCAATTGGCAGATGGATTAATCTTTCTACTGCACAAACAAGGTTATTTGGTTTTCCTATACTCAGGTCCTCAGTGGTTCTCCAAATAAAATGCAAACTCTTCAGCTTTGTAATCAAAGGTCTTCATGACATCTCCTATGCCTGTGTGGCCTGCCTCTTCTCTCCCTTATGTTCCAGCCGTACCAAACAAACAACTGTGCAGTAATAATCGGTAAATCCATGTAAATAAAGAATTTTCTTTTTTTCTTACTTTGCCTCTCCTTTAACTTCGCATTTCCCTGCACTCCTGCTCTTCTCAGCCCTGGCCCAATGCCATGACCATTTCTATAAGCATTGCCATATGCGTATAGTTTCACTTTTTAATTGAGGCAGGCTTTTGATTAATGTGTAATAAGCCGAGTAAAAAAGCACCTTAATTTTGAAATAGGGGTAAGGAGCAAGGCTCTACAGATAATTTGCCAAGGTAGGGCAGAGTTAGGATTGGGGTTTGGAATTGAAGTTGGAATATATTCACTATTCTTTCCTATTAGCCTAAATCTATCAGGTGTCTCTCCTCTAAATTATTCAAAGGTTTACTCTAATCCCCGTAAGACATATATATAATACATAATATTATATTCCTATGACACCCCTACATCAAAGTTGACCAGGCAGGCATTATGATTCACATTTTATGTCAATGTTAAGGGGTTTTGCCTAACCATGGTTAGTGGTATGACTGAGGCAAGCACTGAGACTCTGCTTCTTAAACTAGTCTTTGAGAATTCACGCTCTCTCCACAATGTCTCCTAGACCTCAGAGCTTACATATCTAGAGGCTGGATCTCTAATGGTAGAATTTCAGGCAGTGAAAGAAGTCTGAGGGACCAACCCCTCAGGTATGCTTGCCATACCTGACTTCGTTACTTATACATGCAGCCCAGGACTCACTACCACAGCAAACGTGCTGTCACTCAGCTTCCCTTCTCCAAGCATTGTGTCTCTCCATGAGAATTTCCTTCCCAGCCTCTACAAACCCAAAGCAGCTACTTCTTCCAAAGCTCCTGAACCCTCCTGGGGGGAGCAAGGAGGGGGAAGCAGGCTCAACACCTGTGGCTCAGGAAGTTCGGAAGACTCTGGGGGCAGCCCCAGGCATTTTCCTGCCACAGGAACTATTGGCATTCTGGTAGAGAGCAGGTAGATGGGGATTCATAAAGGTAGAAAGTCTCTCCTACTTAGAAACCCTCCTGACTCAGCCACTTTTTTTTATCAAACACAATTTTAGGATAATTAAAATCCAGGTTATTATTAAAGACCTTAATGATCATATACCATTTCCCTCTCCACAAAGAGATGCCTCTACTGTCTTCCCAATCCATCACTTTCAGCTAGCTTCCGGAAGTACCCTATCTGTTAATTCTTTCCTTGTTTTCTCCCCGTGAGAAAGGAACGTCTTGCATTCGACCCTCCCCATCTGTTACACACGCATACACACACACCTCTCCTGTCCAGTCAGCCTGTGACTCCATGCACTATCTCATCCCCACTCCTCATAGTCTGTGGAAAAGGAAGAAAATATCAGGTCCAGAAGAAAAGTGTGAGTTGTCCAGATCATTTAGCAAAGCAGACAGGGACATTTAAAAGAAAAAAAGAGCACTACTTATTTAAAGCCACCATGTGCATGGAGAGAAGTACTCACCTCATAGCCGTATCCCTTTATTTGCTGTGTCTATCCCTCAGTAGTTCTTGAGGAACACTGAGCAAAGGTGACAAGGCTGATGTAGCCAGCTTCTGCCAGGATCGATTTATTGCCCTGTAAATTTATGGCGATTGGAGGATAGGAGTGCATTTTCCAGCTAACCATAAAGGGCCCTTGCTTTCCCTGTGACTTAGAGAAAGCTCCATTTGTTAATAAAAGAGGAAGGTGGGGTTTTATTCTAATAGTTATGCTTCTTCTGTGTTCCTGTTCATATCCAATTACTTTGCTTGTCACACTACATTATACTTGCTTGTCTGTCCACGCAGCCTAAAGTGTTCAGGGAGCTGGCCATCTCCAGTCATACCTACAGCTCCTGTGCTTAGCACTCTGCCCAACATAAACATACAGCTATTTGTTGAATAAGTAAATGAAAAAAGGAATAGCTCTTGCTTGGTTCACCCACATTGTTCCTTTTTCCATTTTGTCTCCCAAAGTTCTCTTGAGTAACTCAGCTTTCCATTAATTTAAATAAGCATCCCCACCAATTATTCTCAATAAAATAAGTACCATCAAACTAGACATTATATAATCTTGAAGTGGGAAGACACCTCTACTGGAAATTTGTCATGCTCTTTGACTTTTCGGCACCTTTAAAAAACGTCTAATATTTAAGGAACTTTCCACCCTGGGAATTCTGCCTCCCCTCCCCCCTCCCCTAAGTAAGAGGTTAGAAATTCTCTTTCACAATCTCCCTTTCAGCCAAGGTAGAGGCCGGTGGCCGGTGGTCTGCGCTCGGCCAATGAGATGTGCCTGTGGAATCCAGGATGGTAAAGAAGCACTGTTTCGGAGGCAGCAGGGACTGGGGACCTAGCAGCATCCTATGCTCAGTACTGGGAGTACAAGCTGCCAGACATGTGCTAAGGGCCATGGCAGTGGAACCTCCCACAAGGTAATCAGGCTGGTGTACCTAGCCACATAGCCTACAAACCTGACACTCTAGCCCTCCTGGAGTTTCAGTGAGTCACCAATATCTTTCAAGATTCATTTTTGTTCTTAAGCTAGCTAAAGTGTGTTACTTTTGTAATGAAATATAACTCACATGCCATGACATTCACCCTTGCAAAGTATACAGTTCAATGGTTTTTAGTATATTCACAGAGTTTTGCAATCATCACCACTAATTCCAGAACATTTTCATCATTCCAAAAGAAAGCCATCACTCATTCAAGGTCACTCCCCATTCTCCTCTCCCCAATCCCTGCAACCACTAATCCACTTCCTATCTGTATGGACTTGCCTATTCTGAACGTTTCATATAAATAGAATCATACAATATGCAGCCTTTTGTGTCTGACTTCTTCCACTGGCATAATGTTTTCAAAATTCAACCATATTGTTGTAGGTATTAAGCACCCTCAGGTATCAGTGTTTTATTCTTTTTTATGGCCGGATGATATTCATTACATCAATACATTACATTTTGTTTATATACTCATCAATTGATGTACATTTGGGTTGTTTCTACTTTTTTTGCTATTAGGAGCAATGCTGCTATGAACATGCATGTACAAGTTTTTGTGTGGACATATATTTTCAATTCTTTGGGGATACACCTCAGAGTGAAATTTCTGGATCATATGGTAACTCTATCTTTAACTTTATGAAGAATTGCATTTTCCAAAATGGTGGCAGGCAACATATTACGTTCCCACCAGCAGTATATGAGGGTATACAGTTATGTATCCTATATATAACAATCTATGAGGGTACACAGTTATATATCCTATATATAACAATATATGAGGGTACACAGTTATATATCCTATATATAATAATATATGAGGGCATACAGTTATATATCCTATATATAACAATATATGAGGGCATGCAATCTTTCAATGGCATCCAAGATCCATAAGTAATACAGTAGCCATAATAGTCCATGTTTACTTTAAATGCTCAGTGAATGGCAAGCATACACACACACACACACACACACAGAAACTTGGTTTCTACTTCAGGAACTTCAGGAATGACATAAGCACCTTATCTTTTGCTCCAGTAAAAGAAAGCCTTTGTTAGAGGGAAAATGTACGCGGATCTCATTTCAAATTGGGACAATATCTTGGGAAAAGATAAAGAAAGGAGATTTATTACTACATAAGATCATTCTATTCTTTGTGAGATAATTTACCCTTAGCTCCCCACATCCTATGCTCACTTATGACATCATTCACATTTCAGTGCTAACTGACAATCCCAGCTATAATCTGTTTCCTAAAGTGCAGAAATTAGCTAACTTTGCAATCCCTTCTTGCTAACTAGCAACTGGAAGATTTTGCGTCACATGCTTGTGTTGACCAATGAAAAAGAGACATTCTGAAGAAAAGAAACAAGCATGCAACCCAGTATCTTCCAGTTGTTTACTAGTAAGAAGGCATGGTGAAGTTAGTTCTTGGCAGAATTTATAAAGTAATCAAAGCAAGCAGATGGTTGAATCATCAAGTCAGAAACCAAAAATATGCATGACCCTTAACTTTCAAAGCACCATCCTCCAAGGCAAGATGCAAAGATCTCAATGATATTGCAGTAATGACAAGAAGGGAAAGGTACTGACACTTGGACCATATCTGCCAAGGCCAACACAACCTTGTCTTTGTAGGTATCTATGATAATTAATATTATAACAAGGATGCTTTTAATAAGAAAAGGAATAAATTTTCTTCCTCTTAAGTTAAAGGGTTTCAGATTGTTATTTTTTTTTTATTTTTTTGGCATACCTACAAAGAGATAAAGTGAAATTATGCGGTCTTGGGGAGAGAGAATATCTCAAAAAGACTCCAACCTTTCCCGTAATAGCTGGCCAGGAGTTACAAGTGTAGGTCCATGTTACAAGGTCTGCTTCAAGGTAGCCACAGTGTATATGGCTCCATGTGTAATTGTTCTTATTCTTTTTCCCAAGTTTTTATTTAAATTCCAGTTGTTAACATATGTATAATATTCGTTTTGGGTGTACAGTTAACTATTTTAATTTTTAATATGATAAATATCGATATAACCCCATGTACAAAAGCTTTGGAATCCTCAAAAATTTTTAAGAGTATAAAGGCGTTCTGGATCCAAAATATTTGTGGAACTGCTCATTTGGTGTACTGATTTTCAGATGTCTTAATTAAATATGATATATGAAATGTATATGATATATATACATTCCACATGAATAAAAAATTTAAGTGTATATATTATATAGACTTTTATATATTAAGCATATATGTATATGTATATTACATATATACTTAAAATTCTTTTTTAAATTTAAATTCAATTAGCCAACATATAGTACATCATTATATTTTGATATAGTGTTCAACAATTTGTTAGTTGCATATAATACCCAGTGCTCATCACATCACGTGCCCTCCTTAATGCCTACCACCCAGTTACCCCATCACCCCACCCACCTCCCTTTCCACAACCCTCAGTTTGTTTCCCAGAGTCAAGAGTTTCTCATGGTTTGTCTCCCTCTCTGATTTCTTCGCATTCAATTTTCCCTCCCTTCCCCTATGATCCTCTGCGCTATTCCTTATATTCCACATGTGAGTGAAATCATGATGTAATTGTGTTTCTCTGATTGACTTATTTCACTTAGCATAATACCCTCCAATTCCATCCATGTAGATGTAAATGGTAGGTATTCATCCTTTCTGATGGCTGAGTAATATTCCATTGTATATATGAACCACATCTTTTTTTTTTAAAGATTTTATTTATTTATTTGAGAGAGAGAGAGAAGGAGAGACAGTGAGAGAGTATAAGTGGGGAGGAGAGGAAGAAGAGGGCTCCCTACAGAGCAAGGAGCCTGATGCAGGGCTCAACCCCAGGATGCTGGGATCATGACCTAAGCCGAAGGCAGACGCTTAACCGACTGAGCCACCCAGGCACTCCATGAACCACATCTTTATCCATTCATCTGTTGAAGGACATCTCGGCTCCTTCCACAGTTTGGCTATTGTGGACATAGCTGCTATGAACATTGGGGTACAGGTGCCCCTTCTTTTCACTGCATCTGTATCTTTGGGGTAAATATCTAGTAGTGCAATTGCTGGGTTATAGGGTAGCTCTATTTTTAGCTTCCTGAGGAACCTCCATACTGTTTTCCAGAGTGGCTATACCAGCTTGCATTCCCATCAACAGTGGAAGAGGGTTCCCCTTTCTTCATATCCTCACCAATATTTGTTGTTCCCTGCCTTGTTAATTTTAGCCATTCTAACTGGTATAAGGTGGTATCTCATTGTGGTTTTGATTTGTATTTCCCTGATGACAAGCGATGTGGAGCATTTTTTCATGTGTCTGTTGGCCATTTGTATGTTTTCTTTGGAGAAGTGTCTGTTCATGTCTTCTGCCCATTTCTTGACTGGATTATATGTTTTTTGGGTGTTGAGTTTGATAAGTTCTTTATAGATCTTGGATACCAGCCCTTTACCTGTTATGTCATTTGCAAATATCTTCTCCCATTCTGTAGGTTGTCTTTAGTTTTGTTGACTGTTTCCCTTGTGGTGCAGAAGATTTTTATCTTGATGAAGTCACAATAGTTCATTTTTGCTTCTGTTTCCCTTGCCTTTAGAGACATGTCTTACAAGAAGTTGCTGCAGCCGAGGTCAAAGAGGTTACTGCCTGTGTTCTTCTCTAGGATTTTGATGGATTCCTGTCTTACATTTGGGTCTTTCATCCATTTTGAGTTTATCTTTGTGTATGGTGTAAGAGAATGGTCCAGTCTCATTGGCAAAGAAATCAAACTCTCACTCTTCGCAAATAACATGATATTTTATGTGGAAAACCCAAAAGACTCCACCCCAAAATCACCAGAACTCATACAGCAATTCACAATGTGGCAGGATACAAAATCAATGCACAGAAATCAGTGGCATTCCTATACACAAACAATGTGACTGAAGAAAGAGAAATTAAGGAATTGATCCCATTCACAATTGCACCAAAAACCGTAAGATACCTAGGAATAAACCTAACCAAAGAGATAAAGGACCTGTATTCTAGAAACTACAAAACACTTACGAAAGAAATTGAGGAATACATAGAAAGATGGAAAAACTCTCTATGCTCATGGATTGGAAGAATAAACATTGTTAAAATGCCTATGTTGCCCAGAGCAATCTACACATTCAAAGCAATCCCTATCAAAATACCACTGACATTTTTTGCAGAGCTGGAATAAACAATCCTAAAATTTGTATGGAATCAGAAAAGACCCCGGATAGCCAGGGAAATGTTGAAAAAGAAACCAAAGTTGGTGGCATCACAATGCCTGACTTCAAGCTATATTATAATAAGCTGTGATCATCAAGACAGCATGGTACTGGCACAAAAACAGACACATAGACCAATGGAACAGAACAGAGAACCCAGAAATGGACCCTCAACTCTATGGTCAACTAACCTTCGACAAAGCAGGAAAGAATATCCAATGGAAAAAATGAGTTTTTTAGATTAGATTAGATTAGATTAGATACAGTCTCTGTATCTAAAATTCTTTATTCAAATAGAATTCCAGTATGTAACTGAGTAAATGACTGAAGCCAGGGTGGGGAGCTCAGATCCCTGCCAATCTGCCTTCTTCCCTCTCCCAGAGAGCACTGCAGAGCCCTTTTCCAGAGTTTGGATATCACAGCTTTACTCTGACACTAGAAGTTTGCAGATGAGGAGGCATGATCCCAGAGTGACAAAGTGACTTAACCAAGTCCCTGACCCTAAAGATTGCTTCTGAGTTCTTTTCATTCAAATGAAAGCAGCAGAAAATGCTCAACCAGTAGACCAAACATATGTGATGGGGCAAGGCAGGATGCAACCATATACTTAGAGGACAGCTCTGCTCAGAAAAAGAAACTAAGGGAGCCACATACCTAATTCCTTCACTGACACTCTTCCCAGAGCTGCTAAGAATCTTTTCAGTCTTACATGGAAAGTCTTCATGTCCATAAGAAACTGGCTGTTTAAAAGTCAAAAGGATGAATGAATTCAAGGCAGGTGACTGACTGAGGCTTGGGAACTCTTAAAACTATTACAGCTACATAGGGACCCAGTCACTAAACTGAAGGCTGGGAAGCAGACATGTCTTAATCTAGGAATTCTTGAATTAGGATCCCCAGAGCTCCAAGGAGTATAACTTAAGGAATCTGCAAATACTGATGGGAAAAATACTTCTTTGTTCACTAATTTCTAAGTGAAATTTAGCATTTTCTTAGACTATAAATGTAGATAGCAGAGCATAGTCATGTTAGCAGTACACATGAGTCTCTCAAAAATAGAATCACAGATATTTTCATATCACATTATGAAAACTATAGTAGATATCTCAAAATATTGTTTATGCTGATCATCAGTGGAAATTATGACACTATGAAGCCCACTGCTAGATCTTAATTATTTAATGTGATCATTAAAAATGCCTCATGTGCTGGGTGTTACACGCAAACAATGAATCATGGAACACTACATCAAAAACTAATGATGTACTAGATGGTGACTACATAACATAATAAAAAAAAAAAGCATGAGACTTAAAAAAAAAGATATAGTAATAACAAAAAAATTAGAAAAAAGAAAAGAACATAGGAATGGTACAGAAAAAAAATGCCTCATGTGTTACTATATTAAATTTTTAAAACATTCATGTAAATGTATTTTAATATAATCAGATTTATTTAAAATAGTATGCATTCCTGGTGTTTAAAAAAGAAAGAAAAAAACTTAGGGAAGTATATACACTTGTTTCCAATACACTCATTATTCAAGGAATACTAAAAGTAAATATGCATGTTGAACACTAATAAGTCATTTCTTTATCCCAAATCTTAACCATTTCAGGTTTTAACAAATCGTGATGCAAATTCTGTTTTTGCCAGGTGACATTTTATCAGACATTTTGCCAGTTGCTACAATGAGTAAAACAACCACCACCACCCAAGTACAGGCTTCCACAAACCTGAATCTTAAGAAAAACCCATGCCAGAGGTGTGAGAGAAAGGGTGGATAATCATAAATCTGATTGTTCCATCCGTGGGTTAGACCGCAAGAACTCTGATGCCAAAGACAACAAGACAAACTTACAAGGGTTTTCCCAACAAGAAGCCTTAACCCCAAAGGTAGGTTACCCAGGGTAAAAATATCATAAAATTCCAAATCTCTTGTAAATTTGCTTGTTTTATTTTTCTCTGGCATTTAAGTTGCATGCGTTTGTGTGAACTATGGTTATACATGTTAGGCACAGAGCAAAGAAATAAGATTTACACATTTTGAAGCAAAGCACTGCAAAAATAAGTTCCATTTTTTACATTCAAACTCCTTCCTTTAGTTTTGCCTGCTTCAATCTCATCCTCACCTCTATTCCCATATTCTGTATTCCCCCACCTGTCTTCTTGCATTCACGTGAGTTGGCCCTTCTTGTCTCCTTCCCATGAGGCTACTATTCCTTAGATTTTTGTGTTTTCTTCTTACTTGTCATGATCATTTTTATCACCATCTTCTGTTTCCTCTCATCTTTCCTGCTAACCTTTCCTGTGTTTCCCCGCTTTCCCCTTATATCATGCTCTCAGCCTATTGCTCCCCTCTCCCTAAAACCAACTAGCAGATGTTCTTTCTGAATACTTTCTTGAGGCATTAGTCAACCCCCGGACCTGGAACTGTCCTGGCAAGCTTTTTCTTGTGTATTTAGCAAGAGTGGGGCCCATTCCCTGATTACACACCCACCCACCCACCCACACACACACACACACACTCACACCCCTTCATCGTGGACCCAGTTCATCTTCAGTAGATATTATATGAGGAGCCATCAGTACCATGTTCTTCACACAGAGATAGGAAAACAACCCATCGATTTCTCACATTTCCCTATGGCCCATACCACAGGGCCAAGACACAGACAAAATATATGACAAAATTAACAAAATACTTTACCCATACTGAGCATGAATGAATTAACAACACACAATAATTTTATAAGCATAAGATATAAGTAGTTCCAAAGCTGTTTGTAATTAAGATCTTTCTCTAAAAATTCACAGAGTGCTTCTCCACGTTAGTGAAATGAAATTATGGAGGCTGATGTCTCTGCTGGTCACGTTAATGCTTAACACCTGTTGGGAACCAAAGGAAAAGGAGTGGGCATCTGGTGATTGAAATTTCCTGCACTCATACAAATCAGATACAAGCCAAAGGTCCACATGCACTCTGCTACTTTCACAATTCATTGCCTAGCTGTAAGGCAGCCCTCAAGTTTTCAGGTGAGGAGGCTGTTTTTGGATTCCTTAGAGTACAAAGCTTGTTCAGTGACAGGGAAAAGACAACAGGCCCTAAATAATGCAATCGCAACCACTGCAGAGAAAGAACTGCACAGAAAATTGGAGAAGATGTCTTCATTTCCAATCCTCAGAACTCTCCTTTGACTTCCTCCTTTTCCTGTTCCCCCATAGTGACTTGGTGATTGCCCAGTGAAAGTTCAACAGTTCAGCTTTTTTTCTAGGCAAATGCTTTCCATAAAATGTCACTGCGGGTGGCCATCACGTCAGCTAGCGTGACAGTGCAGGAGTGGGTCAGCAACAAAATTGGGCAAAGCCCGTTAGGAGCTCTTGGTAAAGTTGGGGAAGGTGGTTGACAAGAAAGCCACAAATATGAGGAAACGAGTTAAAAAAAATACATAACTGAAGGAGAACTTTTGTTTCAGGCCTTATAATCAGAAAGAATTATGAAAGAAAAACAGTCCGGGAAAAAGGAAGAAGCAAGCACACCCAAAAAGATCTGTTTACCATGAGGATAGGTGTTGGAAATGCCACACTGCATTGATCCCAAGGGGCAGGATTTTCCACACTTAACATCCACGAAATCAGAATGTGTCTTGCAGTCAACAGCCTTAGAATTACTGTGAGCCAAGCAGCATTCATGACAATTGCTATTGTCTGTGCATGCATGAACTTCATTGCTGTTATTGGTATTATGAATGGATAGACTACAAACCACTTAAGGATTATTTTAGGAAAGAATAGGAATCCTGGCTGATAGTAAGATCAAAAAAGTGCTAGGATGAAAACTTGTATAAAGCATTTGCTACATTTCAGAAAATCCCATGATGCTAGTGAAAGAATTTTTATGAAATGATATATCACCAATGCCTCTGATAGCACAGAGGAAATACCTTAGCCCATTCATGCCACATATTTCTCTTTTAAATAATAATAAATAAGATAATTTATAATATTTACATAAAATTTTGAATAATAAAAGAAAAATCTGTGATACAAATTGGTTAAGGCATTTCTTTCTTTCTTAAAAAAAAGATTTTATTTATTTATTAGAGAGAGAGAGAGAATGAGAGAGAGCACGAGCAGGGGGAGGGGGAGAGACAAAGGGAGAAGCAGACTCCTTGCTGTGCAGGGAGCCTGACGTGTGGCCTAGGACCCTGGGATCATAACCTGAGCAGATGCTTAACCCACTGAACCACCCAAGTGGTTTTTGAAATTATGGAGGCACTTCTAATATTTTTTCACATTCAGAGTCTACCTCATCTAAATTACTTTGATGCAGATTTATCAATGTTCATATGTCTCTACCCAATATTTTCCTCTGTATTATCACTAACATTGAAATGATATAAATCTTCATTTAAAGAAAGCTTGCAAAGCTCTCTGTGTTGAAAGTAGAAATTTTAAATGCTATGAAGCATTGTATCATACTTTGTAATCCTTTTTTCCTTCTTTGTGGCACATGGAATAATGGGGCAACTTTAACTGATGGTGTCATATTTGATGGAATATGGTAGTTTGAGCTGTTTGGGAAGTAGATCTCTGAGGCGAGGTGAAGGAGTAAAGACAAAGTTTTATATAAATTTGCAGACAAGAAAAAGCAAGGATCCAGACCCTCAATTCCAAATGATGATAAGTCGGGAATTTTCCCTTCTTCTCCATGCTGTCCACTGTTGACACACTGAACACAGAGAGCTTCCTGAAGTGCTCTGCAGGAAAAGCTATCATTGGAAGGGAGGTGGCCAGAAACTGCCCTAGCACTGGACCGGTAAATACCACCGGGACTTTTCACTGGTCACAAACCTGTATCACAGGGTCGTTAGTGAAGTTTGGCGTTATCACCATGCTGCTCACTGAGATGCTGACACTGGAAATGGGAACACTGCCCACTCCCCAGATCTCAACGTAGCCCAGTTTCAGTGGGTTTGAATCAGTGATGTATTTGTTGAAAATTATATGACTCTGCATCATGTTCTATCAATTGGAGATAAAAAGAAACCGGAGGGGGGGGGAAACATAAACAAAATCCATTTAAATTTTCCCAAACTTTTTAGACACAAATGCAGATCATGAAGTAAGACAATATGAGAGTCACCATCTTGTGCCCTTGAATAATGCAGACCATGATTTCATCCCTCTATCTCCTGCTTCCAACTATCATCCAATTTTGCATTGGCTAAGCACCAGCAGTGTCTCTAGACTCACCCTGAACTCTAAGGAGACAAAGAGTCTCAGGTATCAGGAACCTTCTGTTCTACATGTAGAGATGTCACTGTGCAGACCATTCTAAGGCAACACAGGAACAAGGGCTAGATAACATAAAAACAATCTGTCTGCACCTTGGTGAACTGGAAGAAATTACTGATGAAATATAAATTGGTTTAATCACAGAAAACTTCCAGAGAGCATACTAAATTTCCTTCTGAAGTCTACAGGAAGGGAAGGATGCAAATTAACAAGAAGGACAGGGAAGGGATTCTCGGCGGTACTTTATGCCCTTACGATATCCAGCATCTAACTAAGCCAACAGAACTCTGTTCTCCCTTCATAGTATCAGTCACACTCACCTGGTTGGCAGAAAAGTTGGCCAGGTAATAGAGTCCTTTTCCATAAGTATCTGCAAACAAGCAACAAGGTAAGCGTGATCTGGAGCTGTGTTCTGAAATTCCAGTTGCTCACTTGTTGAGAAAGTAGGGGTGATTTTTATTTTTCATTTCACTTTTCTTCTTTACAGAGTTTTGTGAGATCAGTCAGACTTTGCCCCCAAACTCCATTTACACAAATGTTTGAAATGGGTGTGTACAGATGTATCTGTCTAACAGAGTCACCTCATAGAATGCATTTTCCTGATACCACTCTTAATCTGCTTCTCTTTCTCATGGTCTACCATTCCCAGCATCTTCCTAGTCACCTCAGAACTTCTAGATTTCTACTGCTAGAGGCACACATATGTGTGCAAACGTGCATGTACACCCAAATCACAAACATCAACACTGGTGTCTTGGTCAGCTTATTTTGAGAGGTATGAGGCACCTTGTTTAAAGGCAATCTCCAGAGACCAAGGAAAACCATAGAAAAGACTTCTTTGTCCTTTATCCTTAATGTCTAGCATAGGCATCCCCACCCTACCTCCTACCTTTGGGGCTTGCTCACTCTTCCCCATATTCTATCTCTTTCTAATTTGCTTACCACTCAATCAGAGGGCGTTGGCTATCCTCTAGAGCTGTGCTGGCCAAGATAGCAGCCACTAGCAATATGTATCTGTTTAAATTACAATTAATTACAGTTAAAAATTCAGTTTCTCAGATGTACTTGTCACATTTCAAATATGCAACAGTCACATAGGCCAATGGCTACCGTATTGGGCAACACAGATATAGTCTATTTCCAACACTGCACTGGACAGCATTGGCTTAGACATAGCTAATGGAATGTAAGCCTTCCTCCCAAGAGTTTACCAGTTCCTGTAAACTCCTAGTGGAAAATCCCCTCAAGTAAATAGCACAGATGACAGAGAATTGCCTTTCTTATTGGGACAGTAAACCATGTGATTAGAGAATGTGCCCTTGAACATAAAGCATATGGAAGTATATCTCAGGTGGCTACTAAGAAACTTTCCCACACAGTGAATTAGTATAGTTGGGTAATGGTGAGAGATTCAGAGCTACGTTTCATTTGCATGAGGCATAAGGATCATATACAATAGGTATTGTGCACTTGAAATAACAAATGGCTATGTTTAAGAATGCAGAACTGTTTTAATGTGGAAAAGATAAAAAGCAGGCCTGTCCCTTAGTCAGTGGTATTGACACGAATCCAGGGCAACCCTACTCACCAATGCTTTGCCCATCATCCCAGAAGAGCCAGCCATTAGCAGTCCCCTCATCATCCAAGGCAACCTTGAAGCCTATGAATTTCTGACGGCTGCAATGAGGTAGGAAAGATCAATTAGCTAAAAACAAAACCACTACCACAAACCAAGGGTTTTCATAGAAACGTAACGGAAGTGCTCCATGGTATAAAGACTCGGTACTAGGATTCAAGAGACTTGTGATCTAGTTCTAGTTCTGATTTCAGGTCAGGAATGAATGAATGAATGGATGAATGAATGAATTAAGAGAATTTTCCTTTAAGGCTCTGCAGGTCTATAAGTGCTCTAAAAGTATTATAAGAAACTACAAGCAAACTCACTGGTTCTGTGAGAAAAATCCTGATGTGCTCTTTCTTTTTTCATGACCTAATTTCCTAAGCACGTGTAGAGTGAGCTTTGTTTACAAATGTTCAAAGTTCTTCAGTTTTTAACTGAATTTTTTGAATCAAATGAGTATGGCTCTAAGAATTTTAGTTGGACGTCAGACAGACATGGATTTTAGTCCCTGCTCAACTACTTATGACCACTTGAAGACTCCTTGCTTGTCTGTGAAATGGGGATAATCATATTTACATCACAGAGTTTATTTTTCCCTTTTGTTAAGAAAAATAAATAATTTCCAAATAGAAACCTCCATATTAGTATAGTTCTAGGCACACAGCAAGCATTCACTTGATGTTAGCTATTATTAATTATTATATAGACTTAGGTCTAGAATTCTAAAGTCCTGTATGTGAGGAATCTCAGCCTCAAGCATCAATTGCAATGCAGCTTACACATTTTCAGCAATGGTTTTCTTAGCAGAGTCAATTAAGATCCAGAGAGTCTTCTAAAACTAGTATGAATTGAGTTGCTCCTTGTTTGACTTCCATTTCAAGTGTGATCAATTAGACCTATCATCTCACCCACTTAAATCTAAAATCTGTTAATAACTGTTCAAAGAGCGCAAAGTCTGAAAAAGTTTAAAACACAAACAAGCCAACAAACAAAAATCTGTAGTAAAATTCCTTCGGGGTCTGAGGGCTCTGCTTACAAATTGGCAGGCTTCATCAGGATCTGAGCTAACTGGCAGGTAAAGGAGAAGCCTTGTCCCTTGTCATTCACCTTAAGTGGGTGTTCTGTGCGGGCTCTTGCCAGGGCAGGATGTAGCCCCCACGGACATGAAGATTGATGTGGTCAAGAGGGGCCGCCAAGGACCTCCACTCTCCCCTTGCTCCAATGTCCACACCCTGTGGGCCAGAAGAAGGTAAGACAGGATGAGAACACACCTCACTGAACAACGCATTTACTAGACACCTTGTCTGCTCTTCTGGACTTGGTGCCCGTCCATGACCCCTCAGCACACAGCTGTTATTACACGTCTCCACGCTCACTCAGCTACTGTGTGGACTCTCACGATGCTGCTACAACATCATGTCAGCACCCCTTGTCTTCTGGGATTTCTACTGTACATACTCCATGAGATCGTAGTGTGGCTCTCAGCCCACCCTCATTCTACATCCTGTTTCTGTGTCAGAGAGCAGTGCTGCAGGAGGTTGAGCAAGCCTTTTCTTTATTCCTTGTTGCCTCGTGATACACACCCTACAATGGCATTTCTAGACCTTCTCTCACTTTGTCTCTGCTCCGTCTCCTTTCACTGCCCCCATTCCCCACTCCCACCAACTTCACTAAAGCCTTGACTCCTACTTGACAGAAAGAATTAAAATGAGCGGACTTACTTTACAAATCCTTATCTTTAACTCACTACAACTTCCTTTATGTTTAACATCTTTCTCTTGCCTCCTGTGTGACAGTTTCTAAGAAACCAGCCTTCCACATTTCTCCAACCCAAGGCAGGGCTTCCCAGCTCCAGCAGTGGGGACATTTGGGACCAGATAATTCTTTGTCATGGGGGCTGTCCTGTGTTTTTGGGATGCTCACCCATGCCTATCCCCTAGATGCCGGTAGCACCTCCCCCGGCCTTGCCCACCACATGTGACAACCAGAAAGTCTCCAGACATTGCCAAATGTCTCCTGGTAGGCTAAATTCACCCATTTGATAATCGCTACTTTAAAGGGAAGGAGGAAAGCTACCATAACATTCCTCTACTTTGGTCCCTTATGTTCATCTTGGCCACAGTCTGCCTGTATGAACCGTAGGGGTGGGTGGTCAGAAGGAAGCCCAGTGACTGTTGCCACACTCCCTGGGGTGGACTCTGCTTCATGGGCCTGCCTCAGGACTCCAAAGTCGAGTGAACTCCAAAAACCGGTGAACGAACGCCAACGAGATCAAGAAGTGAATATTACCGCCCCCCAGAAGACTCTCTCATTCTCTCTCATAATAATCACCACACTGAGGGCAGCTACTATTCTGCCGTCTATCACTTTTGCCTGTTTTTGAACTTATACGTCATACATGTTTTAACTCTGTTGTTTCAGGCTACTTGCACTCAATATTATGTTTGTGATGTTCATCATTTTTACTTGTGTAGCAATAGTTCAGTACTTACATTAATCTATAATATTAGTTTTAAAAAATAGAATACAATCTATTTATCTACTTTACTGTTGATGGACTGTCAGTGGGACTGGGTGCTGATCAAACCTTTTTGGAAAGCAATCTGGCTAATATCTGTCAAATGTTTAAATCCAAGAAATTCTACCAACAAAAGCTTATACAGAGATAAACATAAAATGGTGTTTCCTGCAGCCTTGTACCATGACATATAAAAAGAAAACAGGCAAACCTAAATCTTAAATGTCCATCACAGAAGTGGTTTGCTAAATAACTCTATACAATGGAATATAATACAGTTGCTAAAAAAAAAAAAAAAAAAAAAAAATGGGAAGAGCTTCAAGTTCAAAGAGGTCAAGTTCAAAGTTCTTTGATATACAAAGATCTTCAAGATATATTATTAAGTGAATTAACCAAGGAGCCTAATAGTATGTACAGTAAGATACTATTTGTGTAAATAAAAAAGAATACACATATGCTAATCTATGCACAAATTTTTATCAGCAAAAGTATATAACAGACTGCTAACAGGGACTGAGAGATAGGGAACATGGTGAATTTTACTTTCCTTTCCATTTTCCAATGCTTGTCCTTCTGGATTTTTACCAGAGGAGATAGCGCTACTTTTCTAATGTATTTTTGACACATTATATATCTTTCACGGTACCTTTCCAATCTTATAGTCCCCCTGGTGTCTTCCATCCTTTAACCAGTACATCTGTATCTCTTCTTCTTCTAAATTTTGACACCATGTTTTAATATTCCACAGTATTCCTTATACTGAATAATGAAATTGTTCCTTTTCACATGATCAGATGGTAGACTAGGTCTCATGCTGTATGTATATCCTCTAGAACTAGAATCGGCAAACTTTATCTAAAAAGGACCAGATAGTAAATATTTTAGGCTTTGCAGGCCAGATGGCCTCTGGTGAAACTACTCCACTCTGCTGTTGTATTGTGAGCACAGTTGTTGTTAACAATAAGTAAACAAATGCTCATGACTGTGTTCCAATAAAACTTTATTTATAAAAAACATATGAATCCGATGTGGCTGAGGGTGATAGTTTGACAACCTCCGTTCTTGTACAAAAATAGGTACCCAAACATGTGAAAATTAATCAAGGAGTCACTACTCCAGTAATCCCAACCACGGAATCTTCATTTCAATTTAACAGCAAGACTTAATTGTTTTCTAAATAGCTTGCTCCATCAACTTGAGGCTTCCTACGTGATTTTTTTTTCTTTCCTTCCTCAACCAAAGCTCTTCTGTTTAAAAACCACGTATAAAATCAGCAATCTTCAGGACACTTTTCTTTACAAGCCCTCTCGCTTCCCTTTCTTTCATGTAGTGCACACAATTATGTACATAAGCATTAGTGTTCACGACATGCAGATATCAGCTCCAGGTTCGATGGCGAACTCTATGGGGAAACTGTTGCAGCATTCCAACACCCGGAGTTCAGAAAGGTAGCCTGCACCTGGGCCAGGATGGGACAAGAGTGAGACAAGTGAGGTGCCCAGGGGGCATAGTTTAAAGCAGTGCTCGCTCTCAGGGTCATGCAAATGCCAGCTCAGGCCCAGGAAGGAGTACCTCTTTAAACTGCATGCCCAGGCACCTCACTTACTGCACCCTAGTGCTGGTCCTGCTCCAGGGAATCTCAGTGTACTTAGAATCATTGACTGGGAGTGAATGGAGCAGTCAACATGCAAATTCAGGAACAAGGCTAGGTAACTTAAAAACAGTTGGCTGCCCCCTCCTGGAAAGCTCTGGTTGGGAAGCACATAGCAGAGTTTTAACGAGAGCCTCCAGAGGACAGATCCAGCCCAGCAAAAATAAAAGGGGTGGGGGGATGGAAAGAAGAAGGTGCCAGGGAAGGACTCAGGGCTCCCTGAGACAGAGGAGGAACAAGATTTCCATTGTCCCTGTCTGGTTTTCACCTAATCCCATCGCAAACCCCTGACTGAAAGGACCAGAGTATGCTCTGCTTCTTGTCCTCCTTTTCCTGTATTTCTCCTTTTCCTGTATTTCGAGTCCTCTGCTTTGCTCTCCTCAGAAAAGTCGGAAGAGTAGGTTTGGTTATAGGGAGAGGAAACACCTCCTTTGATTCTTCCTCAAGAATCAAAGCCTGACTTGTGTCCCTATAAGAGTACATGGCCTTGAGGTTGCTTTGAAAGGCCCTGTTTTTCCAGCTGAATCTCTGGGGCTCAGACTAGACTAGAATGTTCTAGGACAGAGAATGATGATTCGTCTTGCATTTTGAAATGCACTTGTGTTGCTCCAGCACACAAGGGTTGGGTCTCATACCTCCGAGTGCATTTTACACACCGCCTAAGACCAGGCTTACCTCAGGAGATTACATTTAATATCTCCTCCTGGAGCATCTGTGCTATAAAAGGAGATATTTAATAAAAAGACAGAGAGGAAAGGCTCCTCTACATATGAACTTACAGTCTCGTGAGGGATGATATGAACAAAAACTCCAGTTTACTATACAATTTCAAGTGTTTACTGGTGTTGCCATTATACGCCATTGTGAAAGATAAAAACTAACACATACATAACACTCACAAAATACGTTATTTTATAACAATTCTGTGAGGGAAGTGCTCTTATCCTACTTAGAGGTGAATAAACTTAAGGCTATAAGGTTAAAATGACTTGTCTAAGATCACACATCAAATGAGTCACAGTGCCAGAACCTGACCAGTGGGGTGTCAGATTTGGAAGCCCGTGCACACCACCATTTTCCCAAGTTGTATAAATCATCAGAAAAACTTACCGTGTAGTAATCATACCAGCGGGCTCTAGGGAAATACGCAGTGACATTTCTGGCATTCTAAAATTAAACACAAACAAGGCTTGGGAGGTAGGCTCTTCTATCCAGGGCAGTGTAACCAATTTGTACAGTAAAAGAGCCAAAACAGTAGTATCGGCCTTGGACCCACATGCTCATCTTTTTAGAGGCCAGCAATGTTAGGGAAGCCTTTCTTCCCTACCCTTTTGGCAAATGGAAGATTTGCCTACCCAAAAGTAACGGTTTCCCTAAAGCCCTTTAGGATCAGGACTTTGGGGGAAAAAAAATCATCATTTGCTTATAGACTCACCCCCTCTCTAAAGAGACAGACTCAGTTTGGGTCTGGAGCAGAGGAAAATTTTGCAGATTTTATGGCGCCAGTACCTCAGGGATTATGATTAGTGCAGTAAGTTCTGGAGAGGATGCAATTAGCTGGTATTTTAATCAAAAGCCTATACATCAACAGAAAGAGTGAAGAAATGGATTTTCCTGCATGAGAACATATTATAGAAGGAGGGGAAGTGCTAGCCAGAAACAAGATTATACACATTGGTATAAACAATCCTGTAAAATTTGTTTCTGACCCATACTCCTTATTTTAGTTAATAAAGAAATTATTCTATCTTGAAATATAAGGTTCTTTCCGTCTTGATTATCCTACGAATCAGAATTTGTTATGCTGATTTTAAAGATGAGGGAGCAGAGGACCAGAGCACCTAAGTGACAGACTTCAGCTCAGAGGGAGAGGAAGAGACAGAAGTAGAGTAAGAGATCACATCCCAGGATCCCCAGCAGACCAGGCCTCTTCTGCTACCTCTAGGCCCCGGGCCTCATAGCTCTAATTCTCTCTTCATCAGAGGCCTCCATACTCACAGGCTCCAGGACAGGGCTGACCAGGAAGGCTGGGCCCAGCAGAAACTGGCCGTCTACATCCCAGGTCACCCGGTCTGACAAAAATCTGTAAAGAGAAACCAAGGTACCACAATGAGGACCCCAACAGGGCCTGAGGCCCAGACCCTGAAAAAACTCCTCGAGTTCAGACCGAAGTCAGAAATCCAGCTGCATTCTAGGCCTTCCTTTAACTCTTTCCCTAGGTCTCCTTTAATCAGATACATACTTCCTTTCTGTCTGTCATGTTCTTCAAACCCCAGAAATGGTTGGATTTAGAGATGTTCTCACCTATACATATCTTCATGTTTCTTAACTATGGCATGTTTTAAATGCGAGAATGGCCTTCAGCCCTCATCTCCATCCCTCACATCTGGCCTCGTTTTGTGACCTGAGCTGCTACAAAAGATCAGCAGCTCTTCATATGCCCAATTTAGGAAGAAAGTATTCCATGCTATATTGTAATCACTTTGAATTTTTTTCATTCAGTAGCCTTTTATCGAGGACCTAGGACATGACTGACGCTGTGCTAAAAGGAGTTATAACATATGGTCTGTGCCCAGAAAGCTTCTGGCAAAGGGCAATCATGTCTTTAATTTAATTTGGAAGTACTTTTTTTTTTCAAAAGCCATCACACAGAACGATATTATCCCTTAGTCATTGGGATCACAGCTAGACACTCACTCATGGAAAAGAGGCCTCACGACGGTGCTGCCCTCTGTGTGGGCCATGTGCATCAGGGTGTAGAGATACGGCAACAGGGTGTATCTGGTCAGTAGCACACTTTTGGAGATATTCACAAACGCAGCATCCCAGGACACAGGGTCTTGTCTCTAAAGGAGAAAAGAAAAGTATTCAGAGCTTACCTCAGGGACCTGGAAACTTAAGGAAGTCACTGAATTCTTATTACAAACGAAGATCATGCATAGCTAAACCAGAGTTGATTATAAATGAGCCTGAGAATATTCTCAATATACTGAAAGTCACTCAAGCTTTCCCAAGACAGCTGATGAAATTTCTCCATAAGACATTCTTTTGGGGATATATTTGGTACAACACAGCCTAAACAAACAAAAGAATCTAAAGAACACTGAGGAATCTGGTTCACTGAAACATGAGAAACTTTCCATGTACCTGTTAGCCATGGGTATGTCTTCTTGGAAAAATGTCTATGTGGTTCATCTACCCATTTTTAAATCAGATTGTAGGTTTTTGCTATTGCTTTGAATGAGTGCCTTATATATTTTGGATATTAACTCCTTATTAGATAGATAGATAGATAGATAGATAGATAGATAGATAGATAGATAGATAATTGATAGATAGATAGATAGATAGATAGATAATTTGGTTTGCAAATATTTTCTCCCATTCCATAGGTTGCCTTTTCATTTTGTTAATAGTTTCTTTTTTTCATTATGTTCAATTAGCCAATTATAGTTAATTGTTTCTTTTGCTGTGCAGAAGCTTTTGAGTTTGATGTAGTCCTACTTATTTATTTTTACTTTCGTTATTTGTGCTTCTGGTGTCATATCCAAAAAAATCATTGACAAGAACAATGTCAAGGGGCTTTTCCCCTGTTTTCCTCTAGAATTTTTACAGTTTCAAGTCCTACATTTAAATGACTAATCATTTTGAGTTAATTTTTGTGAGTGGTATAAGACGGGGCTCCCATTTCATTCTTTGGCATGTGATTATCCAGTTTCCCAACAGTATTTATTGAAGAGACTCTTCTCTCCGTTGAGTATTCTTGGCTCCCTTATCAAATGTTAGTTCATAGTATATGCAAAGGTTTATTTCTGTGCTTTTGATTCTGTTCCATTGATCTATTTTTAGGTCACTAACATACTATTTTGATTACTATAACTTTGTAATATAGTTTGAAATCAGGAAGCATGATACCTCCAGCTTTGTTCTTCTTTCTCAGGATTGCCTTAGCTCTTTGGGGTCTTTTGTAGTTTCATATGAATTTTAGGATTGTTTTTTCTATTTCTGTGAAAAATGCTATTGGAATTTTGATATTGATTGCATTGAACCTTTAAATGGTTTGGGGATAGTATGGACATTGTAACAATGTTAATTCTAATCCATGAACATGGAATATCTTTCCATTTGTTTGTATATTCTTCAATTTCTTTCATGTTATGTCCTATAGTTTTCATCATATAGATCTTTCACCTCCTTGGTTAAATTTATTACTAAATATCTTATTGATTTTTGATGCTACTATGAGTGGCATTGCTTTATTTCTTTTTCAGATATCTTGCTGTCAGTGTACAGAAACACAACTTATGCCTGTATGTTGATTTTGTATTCTGTAACTTTACTGAATTGATTCAGTCTAGTAATTTTTATGATATCTTTAGGATTTTCTATATATAAGGTCATATGAACTGTAAACAGAGACAATTCTACTTCCTTTCTGATTTAAATGCCTTTCATTTCTTTTTCTTGCCCGACTGTTCTGGCTAGGACTTCCAGTACTATGTTAAACAGGAGTAGTGAGAGTGGGCACTTGTCTTACGTCTCATCTTAGAGGAAATACTTTCAAGCTTCCACCTTTGAGCATGATATTAGCTGTGGACTTGTCGCATGTGGCCTTTATAATATTGAGGTACATTCCTTCTATCCTCAATTTGTTGAGAGTTTTCATCATGGAAGGAGGCTATGTTTTGTCAATTTTTTTTCTGCACATACAAGATTATCATATGATTTTTATCTTTCATTCCATTAATGTAGTGTACCACACTTATTTATTTGTGTATGTTGAATCATCCTCACATCTGAAGTCAAATCTCACTTGATCATGGTGTATGATTTTTTTCAATGTGTTGAATTTAGTGCTAATATTTTATTGCAAATTTTTTGATCTATATTCACAATATTCACAAGGGATACTGATCTCTAGTTTCCTTGTAGGGTCCTTATTTGGCTTTCGTATCAGGGTAATACTGATCTTGTGAAATAAGCTTGGGAGTGCTCCCTCCCCTTCAACTTTTTGGAAGCGTTTAAGGAGGTCTTGGTGTTGATTCTTTTCAAATTTTTGGTACAATTGACCAGGGAAAACATCTGGTCCTGGGCTTTTCTTTGTTGGGGAATTTTTGATTACTAGTTCAATCTCCTTATTCAGTATTTATCTGTTAGACTTTTCTATTTCTTCATGTTTCAGTCTTGGTAGGTTTTATGTTCCTAGGAATTTCTTCATTTCTTCTAGGTTGTCCAATTTGTTAGTTTATAATTGTAGTCTCTTGTGATCCTTTGCATTTCTGTGGTATTGGTTCTAATGTCTCCCTTTTTCATTTATACTTTTCTTTATATGAGCCTTCTCTCTTTTTTCCTTAGCAAATCTAACTAAAGGTTTGTTAATTTTGTTTATTCAAAGAACCAGCTCTTAGTTTATTGATCTTTTCTGTTGTTTTTCTGGTCTCTACGTCATTTATTTCTCCTCTGATCTTTGTTATTTCCTTTCTTTTGCTTACTCTGGGCTTACTTTGTTCTTCTTTTGCTAGTTCCTTGAGGTGTAAGGTTGGGTTGTTTATTTGAGATCTTTTGTTCTTTCTCTTTTTTATAATGTAGGTGTTTATCACTATAAACTTCCCCTTAGAAATGCTTTCACTGCATCCCATAAGTTTTGGTATGTTGTGTTTCCATTTTTATCTGTTTCAAGATTTTTTTTTTTATTTTTCTCTCAATTTCATCTTTGACCCATTGGTTATTTAACTTCCACATATTTGTGAGTTTTCCAGTTTTCCTCCTATTACTGGTTTCCAGTTTCCAAAGAAGACATACAAATTGCCAAAAGCTACATGAAAAGATGCTCAACATCACTCATCATCAGGGAAATGCACATCAAAACCACAATGAGATATCACCTCACATCTATTAGAGAGCAGAACGGTGGTTATCAGGGGCTGGGAGATGGGAGAAATGGGGAAGAAAAGGGTACAAACTTCCAGTTACAAGATGAATATGTTCTGATAATCGAATGCACAGCGTGGTGACTATAGTTAACAATACTATATTATATACTTGAAAGTTGCTAAAAGAGTAAATACTAAATGTTCTCACCACAAAAAAGGAATGGCAATTATGTGAGGTGACAGAGGTGTTAACTAATCCTGCTGTGGTAATCATTTCACAATTCATAAATGTATCAAATAAAAGAACAAGAAACATGTGGTTTGATGGTTTTGAAGATGTCATAGAGAATATAGCTCATATTTGGAGGTTGTATTCCTAGTGACACAACACTTTTGAGCTATAAGCTAACATCCTACCCTGGTCCCAATGGTGTTGTGGTTCCTCGAAAAGGGGTAAAAGGCCCCCAGTTGCATCCAGCGAACACACATCTCATATTCAGCATCTTGAAAGAACCCACAAATATCTGCTCCTGTCTGAAACGAGGTAGAATAAAACAAACCTGTTAGTGATTTCTGAAAGATGTCACTACATGCTTGGGGATTAGAAGTGACCCAAAAGACACTTACATAAGATATGCCAAAGAGGCTGAACTCCATCATGCCTGCAACGAGAACATAGCTGTGTCAGAGGCGGCCTTGTGATCTGCCTCCTCCTCCCTCAAGAATCCTTTATCGAGGGTCCTGATCCCCTCCCCCCCAGAAGAGGCCCCTAAGGAGAAGCCCACACACCAATGATAGACTTCTTCAGCTGGTCCCAGGCAGCTGTGTTGTCGCCCAGCCAGTGGCCTCCCCAGCGGCCAGAAGAGGGGAACGTGGAGCGGGTGATGACAATGCCTCTCTGTCCCGTCACCTCCTGCACAGCTCTGGTTGGAAGGCAACAAGCAGGTGATTGGGAACAGATCAGGGGTGGAAAGGCCACAGAGCTTCTCCTCCCAGAGTTTCGGAGCCTAAGGTATGGCAACAAAATGTCTCCTGCATTATTTGGGGAAATATGGAAATCTGAGCCATAATGAAGTCCCCACTGACTGACCATACGCGATAGAGATGATAGTAACAGTTATGCCTTAACCTAGTGTTTCACAGTGCTTTACAACGAACTTTGTAATAAACCTACTGGATCACCTAAAAATAATGACTAATCACTAAGTCTTACCACTTCTTTACTAAGTACTAAGTTTTTATATTTGGGGAGAAAGAAGGTGAATTTCTTTATAAGGCCTTCCTTAAGATAACTCTTATTATTCATTAAGCTCACAAAAGGGGACAGCACTAATTCAGCAGAACATCAGTTGGCTCTCCAACAAGAAAGGAAGGAAGGCAGGAAGGAAGGAAGGAAGGAAGGAAGGAAGGAAGGAAGGAAGGAAGGAAGGAAGGAAGGAAGGAAGGAA
>NW_023270451.1:78419513-78429869 GCF_011800145.1 Mirounga leonina | reverse complement strand
GAAGGAAGGAAGGAAGGAAGGAAGGAAGGAAGGAAGGAAGGAAGGAAAGAAAGGGAGGGAGGGAGGGAAAAGAAAAGAAAAGAAAAGGAAGAGAAAAAGAAAAAGAAAGCCCAACAGAGATGAGTCACTTTTGAAATAAAAGAAAAAGATAGCCAGTCCTCCGCATTCCCTTCCCCTCTTGTAATTAATTATAGCATCAGCTGCACCGTGTGATCATTGCTTTTGTCTCTGTGTGTGTCTCTCCCTAGCAGGACCATGTCTTACTTAAACTTGTCCTTTTTTTTTTTTTTTTAAGATTTTATTTATTTATTTGTCAGAGAGAGAGAGAGAGAGCACAAGCAGGGGGAGTGGCAGGCAGAGGGAGAGGGAGAAGCAGGCTTCCTGCCAAGCAAGGAGCCTGACACAGGGTTTGATCCCAGGACCCTGGGATCATGACCTGAGCTGAAGGCAGAAGCTTAACCTACTGAGCCACCCAGGTGCCCCTAAATCTGTCCTAACACTGATCATGGAGCCTGGCTCCATGTTCATGTTTGTTTAATAAATAAGAATTGTGACATAGTTGTGATTAAAATCTTCTTAACCCTTGAGAGGGGGCATGAAAGGAAAAGCAGGGTTCCTTCATCAGTCACTGGCTGTCCCTGCAGGTCAGGTGGACCAGAGAAGGGAGAAGGTGACTCACTCGTAGGTGGGTCTGGCCTGGGCCCATCCGTACAGGCTGTGGACGTCGTAGTGCCGCACCCGCGAGCCATCTGGCAGGACCTGCTCACTCTCCATGCATAGGGTCTTGCTGCTCAGGCCCCTGTCCCTGGACTCCAAATCTGAGGAGAAAGATCTAGTGATGTAAATGCCATGCCTGATCCTGTTATCCTTGACCTCTCTTTAAGGGATTCGACACTGGATCTTAAGACTAATTTGACCCGTGCATGGGTCCCTCTCTTCTCCAGGGGCATGGGAGTGTGCTCGGCTCTGAGCTGCAATAGAGTCCAAAGGTGTTTTCAACATCAAGTCCCCTGCAGGGTTCTCCAGAAGAAAGTGGGGGCAAGGGGAGGAAAACACAGTTGTCAAACACCTAACTATTTGACAGGATGCAGTCTAAGCGTTTTTCTTATAAATCATTTCATGTAATTCTTATCATAACTCTATAAAAAAGATAGCATTATCTCCCTTCACAATTAAAAAAAACAGATTTGGAAATATCAAGTAATCTATTGAAGGTCACACAATTCATAGTGAGTATAATTTCTGGAGCCAAGATATGAACACAAGTATAACACCAAAGTCCATTGACTCCATGATAAGGAGAAGCTGCTACTCTCCACCCACTGATGGCACAACAAATTCCTGTGGAGGAATTCACAGAGGCCTGAAGAATTAAGAAACTTAGTTCTAGAATCCTTTGGAGACATAACCACTGTTAAGTGTTTTCAGAACAAATTTGAGAAATTCACCCAACAGGGCCAGTAACTTATACACGCTCAGCTGGATAAAGTGCTTGATGTGTATTTGTTTGGCCCCCCTAAAACCATAGCACCAGTTAAGATGTTCAGGATAAACCCTGGCTGCTGGGCTCTTGTAGGGATCACTCCTCGTAGCCATGGTTCTGCCAACAGAGGAGATCGAGGGCTCTTACATGGCATATAGGGAGGGTGGTTCAGAGTGGCATCCTTGCAGCCTGGAGGAACTGCTCCATTCACAAAACTCGCTGGCTCATTCATATCCTAGAAATGTCAAACACAGATATATCTTACTTTTTCAAATCATTACATCCTGCCAACTCAGAGACAAGGAAGTAATGAATAAATCATTCACCTTCCAGCAATCCCGTAGATACCAGCCCAGGGAGACTCATCAGATCCAGCTGAGAATTGACTAGAGAGATCAATTAAGCCCACGAGAATGACTGGCTAGAGGATTAAAAAAAAAAAAAAATTCTCCCTCAAGGTATGAGGCAAGGCTCAAGTCCGAGAAATTCTTAGTAATCACGTTGGTGTTTTACAGCAGGAACTTCAGGCAAGGTATAAGATACGAGGAGTATCAGGGATGTTCCACTTCTGACTGGAGGAATTGCAATCAGATGTGTCCAAAGTCTTTCTTGGATGATTATTATCCCTCTTGATTAAAGGTCATCATATACAAGCTTAAAAGATAGAAACACACCCACCCACAGACACAAACCCACACACTTACAATCCACATGCCATCAAATTTCAAGCTTCTCTCTGGATTCTGTGGATTGGTGTAGAGTTCTTGCAACTCCCTCTTCCACCACGTGGTAGTTGAGTTACGGAAAAAGTCGGGAAAGGCCACATAAGCTCGGTATAGCTGTAAAAATTAAATAGAGTTTATTGGTCCCCCCAAATTTTATTAGACAGCAAACAGACATTTCCTGAGAGCAAAACTCATGCACACCCCTGTAATGCATGATGATAGATAATCCAAATAGAGCCTAAATAACGTTTGCGGCTTACTTGAAATATAATGAGTGCACAGAAGAGACATTAGCACAAGTTAGACATCTGCTTAGCATCTGGAAAGTATCCATGGACTGTCTTCCTCTTTGTATCAACATGAACAGTAGCAACCAACGCCCTACACTCATTGTCTCACGCACTAGATGCTTAACTTTCGACCTCTGTCCTGCCATTTCCGAAGCTTGACTCAGAAACAAAGCAGGAGCCAGGGAGAGACTGCAGCTTGAAAGACATCAGATGGACTGTCAGCAGGATGGAAGGCAACACCCAGGCAATCGTCTCCTGTCTCATTCCCACTGGGGAAAGGAGGTGAGGGCTGAGACATCTCACTAGTGTGCATGTGTTTTCTGTAGTTTCAGAAATCACTGGAAAACTGCACTTGTCTGTCAAGTCGCTTAGGAGGAGCTAAAGAGGAAGTTTTAACACTGCCCCTTTCTCTTTGTCTTCCCCCAAATAATAAAAGCTGTGTCTTTATTTTAACTTGGATCCAAAGCTTAACTATATTATAAGGATTTTGAGAGCAAGGACCTTGTTTTATACTCTTTTGGTTGATCTTTGTACTCACCCACAGTGCTTAGCTTCACACCTGATGTGAAATAAATGCTCAGTGCATAATTGTGAATTCACACCTCGGGGCAGCAACAGCAAATATTTTTAAATTTCTATACAGCCCATGTTGCCTGTGATAGAAATTCATGGTCCTTTGCATGTCCCAGTAAATAGGTGCCTCTGTGTTCCTCAGTGCATTTTTTTTTAAAGATTTTATTTATTTATTTGACACAGAGAGAGAGAGCACAATCAGGGGAAGAGGCAGAGGGAGAGGGAGAAACAGGCTCCCTGCTCAGGACCCTAGGATCGTGACCTGAGCTGAAGGCAGACGTTTAACCAACTGAGCTACCCAGGCACCCCTCCTCAGTGCATTTTAAGAGTTAAAGAGCTAAGTAATGCTAGTGGTGGGGGAGGGGAGCCTGGGGGAGGGAGGTAAGGAGGAGGGGGGACAACAGAAAGAGGACTTTGTTTAGGAAACCTCCAGTTCTTTTTTTTTTTTTTTTTAAGATTTTATTTGAGAGCGAGAGAGAGTGAGAGAGAGAGCACAAGCAGGGTGAGGGGCAGAGGGAGAAGCAGACTCCCCGCTGAGCAGGGAGCCCAATGTGGGCCTCGATCCCAGGACCCTGAGATCATGACCTGAGCTGAAGGCAGATGCTTAACCGACTGAGCCACCCAGGTGCCCTGGAAATCTCCAGTTCTTATACTCAGTAGACAAAAGGCAAGTAGGAACCCATATGTCCAGATAAAAGGCAAAAAAGGAACACAAAGAAGAAAAAAGAAACAGAACAGAATGCAGGGATCCAGCTCACAGAGAAGTGAGGGGTAGTGAACCACATCACTAAGAATCTCTTAAAAGGGAGGCACCCCGAGATGCCTTTTTGCTAGAAAATAGATGTAGAAACATGGAACCAGAAGAAGAGAACCTTTCACCAGAAACAGAGCTCTAGCTCAGGCAGGTTAGAAACATAGTGTAGAGGAGGGAGACAGGATTAGGGTAAACAGAGTCAATACCAGCCATGCCTGAATCACAACTAAATCCCATATGGGATACAAGTGAGAAATTTGACCAACTCTATTTCATTAGCCTCACTGAAAGGTACTCTGATGGCTTTTACCCATGAAATACATGCTTTGCCATTCTCCAAGGTATTGGCTCTGCCTCACTGCTGTCTGTATTCAGCTCTTGCCTCGTTACTTCTGCCCTCACTTTCCTTGGGTCTCACCTCATGGTGTACCCACCTGCATGTCTGGCCATAGGATCACTTATCACAACCCATTGTGTGCGTGCTACCAAAATGCAATTCTTAGCCCCAACCCTAGACTTACTGAATTCAATCTGAGCTTCAGACTCAGCAATCTGCTTTCCACAGGCTGCCTGCTATTTGTTTGTTTGTTTGTTTGTTTGTTTGTTTGTTTGTTGTTTGTTTTATACTACCCTCAGCCAAGCCAGACCTGGATATCTGTAGCTTCATCCCCACCGGCCTTGTGAAGTGGGTCTTACTAATAAAAGTAGTCATAATTATTCCATCTACTGAGAAATCTCTTATATACTATCAAATACATATCATGACTTCATTAGGGTGCCTTCATTAGAGTCTCTAATAAGAAACACAATTGGCATTTGGGGCAGGAGAATTCTTCATGGAACATCCCCTACAATCAGAACTATAAGTGTCCCTAGTCACTCTCCACTAAATGCCATTTGGTGCTCCCCTTGTAATAATCAAAACTGCCCCACAGATTTCCAAATGCCTTCAATGGCTGATGAACTGTAGGGTAGCCAACCTCTTCATTACTAAAGTGGTCCCTTTCCCAGTAGGATTTAAAAGTCATGATATTGGCATTAAAAAAAGATACATAAACCAATGACACAGAATAGAAAGTCCAGAAAGAAATCTACACATATACTATCAATTAATCTTTGGCAAGCATGTCAAGAGCACACAGTGGGAAAACAATAGTCTCCTCAATAAATGGTGCGAGGAAAACTGGATATCCACATGCAAAGGAATGAAACTGAACCCTATCTTACACCACTCACAAAAAATTTTCAATCTGAATTAAAGACTTAATTTTTTTAAACTTCTTTTTATTTATTTATTTATTTACATAGGCCCCACACCCAGCATGGAGCACAACGTGGGGCTTGAACTCACAACCCTGAGATCAAGACCTGAGCTGAGATCAAAAGTCAGATGCTTAAATGACTGAGCCACTCAGGCGCCCCAGGACTTAATTATAAGACCAGAAACCATAAGACTTCTAGAAGAAAACAGGCGAAAAGCTCCTTGACATTGGTCTTGGCAATGATTTTGGGGGAGAATCTGACACCACAAGCATAAGCAACAAAAGCAAAAATAAACAAGTGGGACTATATAGAACTAAAAATTAGCTTCTGCACAGCAGAGGAAATAATCAATGAAATGAAAAGGCCACCTAGGGAATGGGAGAAAATACTTGCAAACCATATATCTGATAAGAGATTAACTTCCAAAATACATAAGGAACTTATACAATAGCAAAAAAACACAAATAAACAGATTAAAAAGTTGACGAAGGATCTGAATAGATAAATTCCTAAAGAAAACATACAGATGGCCAACAGCTACAAGAAAAGGCACTCAACATCACTAATCATCAAGGAAATACAAATCAAAACCACAATGAGATATCATCTTACACCTATTAGGATAGCTTTTACCAAAAAGACAAGAGATAACAACTGTTGGTGAGGACAGGGACAAAAGGGAACCCTTGTGCACTGTTGGTAGTAATTTAAATTTGTATAGTCACATGGTAAAAAATATGGAGGGTCCTCAAAAAATTAAAAATAGAATTACCATGTGATCTAGCAATCCCACTTCTGGAAATATATACTGAATAAAATGAAATAAATATCTAAAGAGACATGGACACTCTCATGTTCATTGCATTATTCCCAACAGCCAAGGTGTGGAAATAACCTAAGCATCTGTCAGTGGGTGAATGGGTAAAGAAGATAGGGCAAAATACATACTATGAAATATTATTCAGCCATGAGAAAGAAGGAAATCCTGCCATTTGCAACAGCATACCTGAACTCAGAGGACATTATGCTAAATGAAAAAACTATACAGAGAAAAATAAATACTATATGATCTCACTTACATGTGGAATCTAAAAAAAAAAAAAAGGTTTAACTCATAGAAACAGACAGCAGCGTGGTGGTTACTGGGGGGTAAGGGAGTGGGGAAAATGAGGAGATGCTGGTCTAAGGGTATAAGCTTTTATTTTTAAGATGAATAAGTTCTGGAGATCTAATGTACAGCCTGGTGATTGTAGTTAAAAATACTGTATTGTATACGTAAAAGTTGCTATGATTGTAGATCTTAAGCATTCTTACCATACACCAACAAATGGTAAATATGTGAGGTGATGAATGTGTTAATTAACCTGATTGTGGTAATTGTTTCATTATATATATATATATATATATATATATATATATATATATATAAATGTATATATATATAAAATCACCACACTGTACAATTTAAATATGTACAATTTTATTTGTCAGTTATATTTCAATTGTGTTAGGGGAAAAATACTAAAAAAGAAAATGAATGAATCAATGAATGAACGAACGAATGAACATCAAGGAGACCCTGAACTTCTCTGGCCTGGCAGACTCCTGTGTCCATGTGGTCTGCCTGGACCAGCAAACTTCAAATAGTTTCCTGTGAGAAGCAACAGAGAGAAGAGGAAGCTAGATCCTCTCCCTTGAATCCTTATCTAAGATCCATTACAAGTAAGAAGTTGTTCCATGGAGAAAGCAAGTTTTAACATAAGGCTGGAAACTGGGAGGTAAGAGCAAATTAGAGCCACCCAAGGAAGGATGGGGGATTTATTTTTATTTTTTTTTTAAAGATTTATTTATTTGAGAGAGAGAGAGCACAAGCAGGAAGGGCAGAGGAAGAGAGAATCTCAAGCCAACTGCATGGTGAGCACAGAGCCAGATAGATGCAGGGCTTGATCTCATGACACTGAGATCGCGACCTGAGCCAAACCAAGAGTTAGACACTTAGCCAACTGCACCACCCAGGTTCCCCAGGATGGGGGATTTATAAGAGTGAAGATGGAGAAGCCTGTCCATGGAAAACAGATGTACAGAGACAAACATCCCATCACTAAAGACAGTGTTTAGAGACTATGTTTAAAAGGGATACTCAAGAACCACGATAAAAACAACAACAAATACACTCATTCAGGGAAAATGGTATTTCTTGGGAGGTAAAAATTTCATGGGCCTTTGGAATCTGACAGCCTTGGATTTGAAATCAACACTTGGTCACCTAAAATCCCAGAGCAGTAATTTAAGCTCTCTAAATCCTAGTTATGCTGAGGATAATAATCCCTGCCTCCCAATTGGGAGTAAATATTACATGTAAAGTGATTGGCACACAGATGGACACACAGGACATAATCCCACAGTGTATTCCTCACGACACCCACACCCACGGCATGGGAATGTCCACTATCCTGAGTATGGCTGCCCCTCCCCAGCAGCCCTGACTTCACCCACGTCCACAGCTCTTTACCTCCACTTGAGTCTCCCAGTCTAGAGACTGGTCTATAACGACATCAGGGAAATCAGGCCACACCTGTGGAGAGAAAACTATTCAAAAGCAATGCACTAGGTAATTTATCTTATATAGTACTTCCTAAGAAACTATAAACCGTAGTCGTAGGTGGTAATACTTCGATTTTGATCTAGAAAAGTGGATCCCACAATGCTCACACATACATACATACCCTAAAAATTCCTTAACTGTGTTGACAAATATTGATGGACAAGATGAGAACCTCTGATCTCCGAACCCAAATGGAAAAGGCCCCAAAACAACATGCACAAACACACTAATAGTCACCCACCCCAGGCTGGGGATTAGTGGATCACCATTCTGGTCATACCTTTCCCCAGACAATGTCTCCACCATTTGGCGTCTTGATGAAGACATCATCCTCCACACCCCTAGTGAATGCAGGATAGGGCTGTGTCTCGTTACCAGAAATAGCTGGGTCCTAAAATCAAAGCACAGATCAGGTGAGAAGTACAAATCCAGAGAACAACTGGACACAGAAAAAAAAGAACTCTTTAAACAGCACCACCTGAATGAACCACAGTGCTTCTGTGAATCCTGGGAAATATACCTTTCTTACCAAACCTCACATTCTCTGCTTGTAACATGGAAGGAAACACAATAGAAAGCTTTCTCCACCAAAGCCAATTCACTGTCCTCAACAAACTCCACCAATTCACAGAGGGACTAACCAGAATGAGGATGACCCGCATCCCATCAGCCTTCATGCGATTAATCAGAGCTGGAAATCCCATGAACTTAGGGCTGAGGGTGAAGTCCAGCTGCCGCTCCATGTAGTCGATATCCGAGTACTGCACGTCCTGGAGGACCACAGAAGGAAAGTGAGTGGTTCCTGCTTGTGGAAGACCAGGTTCCAGGTGAGAACAAGCCTCCACGAACCAGTGGTGAATTTCAGAGGGCTTTCTTTTGACTTTTTCTAATCTTAGGTATCAGGTATTAGATTTTGGGAAATTTTCAAATTTTCAGTCATAAAACCGAAAATAAAAACTAAATCAGCAAAAATAGGATGATAATGCCTATCTGGAAAGGCTGTTGGGAGGATAAATGAAAAGAGCAGATGAGAAAGTGCTTTGTGAAAGGCCAGTAGGAGTGACTATGGTTACCTTGCCCAAGAGGCTGCCCCTGGGATCAGTGGTTCACTTTCAGAGAAAAGATTATAATGTAAACTCCCCAGCACTAATACAACTGGATGGATGGTAAATCTATCTTTTTTAAAAAAGCACCTGGGATTGCTTTAGAATATCCAGTCCTGGCGGTTATCAGATATAGCTTTCTTATTAAAAATGAAATATTACATGCCATGCTTACCATTAATAGGAACAATTGTAAACAATAGAAAAATAAATAGAATAAAAATAAAATATGTAAGAAGTTCATGGGATCAATTCTCTGATTCTTGGGCCCCTCTTGCCATCCAGTGAAGGACAGAATTTTGTTTCCATATTTATTTCACCAGGAAACTGGTACCCAAGATCCCTATCTTCAACCTTAGCTCAAAGCTGAGGGAACACTGTACCAGCAAAGTGTTGGAACTGAGGTTATATCTGCACCTATGGTGATCTGACTAAATTAGGGCATTTTCTTTTCAATTAAGCAAAACTACTGTTTGGGCAACCTTTTATTCTTAAGAAAACAAAGATGTTTTTGACCAAATGTTTTAAAGTCGTGTGGTTATAGGAACCGCCCCCGTCCAAGTCAAGCTAATCCAAATACAGAGACAACTAGTGTAGGCCATGAGGTCCCAGGGCCAATCCACCACATATGGCGAACATACATAAGGGATCTGGGCAGCCACCATCTCATCATATAAGCTGGCAATCTCAGAGTCGTTCTGGTATCCGTAGCGACACAGCTGAAACCCCAAGGACCAGTAAGGAACCATCACTGGCCGACCAATCAGCTAGAAAATAGACAGAAAATTTAAGTCCTTAAAAAGGAGATTCTGGGTTGAAATTGTCAACAAATTAATAAGAACATCTTTCCAGTGTCCCAAGTTGGATAATTAACAACTTCAAAAATGGAGAGAAACTGAGAGGATGCAGAACCACTGGGATACCTCAGAGAAAGCTTTCTGCTAGATCTTACCTCTTTGCCTAAGAATTTTGGAAAATCTGATTTTACTCTGATTCCTAGAGGCAGTCTAGCTTGCTGGTTCAGTATTCAGAATCTGGAGGCAAAAGGCCTGGCTTACCATACAGGCTCCAATCTTGCTGGCTATGCAGCCTTGTGCAGAAGTTAAAAAACCCTTGTTCATCACTTCCTTCACTTGTAAATCGGGGATACTAACAGTACTTGCTTCATTAGTGTTTTTTGTGAGGACTGAATGAGTTAATATATGTAAAATGATCAGTAACACGTAGTAAGTTATATACGTGTGTGTTGCTGCTGCCAAAGTAAGTGTCGTGACCACTATGACCACCATCACCACGAGCACCATCACTATTACAACATCACCACCACCTCCCCCACCTGCCCTACCTCCACTATCACCTCCATCACATCCACCACCACCTGTACCACCATCTCCACCACAACCATCACCTCCACCATCACCTCTACCGTCATGTCCACCACCACCTCTACCATCACCTCCACCACCACCTGCACCACCACCATCACCTCCACCACCACCTCCACAACTACCTCCACCACGACCTACACCACCACCTCCACCACAACCATCTCCTCCCCCC